>NC_040043.1:30518462-30647752 GCF_003713205.1 Coffea eugenioides
TTTGTTTGTTTTGGAAGGTATCTTAAATGATATATGTAATATGTAAATCTCAAATTGAATGTCGATTTCCTGATTTAGTCATTCATTAGATCATATCCCATTTTATGCAAGGTTATTCTTCTTATGCTTTTCATCATTTGTTAAACCGTCAAAAATTATCAAGGAGGCATTAGCAATATTTAACGTGAGATTCATGTGCAAAGATTGAGAAGAAAATGAGATTGAAACTGCCATTTAAAGTCTTGACAGTTCATTAAAAAAACAAAAATAATTTGGATAAACAAGTTTAAGGAGGTGTCCGGTTTAGGGGATTCAGCGCTGATAATCACTAGCATTTATGACACGCACTAATGTGTCTACAAATGATTAAAAAAATGTTATAAAATTTTTTTATTATATTTATTGAATCATTTTCAGGAGAATAGGTTTTATATATTTGACAATATACGTAGAAAAAAATTCATCAAAATAACGTGAATAAATAGATAGCTATCTGATACTAATTCATAACTATAATTAGTAGTTGTCAATATAAATTAGCATTTGCTAAATAAGTTCAAAATTAAAATAATAAGAAATACATGGTACTTGGAAAGAGGAAATATGGTAGCAAGTGGTTACAAAGGTCAGTTCAGGAAAAACACAAAGTGACATAAATTTGTTACATCAAAAATCCCTTTCCCCTTTATATATAGTATAGATAGAGATATAAATAGTAAAAATTCACCAAAATAAAGTGACTAAATAGATAGTTATCTGATAGTAATACACAACCATAATTAGTAGTTGTCAATATAAACTAGGATTTGCTAAATAAGTTCAAAATTAAAGTAATAAGAAATACATGGCACTTGGAAAGAGGAAAAATGGTAGTGGATAGTTACCAATTAAGGACAATTTAAGAAAAACATAAAGTGATATAAATTTGTTTATACAAAAAAACCCCCTCCCCTTTATATATAGTATAGATATAAATAGTAAAAAAAATTCCCCAAAATAAAGTAAATAAATAGATAGCTATCTGATAGTAATTTATAAACATAATTAGTAGTTGTTAATCTAAATTAGAATTTACTAAATAAGTTCAAAATTAAAATAATAAGAAATACGTGGTCCTTGGATTGGAAAGAGGAAATATGGTACTAGGAGGTTACTAATGGCAGTTTAGAAAAAAAAATAAAGTGACATGAATTTGTTTACACCAAAAACTCCATCCCCATTTATATATTGTATAGATATAAATAATACAAAATTCATCAAAACAAAGTGAATAAATGGATAGTTATCTGATAATAATTCATAACCATAATAGTAGTTGTCAATATAAAGTAGGATTTGCTAATTAAGTTCAAAATTAAAATAATAAGAAATACATGGTACTTGGAAAAGGGGAAACATGGTAGTGGGTGGGAATAATTTGGATAAACAATTTTAAGTTTTTTCTTTATTCACCCTTTTTCTTTACTTTGCTCCGGGTTTATGGGGATATGTTCGCAAATCACTTGAATTTGTGGTTGTATGCTGCTAGTATTTTGCTTTGTTTACTTTTCTGGTTCATAATTAGTCCGTATCTAATCCATTATCTCAGCCAATATCTCTTTTAATCATTAGGGTTAACCCAGTGAAAAAAAAAAAATTTCTTAGAATTCTTCATACTATCAGACTAAGAAAAGGAATGGGGAATGGTGGGTTTCAGAAAAAAGAATCTTTTCCAGAAAGATCTAGGTCAATGATTTATGCGAAATGAACGATTTAGATATATATAGAATTACATAAGGGAAAATATTGCTCAATTGACTTAGCAAATAATTCTTAAATAAGAGGAGCCAACATGATATTGCACCTCAAATTAAGAACTTTTGACTTTTTGCCACTTAAAATTTTTTTTCTATGACACTTTTTTGCCTAAACTTCTACTTAACTACTAATAGCACAAAATTAATAGACTATAGAGGTTTAGGTATAAATCCTCATAAATAGAAGTTTAATATATAAATTGTCAGTACCTAATTTTTTCTGCAGCACAAAATAAATCCTAGAAAGAATCAAAATCCAAAGAAGATGACAGTTTTTGATATATTCTGGCTATTGGGATCCTATTATCAATGTTGTTAAACTTAGACCAGATAATGACTCAACTAAACTTTTAGGTCAAGGGTCAACTAGTCGAATTGGTCGGACTGTTCTTAAAAACCCGCTGAAGTCAACATGATATTATAATTATTTTGTGCTTTTATAAGCTGCACAAATATTGAAATTAAGTTTTTGGTTATATTTGGTCAATCATACAAAATGTTACAAAAATGTTAGGCTTGTAATAAAATATGCACATAAAAATTATATATAAAAATGTGAATTCAGCATAATTGTGATAAGCATTTTGTAGTACTGATCTGTTTGGTAGCATTGCACTCTGCTCCAAGTAATTTTTTTTATTTTTTATTTTTTTGCACTGTGAAATCCCATTAGAAAATCCATTCCTCATATCTATCTGAATTGGGTTTAGTATGTTTTCAAGTACGAGGAGAAAACAAGGTGAAGTTCCTGAGGAAGGACGTTCACAAGTGAATTACCAATGGTCCATGTAAACATGAGCGACTAGCAGCACGGTTGCCAGCTCGCAAGGCAAAAGTACTTTGTACCCACCAAAAATTTAAAAAAAGAAAAAGAAAAAAACAGATTATATTACCCCCTCCGTTCCATTTTGATGGTCCTAATTTTTTTTTCACACAGTTTAAGAAAAAAATAATTAACTTTGTTGAAAAAATAAATATAAGTTACTATTTTTCTAAAATACCCTTACATTAAATAGAATATAACTTTATATTAATTATTTATAAAAACTTGAATTGATGGTCGAGAAAGAATCAATTCCCATTCATATATCAATATGTTTTTGAAAATCTAAATGTATTAAATGGGGTAGGCTATATTCAATAACAATCTATATTAAATAAAGTAGTTTATACTAATAACAACCTATATTGAATAAGGGTATTTTAGAAAAATTAAAAGATAATTACAAATTGCCGAACTTTGTTGTTTGCTGCCTTCAAATTGCCTTATTGCCAAAAAGCCGAACCTTCAAAGTACCATCAAGGCTTTGTTGGAAGGTGTGCCTTCCTTCCTACATTTCAAAGGCATGAACTTTGAACTTGTGGAAAAATGAGTAGAAAAGATGGCTAAAATATGTTCCTTGTAGACAAGTGTGTGATTGATCCTGTATTATGCACCTTCTCAAGTAACGATAGCCTTTATCTGCACCTTTGTTATATATAATTGTTTTTTTTTAATCTCCCATCCTTCCCACAATCTTTCCACTTTCAACTGTCATATTCAGGATTCGAATTCTAGATCTGACAGTAAAGAAAACTCTAACAGCTCTTCCCTGACCACTAAAATAATCTCAATAATTCGTACTTGTTAACTTTTGTTAGCATGAACCAGAGTGTGTGACCTCATTGCCTACCCCTCCAAAGCCCCAATTTCGAATCATTCATTATGATGCATTTGCTTTCATATTCAGCTCGTTAAACGTGAATTTATAATTCCAACATTTTGGCACGCACAAACTTTTACCTCATAAAGGTGTTATTTGGCAAGTTATAGATGCCTACTCGTGCTCAACTGCCTAAAGTCTGTTTGGATGGAAGTATTTAGAAGTTTTTTTTCGTTTAAAAAAAATCTATAGCAATATGATGTATGTAAAGTGACAAGATAAATGAGAAAATGTGTCAAAAGCACTTCAAAAACTTTTTCTGAAAAAACTGGCAACTCGAATGGGCTTCAAGTTTTCCGTTTCCGCAAATTCCACATGACTGAAATTAAAAAAGATGAGACTTTGATTTTGAGATTTTTAAAAAATTAAAATTGGAAAGAAATAGCTTTTCAACAAGAAAAATAAAATTAAAACTCGAGGGTAAATCGAGACTTCTCAAATCACAATCCAAATGGAGCCAATGAAAGGGAGAAAAATGCAAATGAAGGATTAAAGCCAACAATTTCGAATGATTTAAGTCTAAGAAAAGGGAAGAAGAAAAAGAAAAGAGAAGTAAAATTAAAACTAAAAGCTGAAATAAAGAAAATGAATAGCCATAGGAGCAAATTGTGCCATTTAAGTTCCTTTGGGCGAGTAAAACATGCAATACACAATATCATATGACATTGTCAAGTTGGAAAGCAGTCAAGCATTGACTTCAGCAATATGACTAGAACGAGAAACAAGTAGATGTTATTGATGATAAAAAAAGATGAAAATAGAATGACAAACCAAGTTTAAGGAGAATAAAAAGGATTAAAATAGATGATTAACAATATTGACTTGGACAAAATTCAAAAAAAAAACGCAAAAGGGAAATTGAGTTGATAAAAATAAAAAAAAATTGAATGTTGTTGATTGATTAACCAAAAAAATTGTGAAAAGAGAAAATAGAGCACACATGATGACTGATAAACCCAATGACGGAGCTAAGGGGGACTGAGGACCATCCCTTCCTAAGTTTTGAAAATTTTAATTCATAGTGTATAAAAATGCATGTAAAACAAAGTTGCCCCCTCCCCCCAATTTTTCTGAAATTTTAGTTTATAATATCAAAGTTCATATATACACACACACACATATATATATATATATGAACTGGCCACCTTTGAATTAATTTTTTCTTCAAAAAATTATTTATCTTTTATTGTGCTAAATATTTAACTTTCAAAAAAGTAAACATATGATGGATAATCCATAGTAAATTGACCCAATTTGACACATTATAATAAAAGACCCAATTCATAATCATTAATGGACTAAAACAAAAGTAATTACTTTATTGGCTCATGTACAAATATACAATTTAGCCCAATTGATTAGACTCATTCTTACTTTTTCTATATTAGCTGCAACTACAGAACAGGTATTTTCAATTATGAAAATATTCAAGACAGTTCTGAAACAAGATGGAAGATAATTTCTTGAATGATTGCCTAATTGTGTACATGGAAAAGAAAGTTATTGAAATGTTTAGCACTGGTTCAATCACAGATAAATTTACTTCTACAAGGAACGTAAAACTCAATTTACTTTTAAGAAAAGAGATTGAAATATCAGTGTGTGTTAACATAACTTTTATCCTTTTTCAATTAAAAATAGTTATATTTATATTGCATAGTTATATATATATATATATATATTTGCATCGGCTACATATTGGAGCATCTTCTCATAATGTGCAATTTGGGTGGTTTGTAATATTACAGGATATTTAATTAAATGTTATTTTTTGTCCTAATTTTTGTTATAACTATGCTGCATATTTACGATATAGAAAAACCTTTATAATTAAAGTTAATATTTGATGTTTTTCGATGTCATGTATTTAAATAGATGGAAATTATTTTGAACATAGCACATTAAGATAATATTGTTAGGAAAAATTTTGGCCCCCTAGGAAAAATATCTTGTTTCCGTTATTGGATAAACCTTTATTTTGGCCAAAACATAAGGAAATATACGAGCACAACAGCCAGACAATGGGGATCGAAATTGATACGAATCTCGTTGGTGAGGAGATTCGCGACCCAAGATCGCTTGTTGGATTTGACGTCAGATGCAAGAGACGGTGGCAGCGGAAACCCTACGACCCCTCTAATCCCCGTGACTACGAACTTGTTGATATTATCTCAACCCGTAATCAAACGAATTAGCGAACCTCAGGCAAGTGTAGAAGGCGCCACAATTCAAGTGCGATTCTTGAATTGATAAGCCGAACAAGAACACTAGAGTATAACTCTAAGTTGTTCAAGGTTTGCTCGAAAGCTATGGAGAAAACTCTCTCAATATTTTTATCATAAAAGTGTCTCCTTTGAATGACGTAATGTGGTGCCTTATATAGGCTACAAGTGAAACCCTAATCTAGTAAGGAAAAGGAACTAACTAATGACTCTCCAATCACAATCACAATTAAGGCTAACTAATGGTCAGCTTATAAAGCTGGCCCAACATAACCCAATAAAAGCTAATTCACCAACTTAAGTAATAGTGAGTCTAGACTCTATAAATCGGATCCAACTCAACATGAGGTCTTGGACCGAACTTATTCCTACCAAATAAAATAGAAATCTGAAAAATAAACTACTAAACTATTACTAAAAGATTCATTCTCTTGCAGCCCGAAACATGGCCCATAAGCGGCCCATATTTCATATCATTCCCCTCCTCTTGAAAAAGATTTGTCCTCAAATCGTGGTTGGAAATGAATGGTACTAACAAGAGTTGGCAGGATGAAACCTCAAATCTCCACATATTGGCTCTCTTAGAATGAATGATACTTGCATACGTCATGATTATTATAATTTGGTGCACATGTCTCTTGGTTAGCTTGAAAATGCTCACAATCAGCCATGAAAAACTCAAGGCTTTACTCCAACGACTCCTCGAAGATAACGCATATAGCTTCGGTTCCATGATGCAAGGTAAAATGTATGGTACATTGGCAGCAAGCTCACATCTTCTTGGATCCTCCATAATGCAACTGAGAAACTGAACAACACTTTGAACATGATCGACTTCATTAGATTGATCATCACTTGGGACACTTGTTGCAAAATGGTAAGGAGGCAAAGGACAAAATTCAAGTGCAAGGACTCCCTTTGAAACTTCATTACTCCTCCCAACAAGCAAAGCAAGCTCATGGGTGAAGTTGTATATCAATGGATAGTAAAGGGATACAACACTTAAGATGCAAACTCCATGAAAATTCTGATATTCGCCAATGGATATAGGGATAGAACATGCCATGATCAACTCAATCTCTCCTTGCTTAACCTATATAAAAGAAGAAAAGCTAAACATAACAAAGGTAAGTTCGTTAGAAAAATAAGCCCTCACATTGTTTCCCAAAGTCAGCGCACTTTTTCCCTTGTCTTCCTTCTCAACTAGCTCAAGACAACTAACTTGTGTAGATGGGACTTCAAGGTTTTCAATCTCAAGTTCATTGCCAGCATTCGTAGATATTTCTTCAATCAATGGCGGACTAGAAGGAACATCTTTACCACCATTGGTTGACACATGAGTAAGTTGCTCAAAATATGAATTCAGCACTTGGCGAATTTCTCCTATCATAGAGTCAAATAATTCTTTATTCCGGCTTCGGAAATCAGCCTTTGATTCACGAGGCTTTGATTCAATTCGAGAATTCATGACTCGATTGTCACAACACTCCTTAGATGATGCTCGTTTGCTTGATGAAGACCTTGGCTTAGATGCTCGACGCAAACTCCTTTGCTCCTCCTCATACTCATTACAAGTATGCTTATGTCTTTCATATACACACAAAGCGCGAAAATGATCCATTTCCTCCCGAAGTGAATGAAAATCATGTTGTGAATGCTCGGAGATTGAATGCGTGGAACTAGAGTACTTGGAAGTAGTTCGCTTGGAACCCCTCCTCTTAAGAGGCTCGTTCTCTAAGAATTCTTGATGATATGAATGAGATGCAACTCCACGAGGCATGGTTAAGTGACCTGCAAAATTGGTTAGCAGAGAAGAGAAATTTCTCACAACACACAAGCTCACGTGTATGCACTCGTCACTCGTGTTTTCACTCTAATTTGTCCCTCAAGTAGTCCTCACCAAAGATTTTCTCACAGCCCCTTGCAAACCTTGAAGAAAGTAGAATTCTCCAAGTGCTCAAGTGTAGCTCAAAAACAAGTTCACGCTAGAATTTGAGGTTCGTAAGAGTAGAGATTTGCTTGGAAAACAAAATTAAGACACTAAGAATGGAGTGGTAGAATATATTCAAGAATAAAAACTGGAAAAAGAATGGGCACAAAAGCTACAAAAAATTAAGAAGGGCACTCAAAAGCTCTAGCCGACGAGGAGGATGGTCCTTTTGCTTTGCTTGATTTTCTTGGGATGTTTACCCCTGTCCTAACCGACTCAAAGCTGAAACTAGAACCTACTTGGACACTTGAAAACACAATAAAGCTGACTGGGAAAAATTGAGTGCTAGTGTCGGTTTCTGGTCAGCACAAGGAATGGTATGGTATCGATTTTGGAATTGGCAGCCTTGGTTTGTGTGTTTGGGGAGTTTCCTAGAGCTGACTTGGTCGGTTGAGGAAGCCTATTTGAGTTGTGTTTGTGGTAGGGGCGGTGGATCTGGTTGTTAGATTTTAGGAATCACGAAGTTCCCAATTTAGTGTCCAACAAGGAATTGGAAGGTACTCAGATTTGGGAGTTAGTGGAGATCCGAATCTCACTTGGGAAAAAGTATGCCTTGGACTGCTATGTATTCCAGATTTCTTGCCTTTCTTCCTCCTCTTTATTTTTTTTTTTTGTTTAAACTGTTTTGAAGCAAGCTGGTAATACATTCAATCCTTCAAGAATTCAAAAATTCGAGATTTGTGGAGTAAGAATCCAAGATCCTTTTAAGATCAAAATCCAATTGGCCCAAGGTTCAAGAGATCCAACTTTCTTTGTGCAAGAACTTCAAATTCGGTTCTGTTTTTTTTTTGGCACACAGTCCAAACACACAAGACCCCACACGAATTAAACTACAAACTGGACAAAAACTAGAACCATCTAGTGACCGAAATTTCTGGACAGATTGGTGCACAACACAACGCTAAAAGGAAAATCCTAGTTGCGGCAAGAAGGGAAGAAGGCCCTAGTTGCGGCTGTAATTTTTTTTTTTCTCTTTTGGTGGCTGTTTTGCACACCCAAAATGACTCTGCAACACAACGAAAGGACTAGGATCTGGGCAAACAATAGCAAGAGACAGCAAAACAGATTGCATGCAATACCAAGACACAAAGAGTACGATGAGGAGCAAAAGAAACCTAGCGGCTGGTTCTATAGATTTTTGTTTCTTTCTCTTGTTTTCTTTTTCTTTTTTTTCTTTTCTTTTTTTTTTCTGTGGCTCTCTGAGTGTTTTCACAAACTCAGGTTCCTGTCCCAACAGTTGATCCTTCGGATCAAAGCACAAGGTTGCCAAGAAAATAGAAGTGCTCCTCCCAATTTTCAAGAAACCTGTGATTGGGCGAATAAGGGCTTTCCAAAACAGTTGCGGTTGATCCAAGAGCTTCAAGACTTCTGATCAGGACACTCAAAATCTACTCAAGTTCGGTGTTGGTTTCCAGGATTTGCAAGAATCGACACAAGGGTTCAAGGCTCATAAGCAACACAGGTTTGGTAATGCAAGAACGAAAATTCCAGCAAACGCGACTCAAGGACAACGGTATGCGACACTCTTTTTTTTTTTTGACCCTTTTGCTGGGTTGTTTGCACACGACTCAAACAACACAAGACCCCACACGCATTAAACCAGAAGCTGGACAGAAACTAGAGCCAACTAGTGACCGAAATTGCTGGACAGGTTTGCACATGACACAACGTCACAAAGGAAGACCCTAGTGGCGGCTGTAATGTATGTATATATATATATTTTGACTCAGATTGGACTCAAATAAGATAGCAAGCTGCTGAACAATTATCACGCACAAACAATGAGGAGACAATTCGAACAGATTTATCAATGTAAGTGCGGCAAGACAGAAATTCCTAATGACTCAATATTTTATGTGCACTTGGGACACGACTATCAACACTGGTTGATTCTTTTATTTGCTGGACACAAACGGTGGGAACAAAGACAGCAAGACACGAGCAGATTTCGCACAAGGCTCAATAGAAATTGGAACTAACCGGACACGGACAGATTGCACAATTCCAAGGTCGCAGCTTTGCGACTTGGAAGAAGTCACCGACCAGGAAGCCCTTTTTTTTTTTTCCTTTGTGTAACAAACGATGAGATACTCACACAAACTAAATCAAACACGACACAATTAACTCCCAGAAATTGAAGACGACAATAAGACAGAAACAAACAATGATGACCAGACTCGAAAACAAAGGAAACTCGCGGCCAGGAACTCGCGGCCAGAATGCAACGTGCACAAATTTTTATTTTTTTTTTGAGCTACCGAGACAGATACGAATTAAGGCACGAAAAGAGGGATAACGATGTTACCAACAAGCTAGCTCTGATGCCAGCTGATACGAATCTCGTTGGTGAGGAGATTCGCGACCCAAGATCGCTTGTTAGATTTGACGTCAGATGCAAGAGACGGTGGCAGCGGAAACCCTACGACCCCTCTAATCCCCGTGACTACGAACTTGTTGATATTATCTCAACCCGTAATCAAACGAATTAGCGAACCTCAGGCAAGTGTAGAAGGCGCCACAATTCAAGTGCGATTCTTGAATTGATAAGCCGAACAAGAACACTAGAGTATAACTCTAAGTTGTTCAAGGTTTGCTCGAAAGCTATGGAGAAAACTCTCTCAATATTTTTATCATAAAAGTGTCTCCTTTGAATGACGTAATGTGGTGCCTTATATAGGCTACAAGTGAAACCCTAATCTAGTAAGGAAAAGGAACTAACTAATGACTCTCCAATCACAATCACAATTAAGGCTAACTAATGGTCAGCTTATAAAGCTGGCCCAACATAACCCAATAAAAGCTAATTCACCAACTTAAGTAATAGTGAGTCTAGACTCTATAAATCGGATCCAACTCAACATGAGGTCTTGGACCGAACTTATTCCTACCAAATAAAATAGAAATCTGAAAAATAAACTACTAAACTATTACTAAAAGATTCATTCTCTTGCAGCCCGAAACATGGCCCATAAGTTGCCCATATTTCATATCAGAAATTGCATTTCTTTCTTAATGATTAATTTTCAAAAGTTTCCAACGGGGTGTGGTGAGGATGCTCACCTCGGCCACCCCGCATGTCCGAGGTGAACCCATCTCGTCCCTCATCGAAGCTCATCCGTGTCTTGGGCATATCCCATAAGCTCGGCCGGATCCCTAGTCTACCGTGTAGGTGACCTCGGCACCTCCACCTCAGCTGCACGCTGATGATGTCAAGCCACCTGACATCACCCGGGATCAGTGCTTTATCTGAAAAGCACTGTCGCACCTAATGACTACTGCATAAGACTTCTCGTCACCCTGCCCAGGCGACTACAGCGTCAGAGTCAGACCGCCTGACAGAGAGCAGAGCCGTAATGGCAGGACATGGGTCCCACCGGCATAAGACCTCCGTCCTGCCCTCCACTCTCGCTCTATAAATACCCCTCATGTACTCCTAACAAGTAAGCATACTGTTCATTTGACAATACTACTGCTTTTCTCTCGTTCTCATACTAACTTGATCGTCGGAGTGATCCCAGGGGAGAAGTCCCGCCATTCACTTCGGACACACCGATACACCTCACTTCACCTTAGAAGAGGCTGATTCCGGTCGGTTCAACTACCAACCAAAAATCACCTCCTCAATTGGCGCCGTATGTGGGAACGAGATTACTGCTAAAATGAGATCCACGCGCTCCAGAAGTGGAAGAGTCCCCTCGACTGGGGCTGGGCAAACATCGGGAGCCCAGCAAGATCGTATTTCCGAAGAACAAGGGTCCCCAAGGACCCAACCCAATAACGAAGACGCCATCGCCAAGATGGCCGAGTTCGTGGCTGATAATCCGAACATCTTCGAAGAACTGGGGAGGTACTTCAAGAGGCAGGGGAAGGAAAAAGCTGAATCCTCCAAGAGGAGACCGACGAAGTCCCCTGAAGTGCCTTCCGGCGAAGACTCCGATGAGGGGCACCTCTCTCGGAGCACTTCCAGACGCGCCTCTGCCAAGGCGACATCTAAAATCGCTTCCATTTCCCGGGCTTTTTCCCGGGGCCTTCTGGGAAAACGAGTTGAGGACCCACCTCGGCGTCCCGGAGGCTTAGCAGCAGAATATTTGAGGGCACCGCCCTTCACGGATGACATCAATGGGGAGATGGTCCCCCCAAACTTTAAACTTCCCGCCCTGCGTTCCTACGATGGCCGAGGTGACCCCGAGGATCACCTCCGCGCCTTCCTCTCCGCTTTTCGGCTCTATTGCGTCCCCGACGCGGTAATTTACCGAGTTTTCCCCATCTTCCTACAGGGCACGGCCCGAAAGTGGTTCTGGGGTTTAGAATCGAGGAGCATTTCCTCACTGGATGAGTTGATAGATCGGTTCATTCACCGCTTTGTATCATCTCGTCCGATTACGAAGACTTCAGCCTACCTCTTGAACCTGCAGCAAGCCCCCGGCGAGTCACTGCGCTCCTACGTGCTGAGGTTCAATGAGGAAAACGTGCAGATACCTGATCAACATGAGCAGGTAACCATAGCTGCCTTTACCAATGGGCTGATCGCGGGAATCTTCAATACTGAGATAAACCGGGATTACCCCCGCACACTTCGGGAACTCTGGGATCGAGTAGATCAGGGAATCCGAAATGAAGATCTAAACCGTATGAAGCGAGAGGCTCAAGCCGCTCGTACCGGGCAAGATTCCCGGAGGAAAAAAGACGCCGGCAGAGTCGAACAAGGCCCCAGTGGCTCGTCGACTCAGTTCCGAGACCGCCGAAGTGTCTTCGACCGGATTGTGAAAGGCAGATCGTCCACCTCGGACGCCGAGCTGACACCTCTTAATTCCAGCCGGACCCATGTCCTGGCTGTGATGAGGCAGAATCACCTCGACCGAAATCCCCCTGAAATTTCAGGGAGGAGAGATAAGAGGAACTCGAACCTCTATTGTGCCTACCACCGGATGTTGGGCACGAGACTGAAGACTGCAATGATCTGAAGCGAGAGATCGAGAATTTGATCCGGCAAGAATACCTGAAGCAATTCGTCCGCAAGGATGGAGGCTTCAACCGAATCGTCTCCCACCGGAGAACCGGGGCCCCCGCCGAGATGACAGGCGGGATACGAAACATGCATTGCCGGGTCCCGAGATCGAAGGAGGACAATCTGCCTCCACGCGACGGATCACCGGCTACAGCCCAACATCGCCGGGGTGATAAACACGATCGCGGGAGTACCAACGGGAGGAGACAGCCAGAACTCCCGGAAGCGGACCTACCGCCAGGCCGGGATGGAGGTGGCCGAGCCGAGCTCTCGGTTGTCCGAGGTCATCACCTATGGTCCCACTGACCTTGTCCCCGCCGCCTCCAGCAACCACGAAGCTCTCGTGATCAAGGTCCTCACCAACAACTACATAGTCAAAAAGGTCTATGTTGACCCCGGAAGCTCGGTAGACGTTTGTACTACCGAACTTTCGAAAGTTTGAAACTGACTCGGGAACAGCTCACTCCTGTCAGAACTCCCCTCGTGGGATTCGGGGGACACGTGGTCCACCCCGAGGGTATGGTGTCCCTGATGGTGACCATCGGGCGTCATCCCCGCTGCCGGACTATACCCGTCAACTTCGCGGTGGTCAAGGCAGATTCTCCCTACAATATGTTGATAGGTCGACCCACGCTCAATGCCTTGAGGACCGTGTACTTTACCTTTCACCTGAATTTCAAATTCCCGACACCAGCGGGGGTGACCGAGGTGAGTAGCGACGTGAGCACTGCTCGCGAATACTACCTCGCCACCATCCAGGCCGCAGTCACTCCCCGGACTGCATCAAAGGCCGAAAAAAAGAGGCCAGCGGTCCTCTCCATAGACTGCATCGACCCTCAGAAGGCAGGAAAGCCGGGCAGGCTGGAACCCGGGGATGGGGTGAAGCAGGTGGTCTTGGATGAGGCAAGACCGGACCAAGTGGTCCAGGTAGGGGCCGGACTCCCCTCGCCTCTAAAGGAAGAAGTGATTTGCCTTATAAAGGACCACCGAGACGTTTTCGCGTGGTCCGCTGATGAGGTGGTTGGAGTACCACCTGAGCTCATGGTTCACCAGCTCAACGTCAACCCGCAGGCCCGTCCTGTGAAACAAAAGCGTAGGCACTTCGGCCCCGAACGCAGCAAGGCCATATCTGACGAGGTGGACAAGCTCTTGCCCGCCAAGATGATCCATGAGGTCCAGTACCCCACCTGGCTGTCCAACCCTGTTATGGTTAAAAAGGATACCGGTGGATGGAGGATGTGCGTCGACTTCACCGACCTTAACAAGGCCTGTCCCAAAGATTGCTACCACCTGCCGAGGATTGACGCTCTCGTCGACTCGGCAATGGGACATGAGGGAAGTCTTTGGTGTCCTGCGAGACTCGAGGATGAAGCTGAATCCCAAGAAGTGCGTCTTCGGCGTCACCTCGGGAAAATTCTTGGGGTATCTGGTTTCCCACCGGGGAATCGAGGCCAACCCCGACAAGGTCAAGGCCATTCAGGACATGTCCCCACCTCGGAACATCCGAGAAGTCCAACGGCTGAATGGACGCCTGGCCGCGCTGAATCGCTTCCTGTCCCAATCAGCTGAGAAAGCTCTGCCCTTCTTTAAGGTGCTCAAGAAGGCTGATCAGTTTGCCTGGACGGAAGAGTGCCAGGCTGCTTTCGACAAGCTGAAGCAATACCTCCATCACCTACCCACTCTCGCTTCATCTCGGCCCGAGGAGAAGCTCTACCTCTACCTCTCCGCAGCCGACGAGGCTGTCAGCGCTGTTCTTATCCGGGATGAGGGCACCCAAGTGCCAGTCTACTACGTCAGCCGAGCTCTCCGCGGGCCGGAGACTCGATACACTCAAGTGGAAAAACTGGTGCTGGGGCTAGTCCACGTAGCTCGGCGATTGAAGCCCTACTTCCTTGCTCATCCCATCTCCGTCAGGACCGACCAGCCCATTCGGCAAATATTGGTGCGACCCGAGGCTTCCGGTCGCCTTACCAAGTGGGCTGTCGAGTTGGGAGAATATGACCTGTCATATGAGCTCCGCACCGCCATAAAAGCTCAAGCCCTAGCTGATTTCCTGGCCGAGTTGACCTTCACGGAAGGTCCAGAGTCCACCTCCGCCAGTGTCGAGGTGTCCACCCCTTCCCCGTGGACGCTGTACGTAGACGGGTCCTCTAATGGGGATGGCAGCGGAGCTGGACTGCTCCTGGAAAGACCTCAGGGAGAAGTGTGCTCTTACGCCCTCCGCTTTGGCTTCCCAGCCACCAATAATGAAGCCGAGTACGAGGCCTTAATTGCTGGACTCCAGCTGGCCCGCAGGCTCGGCGCCCAGCAAATTCACGTCCGCAGTGACTCCCAACTCGTTGTACGCCAAGTTCTTGGTGAATACGAGGCCAAGGATGAGACCATGCAACGGTACCTCTCCAAAGTTCACCAACTCACCGCGTACTTCGAGTCTTTCGAAATCCAAAGAATACCCCGGTCCCAGAATAAGCGAGCCGACGCTTTATCCCGGCTGGCTTCCACATCATTCTCTGACCTCAACAAAACAGTCTTAGTGGAAGTCCTAAGTGAACCAGGATACGTGGAAGAGGTGGCCTGCCCCGTGCACTCTGAAGAAACCTGGATGACCCCGTTCATCCTTTTCTTGGGTCAAGGAGCCCTCCCCGAAGACCGAGCCGAGGCGAGAAAAATACAACGCAAGGCGGCTCGGTACGCTCTCC
Organism: Coffea eugenioides; assembly: GCF_003713205.1. NCBI lineage: Eukaryota > Viridiplantae > Streptophyta > Magnoliopsida > Gentianales > Rubiaceae > Coffea > Coffea eugenioides. The sequence goes on from NC_040043.1 coordinate 30,533,881, forward strand.
GCGATGGAGAGCTGTACAAACGCTCCTACCTCGGCCCATGGCTGAGGTGTGTCACTCCCGAGACAGGACGCCACGTCCTCCACGAGATCCACGAAGGCTTGTGTGGAGCTCATGTCGGCCACAGAATGCTAGCCAAGAAGGCTTTGCTTCTTGGATATTTCTGGCCCTCAGTTCGGCAAGACGCCCAGGACCTCGTTCTCGGCTGCCCTTCCTGCCAAGTCCACGCACCCGAGAATCACCAGCCCGCAAACTTCATGGTTCCCATCACTTCACCTTGGCCGTTTGAGCAATGGGGGACAGACATCATAGGTCCTTTCCCCAGAGCCGTCGGGGGTTATACCTTCCTGGTAACCGCTGTGGATTACTTCACCAAGTGGGTTGAGGCCGAGCCTCTGAGGACCATCACCGGGCTGGCAATTCAAAAATTCTTTTGGAAATGAATCGTCTGCCGCTTCGGCATACCTCAGGTCATCATCTCGGATAATGGAAGGCAATTTGCCGAGAACCCCTTTAAAACTTGGTGCACAAACCTTGGCATCAAACAACATTTCACTTCGGTAGGCCACCCCCAGGCCAACGGTCAAGCAGAAAACTTCAACCGAACTCTCTTGCATGGCCTCAAGACCCGACTACACCGAGCTGGAACATATTGGGTCGAGAACTCCCCAGTGTCCTGTGGTCTTATCGGACCACGCCGAGGTCAGCCACGCAAGAGACCCCCTTCTCTTTGACCTACGGAGCCGAGGCTATCATCCCTGCCGAGATCCTTACCCCCAGCCCTCGGCTGGCAGCCTATGCCGCCGAGGTGAACAACGAAGAGAGACAGCTGGATCTCGACCTCGTCGATGAACGAAGGGACCTCACCTCAGCCCGGATAGCTTCCTACAAGAACAAACTGGCACACTATTACAATGCCCGCGTCAGACACCGTAGATTCCAGCCTGGAGACTTGGTTCTTAGAAAAAACTCAGTCAGCCGAGCTGAACCACAAGGGAAATTATGCCCGAAATGAGAAGGCCCTTACCGAGTTGTGGAGTCTGACCTTAAGGGATATTGTAAACTGAGTTACCGAGATGGCTCTCTAGTGCCGAGGACTTGGCACGCCGAGAACCTCAGGCTGTATTATGCTTGAAAATTTTACTAAGTTATCACTTCAGCTGCTTTGTTATTTTTCAATATGATTGTGCCACACATCTGTTATTAAAAAATAAGGGGGACAAACAGGGGACGAAGCAAGCATGAAATTAAAAGAGCCGAACTGAGAAGAAAATATTTCATTTAACAAAGAAGAGGCATTACAAAAAGAAGAAAAGGACCGAGGTCAGGAGTACTGCTAAGAATCTCCCACCTCGGTTTTACATTTAGATCCCTATGATCTAGGCTTCCACTTCGGCTCCCCCTTGGCCAGTTGCCTCCGCGGCTTCTCCCCCGCCGGGATGAGTATCTTCTCCATCTCCTCCTTGCTCTCCGGCAGCCTCCTCGCCGACGTCACCCCCAGTGTCCTCTCCTCCTTCCTCCTCGAACACTTCGTCGAGCTCGGACAGCCACTTGTTGAACTCGTCCTGGACCTCGGCCAAGTTTCTTCCAGCCTGAATGCCATCGGCCATCCGATCGCACAGTTCCTTGGAGTCTTCGTTATAATTGGCACTATTCTTCAAAGACTCCAAGGCTTCGGAGGAGAGGTGAGCCGCGGCCTCATCAATAGCCGATGTGAAGCCAAGCATGAAGCTCGCCTCGTCAGTTGGCCGAGATCCCCAAGGAAGGTCTCGGACCTCCGGAAATCCTCACAGCCCGAGGTCCTTGCACTCTCGAGGGCCTGCTCATGTGTTTTCTTCGCCTCCTCTGACCTCTTCTGCTCTTCCTCCAGAGCCGACCTCAGACTATTGATAGTGGCCTCGGCCTCCTCCTCCTTAGTCTCGGCCTCTTGAAGCCGTCTCTGAAGCTCTGACTTCTCGGACTCAGACACTACATGCTTTTTCTTCAGCTTGGCAATCTGATCTTGCAGTTTGCCGGTGTCTTGCTCCTCAAGCAACTCACAGTACCGTGTGCCATCTCGGCCACAAAGGCTGTGTTGGAGGCCGTGGTCACCATGACGCTTTGGAGCATCTCGCCGGAGTCAGCTTCCTTGTGAAATCCAAGTCTCTCGGCAAGGTGGACACATCACCAGGTATTGTGCAACCCGAGGCTGCTGCATCGGTCGTTGACCTTGAGCGACAAGTCCGGACACCAATGCTCGCCGGGGTGAGATTTATCTTTCCCCGAAAACACCGGGGGGCTTTGGTAACGGTTCCATAGTGAGGACGCCGTCACCGCATTGACCGGAGACTTCAACTGCTTGCCTCGGCCATGTGGAGGTGACGTGCCGTGGTCACCCCTAATGGCACCCCTTCTGGCACCGAAGAGGTGGACCCTGTGGCCACAGCAGCCGAGCTGCTCTGGGCTGCCGTGGTGGGGGTGGTCTTCTCTACCGAGGTCTTGGAAGACTGCCCTTGAGACTTCCTTTTGGGCGGAGGCGCCAAAGTCTCCCCCGAGTTCTTTCTCTTCGACCTCTTGGCCACCTCGGCCGAGCTCGATGTAATAATGTCGGACAGTTTAGTCACTGCACAAGAAACAAATATTATCATATGCCTTAGCCGAAATGAAAGCAAAGCTATGAAAGAAAATTACAAGGTATCTTAAGTTTAGTGGAAGTGAAGGGAGTCCTGTCAGGAGGGATCAAAGCTCGGCTGATTCCCCCATTGACCAGCACGGCCTCGGGGTGGTCCCAGCTGAAGATCCGAAGTCCGGACCCCATCAATTTCTGGAAGGACTCCTCCTCATGATCCCCCGCGGAAGGGTCGGCCTTCGATTTGATGGGCCTCCACCAAAAACCCCGTGGGAAGTCCACGGCCGAGACGAATATGAAGTCACGCTTCCAGTTCTTTATTGAAGAGGGGGCGCCGATGACTAGCTTCGGGATGGTTTTGTTCCGGTTGCAGACATAGAACCATCCCTTATCTGTCCCATGTGCCTTGAAGGTGTAACATCGGCGGAAGAGGTCCACGGTCGGTGTCACTTCTTGATGTCGGCACAGCATCTCGAAACCTACGAGAATGCGGACCGCGTTTGGGACGAGTTGGGTGATTCTCACGCCGAAGTGACGGAGCACGTCCCGGAAGAACCTTGACGTCGGCATCCTCAGCCCGGCCTCCAACTGCTAAAGGTAGATGGCCACAGTGCCCATGGGGGGCTTCTCGGCCAAATCGTTCGGCGGGGGCGAGGTGATGAGATACCCCGGCCTGAAGGGATACTTCCTTATCACCTTACAGGCCCTGTCTCTTCCCATGCGGCTCCTAAACTGCGGCATCTTGCCGAAGTCCAGGTTGGCAGTATCTCTTGGAGCTACGGGCTCCAGTACCCCCTCGTCGTGGGGTATTGCAGTTCCGAGGTCGGTGTCGTATTCGACATCGGAACCTCCATCGCTCATCTCTGATGACTCTGACCCCGGTGCTGTCCCAGCCACTTCTTCCTCGGCCGATTCCCCCACATCGGTAGGTGCCGACCCCGTGGAGCTGGATGAAGTCGCCTTTTCCGAAGTGTCCGGCACCTCCTCGGCCTGGTAGCTCGGTTTCACAGTTTCCTTGTGGGTTTTAGCCGTTTTGGCCATGAGTGAATGATGAGATGAAAAGAAAGATACTTACTGTTGACTACGGAATCTGACGAGGTGGATGACTTCGGTTGATATCTCGGCTGGCAGGACTGATCTCGGCAACGCTCAAGAATTTTACAAATCTGAGGCTAAGAAAGAAAGTGATGGGCCATATGGTGAAAAGGACCCCCTATTTATAAGGGTTTGGGGGGAATCCGAAGAGCCGGCAAGAATGCGAAAAGACGGCCACGTTCGAATTCAAAACGCCGTGCCTCTCTCTCTCTTCATTAATGCCCCGTCCTTTCGACTGATACCCTCTGCACGAAACGTCCCACTACTTCACGACGCGACGGTTACCAGTGACCATGTCCTGTCAACTGACTCCCCCACGTGTCTCGTCCCCGCATCTTCCGGAGCAGTTTCGGAACCCCGACTCTTCACGACTTCAGCACAAGGAAGCCTCGGTACCTCCCTAGCCCGGAGCTCCCGAGGCTTGGGGGGCTTATTGAGGATGCTCACCTCGGCCACCCCGCATGTCCGAGGTGAACCCATCTCGTCCCTCATCGGAGCTCATCCGTGTCTTGGGCATATCCCATAAGCTCGGCCGGATCCCTAGTCTACCGTGTAGGTGACCTCGGCACCTCCACCTCAGCTGCACGCTGATGATGTCAAGCCACCTGATATCACCCGGGACCAGTGCTTTATCTGAAAAGCACTGTCGCACCTAATGACTACTGCATAAGACTCCTCGTCACCCTGCCCAGGCGGCTACAGCGTCAGAGTCAGACCGCCTGACAGAGAGCAGAGCCGTAATGGCAGGACATGGGTCCCACCGGCATAAGACCTCTGTCCTGCCCTCCACTCTCGCTCTATAAATACCCCTCATGTACTCCTAACAAGTAAGCATACTGTTCATTTGACAATACTACTGCTTTTCTCTCGTTCTCATACTAACTTGATCGTCGGAGTGATCCCAAGGGAGAAGTCCCGCCATTCACTTCGGACACACCGATACACCTCACTTCACCTTAGAAGAGGCTGATTCCGGTCGGTTCAACTACCCACCAAAAATCACCTCCTCATGTGGCACCTATCACTAAACATTTACTAAGTTTCATTCCACTTGCTATCCTCTGTTTTGGATGTAAAATGATGAATATGCTTTGGTGGATGCAGTGTGCTGCTCAGGTGCAGTGGTAACGCAGCAAGTGGATTTAGTGGCCAGTGATTTATTTTACCCTAAAATAGATAATATTGAAGTCAATTTATAAAGCATGTGACCTAGTACAAATGGTGAGTCAAGGTGAGGCGTTTAAATAACACTACTTACTGGCATTCAAGTTTACTATTTTAAGATGGTTTTTTGTGGTTTGATTATGGATGTAAAACGAATTATGCCTGAGTTTTATGAAGTAAAATTAGTTCAAAATCGATTAATAAACTAGAAAACAAAGCATCAACGAGCATATTGATCGAGTTATCATTTCCCCGCTAGAAATTTGAAAAAAAAAATAGTGTTCGATCTCATTTTCATACACATAAAAAGATGAGATTTACGTACTTATTCAACTTCTACTCAAAAATTTACTTTCATTGAAAACTTTGTTCAAGTTCAAGTCCCATAAGCACTAATTTCAAGTTTATTACGAACTCCATCCAAGTTTTAATGTTTCGGTATTCAGTTCGTTTGCATTACTCTTTTCTAGATAGAGTACTCCAAATTTTCAGCAGAGTTAATGTTGCATGTCATTCCAAATACATCCCATCATCTATTTTTAGGTAAGTCAAAATTATTGCCACGTGCAAGCGAAAAGCATATCTCTAAATAACCATCTTTGTACAGTGTTCCACTTAGCAGAAAATAAAGTCAAATTAGGCAACTTTTATTCAGAAATTTGTTGGAAATAGCTCTAATAGCAAAAAATAAAAATTAGGTTTCTCATAGACAATACTGGTAGAGAAATTGTGTATGCATCCTGGAACTCCATTTCCATTCCACCTGCAGTCCTGTTAGAAGACTTGAAAAAAAAAAAAAACAAATAATCACAACTTTATATCATCATGTCACCCTCGACGATACAATTTAAATGTGACACGTAGTTGCTAAATTATCATATCTTCTAAACTACCAAGTAGGGGTGGCAATTTTTGACACGACCTGAAAACACGACACGAACCTAACACGAAATTAATGGGTTTGGGTTGAGGTTTCGGGAATTTGGGTCAGAATCGGGTTGGACCCGATGAACCCGAAAAGAAAACAGGTCGATTTCGGGTTAACCCGTGGTGACCTGATATAACCCGATATGACCCGTTTACGAATTAAAAATAATTTAATAAACATAAAAATAATTCTATCTAACTAAACTAAGTTATTCATCTTTTTTTCAAAGGCATTAATTACTTAATCCTAAATGAATTTATTTAATTTGTGTGAAGTTGAAATTATTATATTTGGACAAATAATATATTATATTATTTTTTACTTTTATACTTTTTTAATTTATTTTATATTTTGTTTGGGATAAAACACTTTTATGGTGTTTAATTTATTTTAGATTTGGTTTGGAATTATTTATTTAAATTTTTATTACTTGATTATGTAATTAGTTTTGTGAGAAATTGATTTTATTAGAAATTACAGTGATAAATTAATAAATTAAAATTAAGTTTTCGGGTCATTTCGGTCGACCCGCCAACCCGTCAACCTGAAATTTTCGTGTTCGGGTCAGCATACCTGACCCGTCATGGGTTGGCGGGTCGGTTCGGTCAACAGATTTTTCTGACGGGTTGACCCGAACCCGACCCGCCAACCTGATTTGGACCCGAATTGCCACCCCTACTACCAAGTTTTGCTTTCTAAAGCCAACGAGCTCCTTCGCAGAATCTTTGCTGTCCAAGACAACGGCAGCATAGGTGTTTGAAGTACCATTTTCAGCTGCCTTAATAAGGAGGCCATACTCAGTTTTTGCTTCAATTTTTTGGCTTGCAGCCTTTAAAACATTTTCAAACTGGATATTTTCTTTCTTTTGCTTGTTCTTTTCGTCCACGTACAGCAAATTTTCCTATCGTGACAACCAAAGGGTCCTCAGGGTCCAGGGCCTCGTTGGCGTCATCGGCAACCGTGGTCACCGAGATGTCGAAATGTGTAGAGGAAATCAAGAAAGAGAAGAAGATGGTGAGAAGAGGGCGGAATTCTTTTGCATTTTTGGAGGGTTTAAGTTAATTTTTCTTGTGAGTGAAAATATGGGCACGAGGAGGTTTTGGACCTTTGGTTATTTATGGCCTGAATTGGGAGGGTATGGTTTGGAATTTATAGCACTTTCAAGAAGACGGGATTAAGCATTTTTTTAAAAAAAATTGTTGTGTTTGGATTGTAAATTATTTGAAATATTTTTACTGTAGCACTTTTTGTGATGTGATGTATGTGAGATAAAAAGGTATATTGAAAATTGTAATGACGATGTAAGCAAATATATTTGAGCAAATAATCTCCTGTCCAAACACGGATATCTTAAATGATATCTGTAATATGTAAATCTCAATTTGAATGCCGATTTTCTGGTTAAGTCATTCATTAGGGCATATCCCATTTTATGCAAGGTTATTAGTGATGAGAATGCCTATGATTCTTTCTTTCAGCTGTCGATCATGAGTACTGTGTGACCTCTCTCTTTGTCTGTTACTCTGAGTTGTTAATGTGATGAACAAGGAAATACCTAGTCGCTCGAATTCAAAACGAAGATGTACAGAAATTGAGAAATGCTACTTGAATTCAAAGTTGCCCATTAATGGCAGGTATCAAAATTCAAGATGGATATAATAACTCAATTGCAAGAACAGGTGAATACAATTGCAGGTCTTGCCTTCAACACCTTTGGGACGCTTCAAAGGGATGCTCCTCCAGTTAGGTTGTCTCCTAATTATCCGGAACCTCCTGCTAATCCATCTAGTGCTGCAGAGGATGCAGCTAGTCTTGCTGAACAACCAAAGCTCATAAGTGCTGCACTTGTCAATGTTGCCAAGCAGTTTGATCTGTTGGTAGTTTCCCTTCCATTAGCTGAGGGAGGTGAAGAAGCTCAGCTGAAAAGAATTGCAGAACTTCAGGCTGAAAATGATGTTGTAGGCCAAGAACTACGAAAACAACTGGAAGCTGCGGATAAGGAATTAAAGCAGGTGCAGGAGTTGCTCAGGCAAGCAATAGAAAACTGCTTGAACTTAAAGAAACCAGATTGAAGGCTAGGCAAATTTTCAGCATAATTGTGATAAGCATTTTGTAGTACTAATCTGTTTGGTAGCATTGCACTCTGCTCCAAGTAAATTTTTTTTTCCACTGTGAAATCCCATTAGAAAATCCATTCGTCATATCTATCTGAATTGGGCTTAGCATGTCTTGAAGTTCGAGGAGAAAACAAAATGAAATTCCTAAGGATGGACGTTCACAATTGAATTACCAATGGTCCATGTAAATATGAGCGACTAGTAGCACGGTTGCCAGCTCGCAAGGCAAAAGTGCTTTGTACTCGGCAAAAATGTTTTTTAAAAAAAGGAAAAAAACAGATTATATTACTCTTTTCGTATCATTTTGATAGTTCTAATTTTTTTTACACAGTTTAAGAAAAAGTAGTTAACTTTGTTGGAAAAATAAATATAAGTTACTAATTTTCTAAAACACCAATACATTAAATAGAGTACAACTTTATAATAATTATTTATAAATACTTGAATTGACGGTTTATGGGAACTTGAATTGATGGTCAAGAAAAATCAATTCTCATTCATATATCAATATGTTTTGGAAAATCTAAATAGATTAAATGGAATAGGTTATATTCAATAACAATCTATATTAAATAAAGTAGTTTATACTAATAATAATCTACATTAAATAAGGGTATTTTAGAGAAATTAAAAAATAACTACATTTTTTAATTGGAAAGCGGACTATAATTTGGAATAAACAAAAAGAAAATCAGGACTATCAAAGTGAGACGGAGGGAGTAGTTAAAACAGATTGCCGAACTTTGTTGTTTGCTCATTGCTGCCTTCAAATTGCCTTATTGCGAAAAAGCCGAACCTTCAAAGTACCATGAAGGCTTTGTTGGAAGGTGCGTCTTCCTTCCTAAATTTCAAAGGTGTGAACTTTGAACTTGTGGAAAAATGAGAAGAAAAGACGGCTAAAATGTGTTCCTTGCAAACAAGTGTGTGATTCATCCTGTATCATGCACATTTTCAAGCAACGATAGCCTTTATCTCCACCTTCGTTATTGTAAGGATCGAAAACAACCTAAGAGGGGGGTGAATTAGGTGGTTTAAAAAAACTGGCCAAGATATGAGTCACTTTTTAAGAACTTGCCCTCTTTTTCTAAAGGACCACACAGTGGAGCAATTTGATGAGAAAGCACAAGTGCTTGGTAGTAGAAGAGATAGACAATTTATATTGCGAGACAGTAAGTAAAAGGATAGAATAGCAAACCAAGTTTCAAACTCCACTTGAGTTTGAAAACCACTTTATATAGCAAGTTTCTTCAAGTTGATCAACTTATAATCAATCTCTTGTGTACAAAGGAAGGATCACTTCCTCTTCACCCAAGCCGCACTTGATCAAGCAAAGAAGTTTTACTATCACTCGGATAACTCTCACAAGGCTACACTATTGAAGAAATTGAAACACACTTGAAAAACTTATCGAAAATTACACAACTAAGAGTACAAATTTTCTTTAAAGAGTATTCTAACACTTGAATCACTCAAGATCTGATGTAGTCTCAATGTGCAAAAGTTTTTTTGAAGTGGTTGACTTTGTTCTATTTATAAGAGACCAAAAAATTCCTCAATTAATGCTACCAACGGATAGAAGGCAGTTGAAGAGTCAGTTAGCCGTTGGTGGTGTCGGACGTCCGGTAGGCTAGTTTTCTGCGTCCGAACGCAGGCAGTGAGTTCAAGAAGTTTTCTTGAAATATTTAGGACGTCCGGTACCTCTAGAATGTGCGTCCGAAGGTATGATGTAAAACTGGTGAATTCTTCTTCAATTCTTTCGGAAGTCCGGTGCCTCCAATGTTTTACGTTTGAAGTGTCGCAACGTTTGTCGGATGTCTGGTACACAGGTGTTGTGCGTCCGATCGAGATCAGTGAGCTTAGAGGACTTGGCTTATCATCTTCGGACGTCTGAGGGTGGGTTCTTCATGCGTCCGAAGTTACTCAATGGTTGTCGGACAGCCGATGCAGTCTTTTTGTGCGTCCGACAGCTATTTCAGCACATGTTAGCCTTTGAACCTGTTTTGCTTCAATTTTGAAAAGGTCTAATCAGAGAATATTAGTAACATCCATTGTTTTGTAATCATCAAAAGTCACGGACTGAGATAAACAGTTATATATAATTGTTTTTTTTTTAATCTCACATCCTTTCCACAATCTTTTCACTTTCAACTGTCATATTCAGAATTCGAATTTTAAATCTGACAGTAAGGAGAACTCTAATAGCTAACTTTAGTTAGCATGAACCAGAGTGTGTGACCTCATTGCCCACCCCTCCAAAGCCCCAATTTCGAATCATTCATTATGATGCATTTGCTTTCATATTTAGCTGGTTAAACGTGAATTTATAATGCCAACATTTTGACACGCACAAACTTTTACCTCATAAAGGCATTATTTGGCAAGTTATAGATGCCTACTCGTGCTCAACTGCATAAAGTCCATTTGGATGGGAGTATTGAAAAGTTCTTTTTTAGTTTTAAAAAAAATCTATAGCAATATGATATGTGTAAAGTGACAAGATAATTGAGAAAATATGTCGAAAGCGCTTCAAAAAACTTTTTCTCAAAACACTGGCAACTCAAATGGGCTTTAGGTTTTCCGTTTCCGCAAATTCCACATGACTGAAATGAAAAAAAGATGAGACTTTGATTTTGAGATTTTTAAAAAATCAAAATTGGAAAGAAACAGATTTTCAACCAGAAAAATAAAATTAAAACTCAGGGGTAAATCGAGACTTCTCAAATCACAATCCAAATGGAGCCAAAGAGAGGGAGAAACATGCAAATGAAGGATTAAAGCCAATAATTTTGAATGATTTACGTCTAAGAAAAGGGAAGAAGAAAAAGAAAAGAGAAGTAAAATTAAAACTAAAAGCTGAAATAAAGAAAATGAATAGCCATAGGAGCATTGTGCTGTTTAATTTCCTTTGGGCGAGTAAAACATGCAATACGCAAAATCATAGGACATTGTCAAGTTGGAAAGCAGTCAAGCATTGACTTCAGCAATATAACTAGAACGACAAACAAGTAGATGTTATTGATGATTAAAAAAGATGAAAACAGAATGACAAACCAAGTTTAAGGAGAATAAAAAGGATTAAAACGGATGATTAACGATATTGACTTGGACAAAATTTTTTAAAAAAAACACGCACAAGGGAAATTGAGTTGATAAAAATAAAATAAAATAAAATTGAATGTTGTTGATTGATTAACCAAAAATATGGTGAAAAGAGAAAATAGAGCACACGTGATGACTAATGAACCCAATGCCGGAGCTAAGGGGGATTGAGGACCCCCCAACTAAGTTTTGAAAATTTTAATTCATATTGTATAAAAATGCGTGTAAAACAAAGTTGTCCCCCCTAATTTTTCTTAATTTTAGTTATATTATGAGAGTTTATATATATATATATATATATATATATATGAATTGTCCACCTTTGAATTAATTTTTTCTTCAAAAAATTATTTATCTTTTATTGTGCTAGTTATTTAACTTTCAAAAAAGTAAACATATGATGGATAATCCACAGTTTTTTTTTTTTGTTTTTTACGGAAACGAAAGAACACACACAGACACACAACTAGAAACAAACACATGAGTTAACAAAAAATCGGCCCGAAAGCAATCTAAGGGGGACCCACAAAAATCCACGTCAGCCAATTGGTGGATAATCCATAGCAAATTGACCCAATTTGATACATTATAATAAAAGACCCAATTCATAATCATTAATGGGCTAAAACAAAAGCAATTACTTTATTGGCTCATATACAAATATACAATTTAGCTTAATTGATTAGACTCATTCTTACTTTTTCTATATCAACTGCAACTAGAGTACAGGTATTTTCAATTATGAAAATACTCAAGACAGTTTGAAACAAGATGGAAGATAATTTCTTGAATGATTGCCAAATTGTGTACATAGAAAAGAAAGTTGTTGAAAAGTTTAGCACTGGTTCAATGATAGATAAATTCACTTCTGCAAGGAATGTAAAGCTCAATTTACTTTTAAGAAAAGAGATTGAAATTTTAGTGTGTGTTATCATAACTTTTATCTTTTTTTAATTAAAATAGTTATATTTATATTGCATATATATATATATTTGCATAGGCGACATATCGGAGCATCTTCTTATAATGCGCAACTTAGGTGGTTTTTTTATATTATAAGATATTTAATTAAAGGTTATTTTTTGTCTTAATTTGTGTTATAACTATGCTGCATATTTACGATATAGACATACCTTTATAATTAAAGTTGATATTTGATGTTTTTAGATGTCATATATTTAAATAGATGGAAATTATTTTGAACATAGCATATTAAGATAATATTGTTAGGAAAACTTCCCCCCACCCCAAGGAAAAAAATCTTGGCTCCGTCATTAGTCATAGACCTTTATTTTGGCCAAAACGTAAGGAAATATATAAGCACAACAGCCAGACAATGGGGATCGAAATTGCATTTCTTTCTTAATGATTAATTTCCAAAAGTTTCCAACGGGGTGTGGCACCTATCACTAAACATTTACTAAGTTTCGTTCCGCCTGCTATCCTCTGTTTTGGATGTAAAATGATGAATATGCTTTGGTGGATGCAGTGTGCTGTTTAGGTGCAGTGGTAACACAACAAGTGGATTTAGTGGCCAGTGATTTATTTTACCCTAAAATAGATAATATTGAAGTCAATTTATAAAGCATGTGACCTAGTACAAATGGTGAGTCAAGGTGAGGCGTTTAAATAACACTACTTACTGGCATTCAAGTTTACTATTCTAAGATGGTTTTCTGTGGTTTTGATTATGGATGTAAAACGATTTATGCCTGAGTCTTCTGAAGTAAAATTAGTTAAAATCGATTAATAAACTAGAAAACAAAGCATCAACGAGCATAATGATCGAGTTATCATTCCCCTGCTAGAAATTTTTTTAAAAAAATTGTGTTCGATCTCATTTTCATACACATAAAAAGATGAGATTTACATATTTATTTAACTTCCACTCGAAAATTTACTTTCATTAAAAACTTTGTTCAAGTTTGATTCCGAGAAGCACTAATTTCAAGTTTATTACGAACTCAAACCAAGTTTTAATGTTTTGGTATTCAGTTCGTTTGTGTTACTCTTTTCCAGATAGAGTACTCCAAATTTTCAGGAGAGTTAATGTTGCATCTCATTCCAAATATGTCTCATCATCTATTTTTAGGTAAGTTAAAATTATTTCCACATGCAAGCGAAAAGCATATCTCTAAATAACCACCTTTGTAAAGTGTTCCACTTAGCCCAAAATAAAGTCAAATTAGGCAAGTTTTATTCAGAAATTTGTTGGAAATAGCTCTAATAGCAAAAAAAAAAAATTTTGGTTTCTCATAGACAATACTGGTAGAGAAATTGTGTATGCATCTTGGAATTCCATTTCCATTCCACCTGCAGTCTTGTTAGAAGACTTGAAAAAAAAAAAGAAAAAACAAATAATCACACCTTTATATCATCATGTCACCCTCGACGATACAATTTAAATGTGACACGTAGTTGCTAAATTATCATATCTTCTAAACTACCAAGTTTTGCTTTCTAAAGCCAACGAGCTCCTTCGCAGAATCTTTGCTGTCCAAGACAACGGCAGCATAGGTGTTTGAAGTACCATTTTCAGCTGCCTTAATAAGGAGGCCATACTCAGTTTTTGCACCAATTTGTTGGCTTGCAGCCTTTAAAACATTTTCAAACTGGATATTTTATTTCTTTTGCTTGTTGTTTTCGTCCACGTACAGCAAATTTTCCTATCGTGACAACCAAAGGGTCCTCAGGGTCCAGGGCCTCGTTGGCGTCATCGGCAGCCGTGGTCACCGAGATGTCGAAAAGTGTAGAGGAAATCAAGAAAGAGAAGAAGATGGTGAGGAGAGTGCGGAATTCTTTTGCCATTTTTGGAGGGTTTAAGTTAATTTTTCTTGTAACTGAAAATGTGGGCACGAGGAGGTTTTGGACCTCTGGTTATTTATGGCCTGAATTGGGAGGGTATGGTTTGGAATTTATAGCACTTTCAAGAAGATGGGATTAAGCCTTTTTTTTTTTTTTGAAAAGGATATCTTAAATGATATATGTAATATGTAAATCTCAATTTGAATGTCGATTTTCTGGTAAAGACATTCATTAGGGCATATCCCATTTTGTGCAAGGTTATTCTTCTTGTGCTTTTCATCATTTGTTAAACCATAAAAAATTATCAAGGAGGCATTAGCAATATTTAACGTGAGATTAATGTGCAAAGAGTGAGAATAAAGTGAGATTTTTTTTTTAAATAGGGATCCATCCCTTAATTTGTTTATATCCGAAAAGAGTACAGTGAATTAGAGAGGGGCCAAACCTGACCTCTGTTAAAGTAAAAGGGACAGCTAAGGATCAATAATAATACGTATATATGGAAAAATCTGCGAATCTAAACACATAATAGATGAATCAAACGAAATCATCCACATGATGGTGCCCCACATTTGTGGGATTGTGAGTGAGCATGGGAATTTGATTTAACATCTTGATGTGTTTGCATTGTTTTACCTTTTTTTGAAAGCTGCTTCCTCGCTTTCTTTGAAATCACTTGGATAAATTGCTCGTGAACTAGTTTCTGGTCTTGGTCTTTGTCTTTATCGCGTTGTGAATCATCTTCTTCTTCTTCATTTTTGTCACCATTGCATGTTGTATTTGAATGAAGAAAAGGCTTTTGATATACGAGGGGGATCCTACCATGTAATTTCTCCCATTTAAACTCTTTGAACACATCTTTAAATTGTGGCACATTTTTAAACCGTGGATTTTGAGGCATAGAGGATTTCATGTTTGTTCTTGTACTTGTACTTTTACCCACAAGGGGTGTGTCTCCAACTGACACCATATCACGTGTCATGAACTTGGTCTACCTTCGCGAGCGCACCGTTTGCCACATCAGACGTAATTCCATTACCTTGCTGTGAGGAGTCGCCAGTCTCCATCGCCTTCTCTTCCGATGCAGCCTCTGTGAATGCGACATTAGCTAGTTGAATGGAATGGTCATTCTCAGACTCCGGATCAGTGAATTCCCCATCCTCAAGTGGATTCGCAATCGAAGTCTGCAGCCCAACATCTGTTCCATGCTCCGGCACCACCACCCGATCTGTGACAATAACAGACTTTGCAGCTTGTCCTATCCGAGATACAACCCCACTCAAATTTTGATCCACAGCAGACCCTTGAGGCTCCCGTATAACCAACGGCTTATTCATTTGCAGGTTTGGTAAAACCAAAGATTGAACATCAGACATCTTTTCCTTACCCTTATGATTTTGCCCAATATTCGATTGAAAATCATCAGGATTAATACTATCCAAAATAAATTGCTAATTATTCCCTAAAGTGGCAGCCTCCGGAATTGTCTGAGCATGAGCAACAGACATTCCTTGTTCCTTGTTGACATCTGCGGCCGGTTTGCTCCGGACTGTCGTCACCTCCAACTCCTTCTCCTTCTCATTCACTACTTTTGGAACATAAATTTGGCGATGTTTCTGTGTTTTAGAAGGGACTTCATGAATTAGCCGATCAGATCGCAAGAAAGGATTTTTATGAAAACACTGCTCCTCTGCATGGCCAAACCTACTGCAAAACCCACAGTAAGATGGCCACATTTCTATCTCAACAGGCTGCCAGAACCCGAAGTGCTCATCACCTATCCAAATACACCGCACAGGATTAGATGCAACGTTAAGCTCCACCAAAACTCTGGCTACGGAAGGACGCCGCATGTCACTCGTTGATGCATCAATCTTAAGAGGCCTTCCCAAAGTAGATGCAAGCTTGAAAATTGGGTCTGCTGAAAAAATGGAATTGGCAACTCTGGGAAACAACCCAAATTGGAGCTATCGATAATTCTTGGTCTGCCTTGAACTCTAGCGACCACTTGGAAATTGACATTGACGAGCTGCTAACATACCAGATTCTACGTGCAAAAAGACGGGTGTAGTCTTCCTCCAACACCGGACGGATCAGAACATGTTTTTGGTCAAGGAGCCCAACCGTACAGTCACCTCGTAAACCCAGCGAAATAAAGAATTTCCTAATAACTTCCATGGGTGGTCTGCTGAACGAGAAGCGCTCCACCAAAGAGTTCTGAAACGGAACAGAAAGCTGCTCTATTTCCCTGCGAGAGATGCGCAAGGCTGGCTCTCCTCTAAAGGTTGAGACCTCTCCCAAGCTAAGGCATCAATTTGTTTCGTACCATCTGCCAGTACTGATGCAAAGGACCTCAAAACTGAAGTACCACTGTCTGGAAGCTTGTCAGACGGTCCACAGGCCGCCATCTCCAGCAAATAGGGACGTAGAGCTGATGTCTATTTTGGCATAAACTTCGTTGAAGCAAATTGACAAACAATTGAGGTGCAAGGCTACACTAATGAATTCAAACACCAACGACTAAAGTTTGGCGAAGCCCTATTTTCAGCAGCAACAGATGCAAAGAAAATTAAAATTCCAGCAGCAGCAAACGTGAGGAAATTGAGTTTCTAACCCTGGAAAGATTGATGTTCAGTTATTCAGCAAGAATGAAAGCAGCTTTTCGAGTTTGGTGATGCACTTCCACCACCCGCTGCAATAGATATTCAATTAGCTTGAGTTCACATTCCTTAATGCTGAAATGTCTGACTTCGATCTCCTCCATTTGTTCGATGAAGCAAATTGGAAGAGCCTCTTGATCATGTATGATGTAGAAGAAAGTGAGATTGAAACTGCCATTTAAAGTCTTGACAGTTTATTAAAAAACAAAAATAATTTGGATAAACAAGTTTAAGGAGGTGTCTGGTTTAGGGGATTCAGGAAAGGGAATAGGTGTCGCTGATAATGACATCTAGTATTGGAGTTTGGAAAACAACTATCTTTTTTTTTTTGGTTGCCTGCTACGGTATCCAGGGCTTTGCCCTGACTAATCCGTTGGTCGACCCGGGTCGCACACCTGGCTGTGGTGGGTGAGTCTCCCAACAAGGGTAGCTGCATACGCCAGGTTTCGAACCCGAGACCTGCTTAAGCGGAACCAAGCTGCTTACCACTTGGCCCAACCCCAGCTGGTTGGAAAACAACTATCATCACTAGCGTTTATGACACTTACTAATGTGTCTGCAAATGATAAAAAAATGTTATTAAAATGTTATTATTATATTTGATGAATCATTTTCGGGAGAATTGGTTTTATATATTTGACGATATATGTTGAAAAAAATTCATCAAATTAAAGTGAATAAATAGATAGCTATCTAATCGTAATTCATAACTATAATTAGTAGTTATCAATATAAATTAGGATTTGCTAAATAAGTTCAAAATTAAAATAATAAGAAATACATGGGACTTGGAAAGAGGAAATATGGTAGCAAGTGGTTACAAAGGTCAGTTCAGGAAAAACACAAAGTGACATAAATTTGTTACATCAAAAATCCCTTTCCCCTTTATATATAGTATAGATAGAGATATAAATAGTAAAAATTCACCAAAATAAAGTGACTAAATAGATAGTTATCTGATAGTAATACACAACCATAATTAGTAGTTGTCAATATAAACTAGGATTTGCTAAATAAGTTCAAAATTAAAGTAATAAGAAATACATGGCACTTGGAAAGAGGAAAAATGGTAGTGGATAGTTGCCAATTAAGGACAATTTAAGAAAAACATAAAGTGATATAAATTTGTTTATACAAAAAACCCCCTCCCCTTTATATATAGTATAGATATAAATAGTAAAAAAAAATCACCAAAATAAATCGAATAAATAGATAGTTATCTGATAGGAAATTATAAACATAAATACATAATTAGTAGTTGTTAATATAAATTAGAATTTATTAAATAAGTTTAAAATTAAAATAATAAGAAATACGTGGTTCTTGGATTGGAAAGAGGAAATATGGTACTAGGAGGTTACTAATGGCAGTTTAGAAAAAAACATAAAGTGACATGAATTTGTTTACACCTAAAGCTCCCTCCCCATTTATTTATTGTATAGATATAAATAATAAAAAATTCACCAAAACAAAGTGAATATATAGATATTTATCTGATAATAATTCATAACCATAATAGTAGTTGTCAATATAAATTAGGATTTGCTAGATAAGTTCAAAATTAAAATAATAAGAAATACATGGTACTTGGAAAAGGGGAAATATGGTAGTGGGTGGGTATAATTTGGATAAACAATTTTAAGTTTTTTCTTTATTCACCCGTTTTCATTACTTTGCTCCGGGTTTATGGGGATACGTTCGCAAATCACTTGAATTTGTGGTTGTATGCTGCTAGCATTTTGCTTTGTTTACTTTTCTAGATCATAATTAGTCCGTATCTAATCCATTATCTCAATCAATATCTCTTTTAATCACTAGGTTTGATCCAGTGATCAAGGAAAAATTTTTAGAGTTCTTCGTACTATCAGACTAAGAAAAGGAATGGGAAATGGACGGTTTAAAAAAAAGAATCTCTTCCAGAAAGATCCAAGTCAATGATTTATGTGAAATGAACTATTTAGATATATATAGGATTACATGAGGGAAAATATTGCTCAATTGACTTAGGAAATATTTCTTAAATATGAGGAGTCAACATGATATTGCACCTCAAATTAAGAATTTTGCCACTTAAAATTTTTTTTCTATGACACTTTTTTACCTAAACTTCTACTTAACTGCTAATAGCACAAAATTAATAGCCTATAGAGGTTTAGGTAGAAATCCTCATAAATAGAAGTTTAATATATAAATTGTCAATACCTAATTTTTTCTGCAACACAAAATAAATCCTAGAAAGAATCAAAATCTAAAGAAGATGATGTTTTTTGATATATTCTGGATATTGGGATCCTATTATCAATGTTGTTAAACTTAGACCGAATAGTGACTCAACTAAACTTTTGGATCAAGGGTCAACTGGTCAAATCAGTCAGACCGTTCTTAAAAACCTGCTGAAGTCAGCATGATATTATAATTATTTTGTACTTTTATAAGTTGCAGAAATATTGAAATTAAGTTTTTGGTGATATTCGGCCAACCATACAAAATGTTACAAAAATTTTAGGCTTGTAATAAAACATACACCTAAAAATTATATATTAAAATGTGAATGCATGTATAAAATATGCCCCATTCTCCAAAATTACTTGAAAAACTAAAATAAAACAAATCATACCTATTTCGAGATCTTTTGTTGGGAATATGGATTTATAATGCAAGTTGGAATCGCTGAAGATGATTTGATAAGATGATAGGGATTAAAATTTTTTAATTTAGAGATCATTTAGATAAGCGAGTGACTTTGATGTTTACACTAAGTGGGTGGCAATTTTCTATTCATATTAATAAATGAAAATTTTACAATTTAGGTAACTCAACTTATGTTTTAGAAAAACAAGAAAGAAAAATTTAAGAATCGGGTCAAATTGTTGAACCGGGTCACTAGTTTGGCCGATTTTGATAGTTTTGGCTAATTTTTTTGTCAAAGCACTTTTGTGCTGCTAACTAGTTAGAAAAGGAGGTCTATTCATGGTCGGACCGGTCAGGCGGGTCAGTTTGGTCTGGGTCTAACAAGGCTGTACATCAAAATTTGTAAAAGGAATCTGAAAGCAAGAGTCGAACATTGAGAACGTACCAATCGGGCAATCATTTCACGGTTTCTTTATAAGTGTCAAGCTAAACTAAGGAACTTTACAACAAGGGACAATTTCAGAAACCTCCCTTGAGGTTTTTAGTAATTTCACTTGATTCCCTTCAACTTTTGAAAATCTCACATATCTAGGGATGGCAATTAGGGCGAGTACCCGCTGGGGGGCTAATGGTGGGGGAGAGGGAGAGAATTTTTTCCCCTTGTTTAGAAATGGGGCGAGGGGCGGGGAACCCACCCCCGGCCCCATCACCCGTTTAAAAACATTAATATATATATGTATATAATTATATATAATGCTTAATTTAATTAATTATAAGCTTATAATAATGATATTGTTAGTTATATAATATATATTAATATATGTAATATAATTGATATTGTATTAATAATACATGTCTACTAATAGAAATTATTAATTAGTTAAACTAAATTTACTAATACTAAATTTACTAATACATTTATACTAAATTCCTAATTATACTTAACCCAATAACACTTTTTTCTCAAAAAAATTCAATAATAACTTAGTGATTGTATTTGTATCAAAAGTAAAAATTTGACTACTTTAGTTGTATTTGTTTCATCATGTTGGATTGTATTCAAATAACTTTTGTTTGATTATTTTTATGAGTTTCAATTGTGAAATTACAATAAATAATAATTTGGTGATATTTTGATATTTTAATACTTGATGATTTGTTAAAATTTAACTATAATGAAATTATATAACAAATTTTTATTAACCCCGTGGGGGAAGCGAGGCCTCCCCCGCCTCGTTGCCATCCCTACACATACCTAGTAGAGAATTCGGAGTT
Organism: Coffea eugenioides; assembly: GCF_003713205.1. Classification (NCBI taxonomy): domain Eukaryota; kingdom Viridiplantae; phylum Streptophyta; class Magnoliopsida; order Gentianales; family Rubiaceae; genus Coffea; species Coffea eugenioides. Next base: position 30,554,260 of record NC_040043.1, read on the forward strand.
GTTGCTGATATATATATATATATATATATTTTTACCCTCCTACCTCTCCTAGGCCTTTTCCATCCCCAACAGTCAGGCACAATTTTACCTTGAACCTAATAGTAGGGAGAACTCTAAGAGACATCTTTTATCTATAGGACCAACTTAGTGCTAATATAATATGTGGCGAAAAGATTATTATGATTTCAGTGTTTGTTGATACATATTAACTAAACAATTCCTAAAAATCCATTGTTGGAACATATTTGAAGAACAAAAGCAAAAACATTGGTCAATTGTCTTCAGCAAATTGGCGTAAATCTCTTCCCCAAATCTAATTGGTGCATTTTTCTAATAGTAGTTATTAATATTAAAAAATAAGTGTCCTATATCATTTCAATTTTTTAAGCATTTTGATTTAGTCCTTTATATATAGTTGAGTTACTTTGCAAATTTAGGTGTTGATTAGTCTAATCAACTAAACATTGCTAATGCATCTATTACATATTTTTGAAATTTAGCTCCAGGCTTTTGCATTTGTTTGCCAAGTTTTAATTTATTTAATAGTTTCTCAAAAAAAAGTTGCAACAATTAGTAAGGGCATTTTTGGCACCAAATTATATTTTCTCTCCAACAATTATTTTTCTATTCAACTTTTTTGATTTGGGCTTATATGTTACACAAAAGTTCCAAATAAGGGAGTTAAATGAGGTTTTTAAAACTTGAGGGAGCTAAGTAAAACTATGAGAAATCTCAAGGGAATTTTTAAAATTATCCCCACTTTTTAAGTATGCTCTAAGAATTATAAAATATTTATTCAAGTTATTTTCCCTTATTTTTGTGCCTAGGGCCGTAAACGAATCAAGCTGCTTGCGAGTCAATCATGAGCGACTCGAGTACGAGCTCGAGTCGAGGTCTAGTTGATCAAGTCGAACTCGAGTTCAAAAATACTAAACTTGTTAGCTTGCAAGCGGCTCACAAATTCGATTATATATATATATTTATTTATTTATTTTAATAGTTAAACTACATATATATCTCTAATATTTTATTATTTGTTAAGAAAAAATATTATTTTATTCATTTTTTAAAAATAAAATAATTTTTTTAATTTTTAAACTCCAGTACAAGTTCGAGATTCGTAAAATTAAGTTGAGACTCGACTCAATTCGGCTCGTTTGCACCCCTATTTGTGCCATATCTACCAAAGTCATATGTTCGTATACAATCATTAATGTATAATTTCCCATTTATTGAATAATTTCTCTAATGTTGTAGTCCAATTTCTCCTCAAGTAAATAATATGTTTTTTTGGTGTAAGTGAGAAGCTTAAACCCGGGACCTTTCACTTGCACTTCTTCTTTCGAATCACCTGATCCATCCCTCCTCCCAGTCCATCTTACTTCTATTTTATTTTCTTCTTCTCATTTTCAATTATTTATGGGTAGTTACACTAACTTCTCCTCTAGATTATGTAAAAGTTAGGAACCTCCGTCTTGTTTTCAAAATAACATGTATCTCCCCTGTCAATGCTTTCCATCAATCCAACGTTTATTATAGTTTTGATTTTAAATCTTTATCCCTTACTTTTGTTATTAATGTCCTTTACATGTAATAAAAGAAAATTTTCAACACAAACAGTTTTAATTCTCTTCCAAAAGAAGAATAAGAACAATGAGGAGAGTTTTATCATGGAAATTGAAGACCTCTCATATTTGTCATTTCATTCCAGATTTTCATACTAACCTATCAAAATACAAAGATATGTGCACGTATTTATTTGTATGATAAAACCAATTTTTGCAATTATAAAGTTGAAAAAAGCTAGCACTACAAAAAGTTGTTTTCTTCGTCACAAACTTTTTGTGGTAATCAGCCTATTCATTACAAAATGCCAAGCTCTATGTGACACGGGTCATGCAACGGGCCTCCAAAGTTCAAAACGTGCTACAATTTTAAGCATCTTTTTCTATTTATTTTATTGTTTAGAATTGCTTTCCCCACATCATGATTCAACCAACAGGAAAAGCCTTCATCCTCTCCTAATTTTTCCACCACTTTTTTTGTTTTTCCAACTTTTGGACCAAAAATTTAGAAATTTTATAGTCAAATGAGCTTAAAACGACACCGTTAGCGAACAGTTATCTAGATCCATACAATTTAGAAAACATTAACACTTTTCCCATCCCCTCCCTCTCTGCTTCTTCAACTACAGCAACACATAAACAATGGGTGTGTTTGGATAACTAATTCAATAGTGTCAATTTAGTTCTAAACTTTATTCCTAAATAATTTTGATACGTGAACTTATTTTGCTGTTCCAATTAAGGATCTCTGTGGTGACACCATCACATAAAATAAAGCTGATTCATAATTGATCAACTAAATAGAAATATTTTGGAAATGACGCTCATGGCACAGTAATAAATTAAGTAAATTGTGTTAAAAATTACAAGATTAAACTTTAAAAAAGTTTTATCTGATAAATTTTTTATATGATTTGAAAATTTTATCTGATATTTTTTAGATGATTTACTAGTTTTGTTGCAATGTCGTGAGTGACATTTCTATAATACCCATATTTAGTTAGTCAACGAGGAGCTAGATGGATTTTAGGTAATGCTGTCATTGTGGAGGTCCTTAATTGAAACTGCAAAATAAGTTCAAGTATCAAATTGATCAGAAATAAAAGTTAGGAACTAAATCGGTAACAAAGTTCAAGAATGAAATTAGCCATTTGCCTTTTTTCTTATTTGCGCTACTGTGGCAGACGAAATCAATGGAAAGGGGAAAGTGAAAAGGTTTTCTAGAAAATTGCATTTTTCTAGGATACTTTGGAATTTTAGTAAGATTTTAAGGGCAAATCGGGCAAATCAGTTGTGTCACTCTTTTATCCCATTGGATTTAGCTTTATTTTAAATCATGTGAAAAATTAAGAGTCGGAGGTAGGAAATTGCGAAAATTAAAAGTTTGGGGTACAAATAGGCCTGTCGACGACCCGGATCCGGACCAGATCTGTGAAATTATTGCGGGTACGGGTAGGGATTTAATTCCGTTATCCGAACCCGAACCCGGATCCAGATCCGAATCCGTTTTGTCAAACAAAAAAAGGATCGGATACGAAATATAGTATTCCGACCCGTATTAGACCTGAATCCGGATATAAATTGATTAATAATTTAAAAAATATATATTTATCAATATAATTTGATTAAGGTGATGTATTTGAGTAAAGTCAATTTGATTTCTTGTCTTATTTGATTTTTTTGTATTAGTTAGAAATTAGTTTACAAATATATTTTTTTCTCATTTTTATTAGAAATTGTAAGTTTTGATAAATTTTTCGGATCCGGATCCGCATCCGTAACATAGAGTAGAAGACCTATCAGATAAATGGATCGGATCCGGATCGGGTATGATGCGTCGGGTCCGGATCCGGAATAATGAATTCCGGCCCGTTGACAGGCTTAGGTACAAACTTCAGTCTAGACATAGTTGGGGAGGGCGAAATGCAATTAACCCACCGAAGAGTCCACAATCCAGCGCAACTGCTTGTCTTACTCCATCCCAAAAAAAAAATTCTTCTTTTCTCCTCTCCTCTCCTATCCTTCTTGCATGGACGCCCCGAGGCAGCTGCCAAAAGCCCCTGCAAAAACATTTTCTCTCAAGAACTATATGTTGTACCAGTTTGTTAAAAAATCTCACCTTGAATAAAAAAAAATTTACTTACTTTGTGTGTGCTGCTGATTATTTTCATCCTCTGCGCGGATTTCTCTTGTCCTCTTCACCGTAAGGTTCTTCACTTTTGCTCTTTTTTTTTTGGCTTTTGATTCTTGCTTTTGATTTATTGTTTTAATCCATGTACAGGCTAAAGTCCACCACCTGAACATGTGTATGGATGTGTTTTGGCTTGATTTTTTTATTCTTTTTTGATGCTATGTGGTTCATGGTTTTTTTTTTCTTTTTTTCCTTTGATTCATTGATGTGATTATTATTGAGATGTGTTCAAATTTTTTTTTTTTTAAATCAGAGTTGCGATGTTGTTTATAAAGGCTAGAATTCTGCATAAATTGGTCAATTTGCTCCAAAAAAAAAAAAACTAGTTGGTTTATCTGCATTTTGGGTATGCATGCCTTTCCTTTCTGTAATGTTTTAAGTTCTCATTTGACGAGCCATTCTGGTAACGAATGAAATTGGAATTGATGTTCAATTGTCTCTCTTTCCTAGCTGGATAATTGTGGATTTTTTGGTATTTTTTCCTTAAGCGTTATTTTGTTTTGGGGGGTTTTTTTTTTGGGGACAATTCTGGAGTCGGTGAGTTGTTATTTATCCCCTCGTTGTTTGAAGCAATTTTGGATATTGTGATTGATTCTGAAGAATAGTTTTGTGTTAGCCGTAAGAGTTCTTTTTTCTCCATAAGTGTGCACAGGCATTTTTGGGTGAATCAGGAAGGAGATTAAATGGTGGTGTGTGAAGGGATTTTTGAACATTATGGATGATCCCGGAGTAGAGTTTTTTTATGGTTTTTATAGTACTTTTTTCCATGTATGGGTGCACGCACTTTTCTTGACGATTATTGAAAGAGATGAATGGTGTTATGAAGGGATTTGGTTGTTGTGGACGATTTTGGAGTAGGGTTTTGTGCTTGCTGTAGTGGTACTTTTTTCTGGGGTTGGGTGCACGGGTGAATGCATGTTTTTTTGGGTGATTTTGAAAGATGGAATGGCGTTTTTCTTGTGTTCTTGAAGGATTTGTGGATTGCTAATGAGTTTGTAGTGGGTTTTTGTGTTGGATCTAAGATTGGTTATTTATTTGTCATGGTTTGAAGCGGGTTCAAAAGGTCAACTCTATGGGGTCTTATCACGTGACAATTCACATAGACCAGTCAAAATTTGGAAAACTGTTTTTTTTGCCCAATTAAATTTCTATGGGTTGCTTCTTTTAGTGACATCTTGCACTTAATCATATGTTGCTTGTGCTTTCTTTTTTCTTTTCCTTAAAAAGAGGCTAGATATTTGTGGGTGTTGAGCCGCTCTTTATGCCTACCTCGTATAAGTGTAGCTGTGATTGTTTTGATGCAACTCTTTTATCTGGTAGATTAACTGCAACACTTTTTTGCAAGTTTCGATGCTTGGGTATCTAATATAAAAGCTGCAAATTTTAGCTTGCCCATTTGATGAAAGAACGATGTTTTATGAGATAGAATCACTATTTATACAATGCCCAGTTTGTCCATCAAATATGAGACCATCTTAACATTTTCAGTGATTCTATTTTTTTTTTTCCTGATGGAGGGGGTATCCGGGCCATCGGGTAAATTATACCTGATTAATCCCCCACCGGCCCGAGAAGAGAGGTCCCATCCCCCCGAACACGATAACCATGGGACTCGAACCCTGGCGGGACTGGACAACAGCTCCTAAAGAGGCATGCTGTGACCAACCGAGCTGCCCATGAGGGGCATTTTCAGTGATTCTATTTGAATGCTTGATCTTTAAAATTTACTGTGTTGGTTGAAGTTGTATAAGTTTATAATTGTTTGAAATTATTTGTGTTTGTTAAAGCTATTAATTGTGGAGACACTAGTTCGGTTGTGGGATTGGTAGTTCAATAACTTGAGAGCTAATGTTAGTTTTCAATCTCCAAATGCTTATTTAAACAATGACATTTGAATGATCCGGTTGTTGTCACTTTTATGAAGTGGACATAGACATTAAGTGAATTAGGACCATTTAGTGACAACGCTTTTCATTCTTTTATGGTAAAATTATTATTTGCGTGACATGGTGGCTATTAAGTTTATAAAGATGTAGACTAAGAGCATGTTACATAAATTCCAATCAAGTTTCTGGATATTTCCTTGGGGTTGTATGTCCTAGTCAGCTTATTGGTCATTGAATTAGAAGTGTTTCTGGATATAGCTTAATTAGAAGTTTCTGGGTATTTCCAATTAAGCTTGAACCCCGCTGTGTTCTGGTCAGATTATTGGTCATTGATATTTAAACCAATTAAGTTTTTTGGATACAGTTTCACCCTTTTCTAATTTTTTGAAAATAATTACTCATATTATTGGTCTTGTAATTTGGAAAAATTGAGTGAATCCATGACAAACGAGCTTTCTCCATCAATTAACAAACAAGAGAGTAGTTAGTTGTTATTACAAAATCAACAGGATAGATACCTGACTTTTGCAAAAGGGGATCTTACTGTAGTTTACCCATTATTTATTAGGTTAATCTCAAAAACTTCCTTTAAGGTTTGGTCAAAATTGCAGCTTACCCCTTAACGTTTATTTCTTCTCACTTTACCTTTTATTTCCGTCCAACTCATTTAGTTGACCATTAAAACATTTGATTTGATAAATATGCCCTTCTATATGGTTTATAAGGGTAGACCACAGTAAGATTCCTTCCGACGTTCGGATTACAAGGCTTGATTTTCATCATGGACTAATTATTTTTTTTTATAAAATAAATTGGAATACCAATATTTTTTTTTCTATTCAGAATCATCATGCATGTCAATAATATTAGGGGGTAGACATTGAACTTTGAGGAAAAAAGGGAGGAAAGTGTGTGTTGTATTGCAGTCAACAGTTGTGTAAGAAAGTTAAACTTTATAGCAGACCACATATTTTTGTTCCTTGATTGCCATGGAGCACATATTTCTCTTTCTTTCTTTTTTATTTTGCAAAGTGCAGAATCTTTTGATTTAAAGTAATTACATGCATTACAATTTTGGGTAAAAAAATATTAATAATTCCAATTTATTTTATATAAAAGTTCAAAAATAAAACAATTATTCTATTGTAAAAATCATATCTTGTAATTTGAACATACAAAAGATCTTTATAAACCATGTAGAGAGATATTTTCGTCAATTCAATTGTTTAATGGAAAACTTGATGAGTTGGACTGAAATTGGGAATAATGTCAGAAGAAAAATGTGAGGAGGTAAACTGCAACTCTAGCCAAACCTCAAGGGGAACTTTTGTGATTAACCCTTAGGGTATGTTTGGTTCTCCATGGAATTGGGGTTCAAAATTGGAATTGGGGTTCCAATTCCAATTCTGTTGTTTGGATTCTGCTCCACTCAAGTGGCGTTTGGTTTGCATGTTGAAATCGGATTCGGATTCGGAATCATTCATCCTGGATTTGAAATGGAATCAATCATTCCAATACATTTGTTTGGTTCAATGCCAGGAATGTATATGGAGGAGGGAATTTTCGGGAGATCAGCTAATAATACCTTAGCTACGAAGGGAACTCCTACGGTGGGAACTTCTCCACGATTATCATCTGCTCAGAGTGTCAGAGGTGGGGTAAGGTCCCCCGGTGTGCCTCCGACGGTCTAGTTAGAGTATATCGGGTCAGAGTTTTATTTTTAAAGGATTTGTTCATAATGTACCTTTTCAAGCTTTCCAAGGTCAAAAAGTCCAGCCCCAGTCCTGAGTGGCCTTTGGGTATTTATAAGGGACCAAAGGAGGGGAATGGCGGTTGGGATCAACTTCCCAGATCCTGGCAGACTGAACATGTCAATCTGTCCCATCAGGCCTGTCACACGGGTCCCGTCAACCGCCTTGCCTCTTGCTGGGCGACAGCCCCTGACATGGCCTCAGGCGTCCCATCAAGCATCCCAGGACTTACGTACTAAACGCCCTGAGCGCTGCGGTGATCTGGGAAACAGGCGAAACCCAGACCAAGATTAGGAGAGGCCGAGATCATGAGAGGCCGAGATCATAGGAGGCCGGGCTAAAACTATCACCCTCAATAAGCCCCCTAAGCTTCGGGAGGAGGGAATTTGCTCGCTGCTTCCCGAAGCTTACCAACGGGAGACGACATGTCATTCTCGTGTGAATGGGATTGGAAGGAGGATGACATGATGGCTGGCAGCTTTAATGGCAAGTCTATGAACGGACGCGAAATAGCCGGTCAGATGAACAGCTCCTTCATTAATGAAGAGAGAGTGTGCACCTTTGAGAATACCAAGAGGGCCGTCCTTTCAGCATCTTACCACTTGCCTATAAATAAGAGGGGCCCTTTCCAGCCTTCAGTTTCTACCGTAAAAGTTTCCAACCACTTCAGAGCAAACCTTCGTCATTCCTTCACCTCGGCCATCCCCGAAATCCCAACTCCAACCAAAAGTAAGTCTCACTCATTCCCTTATGGCTAGAACAGCTCGCACACACAAAGAGACAATTAGACCGAACTTTGAGGCGGTAGAGAGGCCCGATCCATCCGAGGGAGAACGCTGACCGATCCCGGGGGAAGACTTCGAGGCAGCCGGAGGGGGCGAAGCGGGACAGAATGAGAGAGAATCTGAGGTGTTGTATAACGATGAACTCGGATCCGAGATACCCCGAGATGAGGGGGTACAAGAACCAGCGACTCCCCTTGATCTCTCGGGTATAGATTTCGGCCAACTTCCCTTGTTCCAAAGCGTCATCGATCAAGCTGTGGCTGACGAGGTGATCCGCCGGTATCCCTTTCACCGAAACTACAGCATTTACACTCCTCGGCCAAGTCAAACCGCCGAACGGCCACCTAAAGGAAGGGTTGCTGTCTACACGGACCAACTGGAAGCTGGGCTAAGGATGCCCACTTCCAGGTTCTTTTGAGACTGCCTCAGATTCTGGGGTGTTAGGATAACACAATTAGTCCCAAACTCCATCCGAATTCTTGTCGGGTTTGAGATGTTGTGCCGAGAGTAGGGACTAACTCCCACTACCAACTTGTTCCATCGCTGTTATGCTATCCATAACAGCGGAAGCGAAAAAGGGTGGTTTTACTTCGGTAACCGAGGTAAAAACGTGCCGAACCTGGAGGTTGACGCCCCTATGTCCATTAAGGAATGGAAGCACAACTTTTTTTTCGTTTCAGCCGAAGACTTCCGCAAGGGATTTGGTGGAGGCCCCCCGTCTCGGCAAAAGACCCTACCCCAGGCAAACATGACGAGGAGGGCTTCCGTAAACTCCTTGGGTCGGGCCTCAGGATCAATTGTTGGGACTATCCCGAGGCAGTACTTGTCAATGGGGGAATCAGCCGAGCACTGATCGGCTCGAGCCGTCCCCCTTTTTTCTCTATTCGGCTCCAAAAGCACTGTATTCTTTCATTCTTTACTTTGTACTGTTTCATTTCCTTTGATTCTTATTAATCCTTCTCCCTTGTGCAGTGACAAAAGTCTCGGATCTGATCACTTCTGGAGCAGATTCGGTGGTTAAGCGACCACAAAAACGCAAGGCACCTGGTCAGGTCTCGGGGATCCAAAAGAAGAAAAGCGTTCCTGACGCTTCGGCAGCCACTCCGGTGACTGTCATCCCAGAGGACACCTCCAGGACCTCGGCCATTCCGGAGGGGATGGCGACCCGCGGGGTGACCGTCGTCGCTCCGCCTCCTCTTGATCGGGGTAAGCAGATCCAGGCCCCAGAGGGGGCCGTAACCGGGTCTTCCCTCTAGAATCGACACTACGTCCAAGCTTGGGGGGCTTATTGAGGGTGATAGTTTTAGCCCGGCCTCTCATGATCTCGGCCTCTCCTAATCTTGCCTTGGGCTTTGCCTGTATCCCAGATCACCGTGCCGAGGTCAACGTCAGCACGGCTCCAACATTCTGCCCGGACGCCGCAACGCTCAGGGCGTTTAGTACGTAAGTCCCAGGATGCTTGATGGGATGCCTGAGGCCATGTCAGGGGCTGTCGCCCAGCAAGAGGCAAGGCGGTTGACGGGACCTGTGTGACAGGTCTGATGGGACAGATTGACATGTTCAGTCTGCCAGGATCTGGGAAGTTGATCCCAACCGTCATTCCCTTCCTTTGGTCCCCTATAAATACCCGGAGGCCACTCAGGATTGGGGCTGGACTTTTTGACCTTGGAAAGCTTGAAAAGGTACATTGTGAACAAATCCTTTAAAAATAAAACTCTGACCCGATATACTCTAACTAGACCGTCGGAGGCACACCGGGGTACCTTACCCCACTTCTGACACTCTGAGCAGGTGATAATCGTGGAGAAGTGCCCACCGTAGGAGTTCCCTTCGTAGCTGAGGTATTATTAGCTGATCTCCCGAAAATTCCCTCCTCATATATCATTATTATAGTTGATGTTTAGCTCGTTGGCTCTTTGTAAATGGGATATAACAAATTTTCGCTAATTAAATATATTAGTATAAATGTATTGGTAAATATAGTATAACTAATTAATAATTTTCATTAGTAAACATGTATAATTATTAGTATAATTGATAATATCAATTATATTGCATAGACTAATATATATTATATAATACATATAACTAATAATATTATTATTATAAATTTGTGACTAATTAAATTAAATATTATATATAATTATACAAATATTATAATATAAATATAAATATAAATATATAAATATATAATTTATATAAATATTAAATATTAAATATAATGTATATTATATATTAAATATAATAATAATTATATATTATTAATAGTAATTTATATAATTTATATATTAATAGAATTATATAATTTATATATTAATAGAATTATATAATTTATATATTAAAATAATTATATAATTTATTAATATTATATGCATGTATATATTATAATTATATGCACATATAATATACATTTATAAACATATATATATATTATGAATATATTATTATATAATATTAATAAATTTATAATAGTTATTATATAAACATAATTTACTTTTAACTAAATAATTATAATATATATTTATATAATATACTAATATTATAATAAAATATTATAATTATAATATATATTATATATGTATCTATTATAATGCAAATATAAATATATAATATATATAAATATTAATTATACTAATATTATATATTATAAAGTATATTATATGTTAAATATAATTTTTATTATATATTATTATATTTATAATAATAAAAAATGTTTCTAGTTTTCTATTCTATCAAAAATATTATAATTTTTATATAATCTAGATATCTGTCATAATTTGGTGGCAAGGTGCTAGTGCTCATTAACTTGACTGATGCTTATATAGACTCAGGGTTTTGGATTTGAAACCCGGACTTAAGATGCTGTCAAAACTGTTCGGATTTTAAATATTTTGGAATCCGGACTTTCACAAAAGAATGTGGCCGACAAATGGCCAAAGAATAATAGTATCTACTTTTTAGTCAACTGTTTTATATGCAACTTTCTTTTCCGGACTTCAAATTTTTGGATTCCGAAAAGTGTCTTCCAGCTGGTTGTTTGCTATTGGGAATGGCTGACAAGGCTTAGTGTTTGTGTCCCACTTATTTTCTATGTTTGCTGCTTCTTCTTCTGTCATGCTTCCAAAATAATATGCACGTATCATATTCTTGTTCTTCTTGGCTAGGTGCTAAGACTATTGGCTCAATGTCCAGATTTCTTCCATCTTGTATCATGTAATCTTTGAGATGTTGTTGGAATAATTCCAGATATGTTGTATGAATAACAAAATCCTTCTCCAAGTTGAATCTATATGGAGCATATATTTTCTGGATCTTGTTTTCAGAAAGCAATCTTAAATCAGTCCATTCTTCTTTAAAATGTCTATATGCCAATTGGACCGCCTCTGCTTCCCTGAGCTATTCTTCTATGTCAAGAGGACATTCTATAATTTGGGCTTCTGGTATAATTTCAAAAACTGGTCTAATATTGCTAACAGTTATTTTTATCCTGTGTATTGTGGGTTCAAAGATCAAATAATCCTACCAATTCTGATGGTGCTGATCTGATTTGTACTTTTACCCAGTCACCATAGTCTAATATTCTAAGGGCAAAATATCCTAAATGTGTCCCCATCTTGAAAGTGTCTTCTGGTCTTATGAAATAGATGTTTTCAAGAAATCCATAATCCATGAGCGCCTGAGGGGTTAGTACAACTCTTTCCCCATTGACATTGAGCCTTTGTGGTCTTCTGTATGTGTGTGCTATGATGTTAGCTTTTAAGAAAAAATAATCAAGAGTATATACACAATGGTTATTGAGCTTAACATGCTCACAGGGATGGTTCTGGTTGTCTGGACATGTTTTACGAGGGTTGAAAAAATAATTGCAAGAAATTTTTATATTTCTATTGCTTGCTTCTGTTGGGTTTAATGCTAGACTTTTTAAATAATTTTGAACCGCTAAAATTTTTGCAAAATATTGATCTTGGACTTTTTGGCTGATGATTTCTAAAATTGGTCTGGTAAGAAAGTCCAACATTTGGTGGGTTTTGAAGAAGAGTCTAGGCCTGAGGTATTCATAAGGCCTGTCTGTGCTGGGCTTTTCTTTTATAAATATTTCTTTTGCTGGGCCGGATGAAGAATTGGCCAATTGAGATACTGTATGTGACAGTCGTCCTTGAAGCTCCTCTATGTCAGAAATTTGTGTTAATATAGTGTCACTTTGTGACCCTGATATTTTACACATTTCTTTGAGTTGCCCTGTCAAAGATTGAATTTTTTTTCTTGGAAATTTTTGTTTTCTTCTTCAAGATTTCTATTTTTAAAATTAAGGCTTCTAAATGATTCTTCCATGGTTTTACAGTGTCTACAAAATTGGATGCTATGTGTATTATCATATGCTACTGAATCAGAATAACTTCTATTATAAGTTCTACTGCTGCTACTAGGGGTTTCTGTACTGGGTTGTACTGGCACCCTCATGCTATCCATACTAGCTTTGCTATCAACTTGAAAACTGATGCCAATATTTCTTCTGGCAAAATCTAATGCTTCATGTATGCTATGAAAAGCTTTCCAAAGAGGATTACGAAAATGTTTTATTTGTTCTATTATAGAAATCCACTTGGAATAAATTCCAGGTGTTTTTCCCCTAACTATTACATAGTAAGAAAAACTTTGTTTTGGAAGATTGCTAAAGTAAAATGCTAAAATATTTAAATTTCTAATTTTATCAGAATTATTTCTACTATTCCAGAGGTTATTTAAGATATCCGGCTCGATTTTTTCTAAATTACCTTCCTCACAGCTGTTAAAATGTAAATTGGTTCCCCTGGGATATTTGTTAATTCCCATTGGCCAATCTGAGCTTTGGGTAACTGTTGTGCCATCTGTATCAAAAATTGTGTTAGCAGTTCTAGATAAATAATCTGCTATTTGATTATCACTACCTTTTTTATGTTCGAAAATTACCTTGTAACCGCTACCAATTATACTTTGAAATTTAACCATCTTCTGGTACAACTTCTTTTTTCTCTATGGGTGTTATAAAACCTGACTATTGCTTCACAATCTGTTCTAAGAGTTATTTCTAGTTTGTTAAGAATAAATAACCTAAAACTGTCTAATCCATATCTAACTGCTAAGAGTTCAGCATCTATGCTGCTAATATTTCCTTTTTCTTTATATTTTCCACTGCTATACCTACAAATTTGTTCTTCTATTTTCTTGCTATATTTATTTGGTTTTGCTAATAAAATTGCTCCCAATCCTAAATTACTTCCGTCACATTCTATTATTAAATAATCTGTATCCAGGGGTAGTCTTAAGTCTGTTAACTTACTAATTACTTGCTTAATTTCTTGTACTAATTTTATATCTTCTTTATTAAAAAACTTCGGTCCTTTTAAAGATGTTTTGCTGTAGAGTGGTGCTACTAATTTATTTAGATTTGGTACAAAAGGTATTGCATAATTTAATAGTCCTAAAAACTGTTGCAATTTTTTAGTTTCTTCTATTTTATCTGGAAATTCTAAAACCTTTTTACATATATGTGGTTGTAATTTCATCCTACCTTGTCCTATTTTTGTTCCTAAAAATTCTATATATTTCTAAAAAATTGTGCATTTTGTAGTAAAACAAAATACAAGGTAGCAATAATCCATTTGTGACGCCCCGAAAGAATGAGTTTGAGAACCCGAAAATTTTATACATTTTCTAGACATTATTTTGTTTCCTTGTCTATAATTTTATGCCTTTCTTCAATATATTAATTTCCTATACATTTTTATAAGGGAATATAGTTTTCAAATCATTTTCTTGATACAAGTTAGTCCACGTTAAGTTTGAAGTGTATTATGGATATGGGACCCGCTAGTGCGGTAAATGCGATATATTTTTGACAACTTGTTGGAGTTTCGTATTAAGTGATATTATTTTACAAGGTGCTAAGAGATAATTAGAAGTTACTTAGATGGTTAATCTTGGAGAGACAAAGGTATAAGAATAAACTTAAGAAGGGCCAAGTGTCGCGATCCGATTGGAAGTTGACTTGCATAACTTTTATTTAACTTTCCTAAACTCCAATTTTGACCAACATTTTCTTATTTCTTTACCCCTCTTGGCTGAGACATGTAGAGAGAAAAGAGAGGAAAAACCTTCATCTTGTTACTTCAATTCTTGTCCAAATCTTGAGTTTCAACCAACCAAATCACAAACTACACCATACAAGTGATCATTAGGGAAGGTTAAAGGTGTTGGTGGAGTTGTTTTGGAGGAGGAAAGATTAAGCTCCTACCTTTCTTGTGGTTTTAAGGTATTTTGCCAAGAACATCCTCTTTACTTCAATTCATTGCTTATTAGTGGTTTTTAGTTGTTTTAGATGTTGTTTTGTGGAGGATTAGCATTTGAATACATGAATTCCAGCTTGGTTGATAACCTGCCCTGCTTCTGCCCTGTTCTATTTCACCTTGTTAGAGGCCGAACTAGCCTTAGTACAAAACATGAAAGTTGTAGAGAATGATGTTTTATAGTTGCCTGCAAAATTTCAGCTCAATCGGAGCAACGTAGCCTGTGAAAATACCGAAATACCCTGCTGCCCTGTTTCTGTCCGAAAATGAAAATCAGCTTCTGTAATTGGTTGTTTTGACCAGGAATACTACTGATTTGGTTGTTGATGTTTTCTTAATAATTATAGCCTTGTATCTTAGCTTTCAAATGGCTTTGGAATTACCTGAATTGGAGTTGTGTGTGCTGAGATATGAGTGAATGAATCAGGACTGCTAGTTGAATTTCACAGTGAGTTTCGAACTGGAAAATCTGGAGTTGTTTTGGTAAATTTGACCTAGTTAGGGTGAGAACTGGACTGAGTGGTCTTCATGAAAGTTGTAGGTCCTTGTCTTAGCTTCGAAATGGTATAAATTACATTCCAATCCGATAAGGGTAGCTTCACTTATGGATATTGTGCCAAAAGGTGTTAAACGAAACATTTATACGTTAACTGCGATCGTTGCGGAAAAGTTACGCTTGAGAGAATAAATTCCGGTTTCTAGGGTATAATTGGGGATTTTTCTAATGGTGGCTCTTAAGCTTCTAATTAGCTTTTATTGAGGGATATTGTGGCATAATTGGATATATTTTATTGCTTATTAACCGTCTGTGTGATTGGTAATATATTGTAGGTTGGAAATGAAGTATTTATGAGGAAGTGCTGTCCGAACTTTGAGAATGTATGATTGCTTTGAGTTTGTGATTTAGGGCTTGGACTCAGGCAAGGTAATGATATATGATGGATGGTTTCTGAGCCGTGGAGGTGAGTTACCCTAAACTGTTTCCAAAGTTACTTTTGAACGTTTTCTTGCATTATTTACTCGATTTCGTATCATGAGTGTTTGCATGCGAGTTCATGACATGATTTGGGTTAAATGAGTTCTTGGGGAGTCTTGTGCTGAGCACCAACGTCTTCACTCCTGTTTATTGTTCATGACATGATTTGGAGCACCAACGTTGCTCCCCTTTAATTTTTCACGTTAAGTGATCTATTTGAGCGTTGGGCGTTTAAGTGCAATGATTTCACTGACTCACGAGAGCAATAAATGTACATTTGATCTTTGACTCATGACATCATCGAAATGCATTATTGTGAAATATATTTAATGCCTGCTTTTATTGGTTACTCACTGAGCTTCTAGCTCACCCCAAAAATATTTTATTCCCCTCCACAGGGCTCGTGGTGAAGGAAGAGCCTGTATTACGTTATTTGTGTAGTTGGATGGCATATATCTTGTACCGTTTGGATTTTGAATCATTTTATGTATAGTTTGGAATTGTTTCCGCTTCGCTTATGACATGTAATTATTGGAGAATTAGATGTATATATGAGACTTATATTGTAATTTATTTGAGACCTGAAGTGAACGACTGAGTCCCGGCGAGAGTTGGGCAGGCGGTCCGCCGAACCCTTTGGTTCGCCTTAGGGGGAGGCGGGGCCATCACAGTTGGTATCAGAGTTTATGTTTCAGATCTCTGTAGTGTATCCTAGGCTTGAAGTTTAGGATGCCGGACCGTGGGATTCGTTTTGATTTGAAAGTTAAGCGATTAAGGGATAAAACCTATAGCTGCGACGTGTGGTCTCTGTACGGTGTAAACTTGAGCCAAGCGGTGTAATGGTTCTATTGTGAAATGTGTAAAGGACTAAGTGCTCTTCGGGAGCGCAAGTTGTGAATTATGAAGTGGTAAGTGCAAGATATTACTTGATTAGTACAAGATGGAATGTCGAGGACGACATTCTTTTAAGGATGGGAGTTTGTGACGCCCCGAAAGAATGAGTTTGAGAACCCGAAAATTTTATATATTTTCTAGACATTATTTTGTTTCCTTGTCTATAATTTTATACCTTTCTTCAATATATTAATTTCCTATACATTTTTATAAGGGAATATAGTTTTCAAATCATTTTCTTGATACAAGTTAGTCCACGTTAAGTTTGAAGTGTATTATGGATGTGGGACCCGCTAGTGCGGTAAATGCGATATATTTTTGACAACTTGTTGGAGTTTCGTATTAAGTGATATTATTTTACAAGGTGCTAAGAGATAATTAGAAGTTACTTAGATGGTTAATCTTGGAGAGACAAAGGTATAAGAATAAACTTAAGAAGGGCCAAGTGTCGCGATCCGATTGGAAGTTGACTTGCCTAACTTTTATTTAACTTTCCTAAACTCCAATTTTGACCAACATTTTCTTATTTCTTTACCCCTCTTGGCTGAGACATGTAGAGAGAAAAGAGAGAAAAAACCTTCATCTTGTTACTTCAATTCTTGTCCAAATCTTGAGTTTCAACCAACCAAATCACAAACTACACCATACAAGTGATCATTAGGGAAGGTTAAAGGTATTTGTGGAGTTGTTTTGGAGGAGGAAAGATTAAGCTCCTACCTTTCTTGTGGTTTTAAGGTATTTTGCCAAGAACATCCTCTTTACTTCAATTCATTGCTTATTAGTGGTTTTTAGTTGTTTTAGATGTTGTTTTGTGGAGGATTAGCATTTGAATACGTGAATTCCAGCTTGGTTGATAACCTGCCCTGCTTCTGCCCTGTTCTATTTCACCTTGTTAGAGGCCGAACTAGCCTTAGTACAAAACATGAAAGTTGTAGAGAATGATGTTTTATAGTTGCCTGCAAAATTTCAGCTCAATCGGAGTAACGTAGCCTGTGAAAATACCGAAATACCCTGCTGCCCTGTTTCTGTCCGAAAATGAAAATCAGCTTCTGTAATTGGTTGTTTTGACCAGTAATACTACTGATTTGGTTGTTGATGTTTTCTTAATAATTATAGCCTTGTATCTTAGATTTTAAATGGCTTTGGAATTACCTGAATTGGAGTTGTGTGTGCTGAGATATGAGTGAATGAATCAGGACTGCTAGTTGAATTTCACAGTGAGTTTCGAACTGGAAAATCTGGAGTTGTTTTGGTAAATTTGACCTAGTTAGGGTGAGAACTGGACTGAGTGGTCTTCATGAAAGTTGTAGGTCCTTGTTTTAGCTTCGAAATGGTTTAAATTGCATTCCAATCCGATAAGGGTAGCTTTACTTATAGATATTGTGCCAAAATGTGTTAAATGGAACTTTTATACGTTAACTACGATCGTTGTGGAAAAGTTACGCTTGAGGGAATAAATTCCGGTTTCTAGGGTTTAATTGGGGGTTTTTCTAATGGTGGCTCTTAAGCTTCTAATGAGCTTTTATTGAGGGATATTGTGGCATAATTGGATATATTTTATTGCTTATTAACCGTCTGTGTGATTGGTAATATATTGTAGGTTGGAAATGAAGTATTTATCGGAAAATGCTGTCCGAACTTTGAGAATGTATGATTGCTTTGAGTTTGTGATTTAGGGCTTGGATTCAGGCAAGGTAATGATATATGATGGATGGTTTCTGAGCCGTGGAGGTGAGTGACCCTAAACTGTTTCCAAAGTTACTTTTGAACGTTTTCTTGCATTATTTACTCAATTTCATATCATGAGTGTTTGCATGCGAGTTCATGACATGATTTGGCTTAAATGAGTTCTTGGAGAGTTTTGTGCTGAGCACCAACGTCTCCACTCCTGTTTATTGTTCATGACATGATTTGGAGTACCAACGTTGCTCCCCCTTAATTTTTCACGTTAAGTGATCTATTTGAGCGTTGGGTGTTTAAGTGCAATGATTTCACTGGCTCACGAGGGCAATAAACGTACATTTGATCTTTGACTCATGACATTTTCGAAATGCATTATTGTGAAATATATTTAATGCCTGCTTTTATTGGTTACTCACTGAGCTTCTAACTCACCCCAAAAATATTTTATTCCCCTCCACAGGGCTCGTGGTGAAGGAAGAGCTTGTATTACGTTATTTGTGTAGCTGGATGGCATATATCTTGTACCGTTTGGATTTGGAATCATTTTATGTATAGTTGGGAATTGTTTCCGCTTCGCTTATGACATGTAATTATTGGAGAATTTGATGTATATATGAGACTTATATTGTAATTTATTTGAGGATTGAAGTGAACGACTGAGTCCCGGCGAGAGTTGGGCAGGCGGTCCGCCGAACCCTTTGGTTCGCCTTAGGGGGAGGCGGGGCCGTCACACCATTAAATTTTGTTAATAGAATAGAAGAAATTCTTTTAACTAGCAGCCCTTATAGAGAAGGAATGGAAATCAATTTGAATGGGATATTAGTAAATTTGTAGAAGATAAAAACCCGATCGTACCTAGGAATAATATTATGTATAATAACAGCCAAGGTAGAGTTAGCATTAGATTTCATAATTATGAATCAACATCTTTAGGAATAAATAATGGAGAAGTAGAATCTGAAATAGAGACATATTTAATAGAAATTAATTTAATAGACGAAGAATTAATAGGAATTGATAGAATAATATATCCAGCAGAATTAGAAATGAAATTAACAGAAAAAGAATTAGATGAGTTTGCAATGCAATTAGAATTAAAAGGAACCATAGGTGTAGATGAAATTTAATATTATGATGACATAGGAAATATTAGAGTAAAAATAGAAGAATCACGACTAATAGATGAAGAAATAGAAAAAATTAGTATAACATCATATAATTATTTTAAATGTCCTACATGTTCTTCCTTTGTTCTTGAAAATACTAGTATATCATCTATGTATATTATCACAAAATCTTTATATTTGCTAAAAATGTTATCCATTTTTCTTTGGAACATGGCTAGTGCATTTTTTAATCCAAAGGGCATTACTAACTATTCAAAATGTCCTAATGGGCATGTAAAAGTTGTCCATTCTATACTGTCTTGATGCATTCTAACTTGCCAAAATCCTAATTTACAGTCGAATTTACTAAATATATATCTAAATTGTATCCTATTAATTAATTTATTTTTATATAGTATGTCATAACTATCTTCTTTAGTGTTATCATTTAACCTTTTATAATTTATTACCATTCTACTTTTACCTCTAACTATTTTACTATGTTTTCTAACTATGAATGCTGCACTCCTATGTAGACTTTCACTTCTTCTAATTATTTTTAATTTATTTAAGTCTCCTATATGCATTTCAAATTCCTTGATATCCTCATTGCTAGCTTCTATTTTTGCTGTGCTAATTTTTAATCCTGGATTTAAGATTTCTATTTTGCATAAAGTTTTATGTTTTTGCCAATGTTGTTGTGGGTTTTCTTCAAAGATTTCTAATTTTTCTAATTTGCTAATTAAACTATCTATTTCTTCATGACCTGTTTCTAACAAATTATAAATTTTTTCATTTTCTAATAATTCTAAGTTAATTTCTATTTCATCATAAGATTCTAAAATTTCTTCTATATCTATGAATTCTTCAGGTACGTGGACCTCTGAGCAATCATGCTCCTGAATTCTTTTGGACATGTATGGAGGCCTTTCTCCAGTCATCTCCATATTAAAAGAAAGAGACTTAGAAATATATAGAAATAACGAAATAAATTTATTAAATCCTAGAACATTATATTCAGCAGGAATTTTTACGAGCAACACAGGACTATATAGACATAGCAGAGAAGAACCAATAAGTGCTTTAATAGAACCGGTAAATCTGAGAATTATATCACAAGAAAGCATTAATAAAATAAATAGAAATTATACTTACATGCATTTAGGATTAATTGTTATAGGAATAAAAAGGGTTAACTAGAAAAGGACTAGGAAAAAAGATATTATTAACATTATTAGACAAAAGACATAAAGATATAAAGGAAGCATTAATAGCAAGCATAGAAGTAGATATGAATCAAAACGGAGGTATTTTTTATTGTAGTCCAGATTTTATGATAACATTAAGAGACATTAAAAACATAGAAGTAGGAATACAAACTATTATTCCTAGTATGTATACATTTCTGCTGGACTATGTTCAAATCCTATATGTATGTATTTCCTTATTACTTTTGATTTCCATTGGCTTATTACATCATCTATCAATTGTGGATCATATGATGTTAACATTAATGTTTTTCCCTCATATATAAATAATATAAATATATTAGTATATAATATTAATGAATTTATTTATATATTATATAAATATAATTACATTTAATTAAGTAATTATAATATATATATTTGTATAATATATTATATATGTCTATTTAATAATTATAAATATATTATATAATTATGCTCATATTATAACAAAATATATAATTATAATTAAATATTATAATTATAACATATATTATATACATAATTATATATAAATTTTTTTAATGGACGACGGGACGGGTTCCATTTCTAAATGGGAATCAGACTTGAATTTTGTCCAAAACCCTCCAAGTTACTAGGAAATTGAGGAATTCTAAATTTTTAAGTATGATTCCAAAATCCCGATTTTGATTAGGAGTGTGCAAATTCGAAAAATTCCGATTTACCGATCGATTTCGAATTCGAAATTTCTGTAATTCGGAGTTGAATTCAGTAATTCCTCGGGTCGAATTCAAAAATATATTTTTTGAAATCGAAATTACCGATTTCGAATCCCCAATTCGAAATCGAAAAATGGGATATCGAATTCGAATAATAATATTTATATATAATATAATAGTTTTTAATAATACATATATAATATATATTATATAATTATAACATAATAAGTTAATAATTGAAATTGAAATTGAAATTGAAATAATAAGTTAATACTGATACAGTGATACATGATATTGCAAAAACCAAATCTGTTAATTCACCTTACTCTTCCGCAGTTCCGCCGCCTCTTCCTCATCGCCTCTTCGTCATTGTCTTCCTCACTCCTCACAGTCTCACCTTCCTTCCTCCGCCTCCACCGCCTGACTCACTGTCGGAAGCAATCTTCCTTCCTCCGCCTCCGACTCAGCTTTCTCTTTCTCACTCTCGGTTTCACTCTAGGGCCGACAGAGACAGACATCATCAGCCTTCATCTTCAACTTCAAGCCTGACAGACATCTTCACGCCATCATCAGCCTTTATCTTCAAGGACAAATTGAGGTACGCCGGTGGTTGTACTTGGCTTTCATCTATGTTTCTAGTTTATTTTTCTTAGGCATTTCATCAAACAGCTTCCAAGCATTTCTGAATTAGGTTCTGGATGAATTAGGCGGTGGCTATTATGTTTGTTGTTCCCTTTCAAGCCTATGCTCATCTCTTTTCTTTTATTGTGTCTTCATTTTTATATTCCCTGGCTCTAGCTTCTAGTTTCTCCAATCGATCTTTCCCTTCCCCTGATTCTTCTTCTGGTTTTTCAGTTTCTTCTCCAGCTTCTATTTCTGCTTCTGGGGTTGCAGGTTCCGTCTGTTTTGCCTTTTCTGTTTCCTCCTCCATCATCCTTAATTCTTCCTCTCCACACAAATTACAATCCAAGACTACGGATTCCCTCTGTGAAGCCATAAACATGTCTGCTATTGTTTCATTGACACCCAGAGATGCTGCCAAAACGTTTGCCTAAGGTCTTGAAAATGGAAGTTTTTCCAACCAGATATTGATGGCTAATTTTCTTTCTTGTGGTACTAAATGAATACGGTGTTTTGATGATTTGTGGAGAATTAGTGTTAAAACTTGTTGAAAGGCCTGGTTTTCAGCTTTTCAGTTGTGACTGTGTAGTTAAATCTCTTGAATGGCTTAGTAGGTTAAAAGTATGCTGGAAGGTGTTTCTGATTTCTGCTTAAAGCTTTTGATGAATGGAACGTCTCGTCTGTGGAATCCTTTGAAAAGAATTCAGTATATTTGGAATTCACCGAATTCTGAATTCAATTCGATATCGAATTCGAAATCGGAATTATCCATTTCGAAATTGAATTTGATCGAAAAAATTCAAGTCAAAATTTAAAAAATTTCCGATTTCAAACTTCCAAATTACCGCTTTTGATTTCGATGCACAGCCTTAATTCTGATAGCAGTAATCCAAATAATAATTATGTGATTTATTCCAATTCTCCATTCCGAAACCCTCTTACCAAACATCACCTTAAAGAATTAGAATTGAATCTGAATTCTATGGGTCCAATTTTACAAGTAAACCCTGAGAAACGGGTTCACACACGGATCTGGCGGGCAAAAAATTAAAATCGGGTCAACTATATAAGCATCATTCTCTCCCCATGCAATTAACCATTTTTCCTCAGCCGCAAGTGCTTCCGCCGTCTCCCCCATCGCTCTTTGCTTCTCCAGCCATCCCGCTACTCTTTGCCACTCCTGCCACGCATCCACCCAACCTCGCCAATCGTAAGACCGCTTCGAGTGCTCTCTCCTTAACCCAGCCTAATTTTCTCGAACTGGGTTATTCAGTCCAGAAGGTAACATTTTGATAATCTAGATTGCAGATGGTTTACTTGCTTCAGAGATGTTTCTAGAGTTTATATGTTGTGAATTGAAATATGTACATGTTTTGATTGTTCTGCTTTTTTCTCATTGAATTTGTTGGTCATCCAATGGTTAAATGTATATCATCCAATGGTTAAATGTATATACAAGTAACATTTTGTTTTTCCTTCTAAGACGTTCTCTTTTTCCTGGTTTGATTTTGTGTCAGTCTAGTAGTCAAACTTTTGCTTTGCTCTATTTCTCTAGATCTTTGTTTAATGCCTGGTTTCTTTGGCAGCTTAATTACCAGCTCTCCCTGTTTTCAACAAAACTGAATGCTTGCTATTTTGTTCTCAAATTTGCTCTTCTACTTCATTAAGGCATTGTCCCTTTGCCCCAGCCTTCATTTTTGATACTGGCTTGTGTGTTTTCTCTTCTTTTTATCTTTCAATGTTGTATCCTTAGATTTCTTTCCTTTATCTTTTCCCTTTATGTGCTGTAACTTTACTTGTGCATTAGATTGTGCTCGTATTCTTCCATGTCTTCCCTCCTTTCCTCTAGCTTACTAGCTTGGTTTCAATGTGGCCTCTTGATCAGGGTTACTTTGCCTGAAGCGCTTAATTATGTAAACTTTGCTGTATTAATTTGGAGGGTATCCAATTATGTAAACTTTGCTGTACCAATTTTCCCTGCTCTTTCTTTTTCTTTATTATGTTGAATTTATCCTATCAATTTTCGAGCCACTGTTTGTGTTCTGATATATTCCTATCCCCTTCTGTTCTTGCTTTTCCTTTTCGCTTTGCTTCTTCTGGTCTCCAGCTCATTATTTTGCTGAGTGTGAAATCTATTTTTTTTTTAATTGTGTTAGGTAGATTATTAATGTTCATATGCTCTATGATTGAAGTCACTTGTGTTGATTATCTGCGGTTCATTTTTTTGCTTATTTATCCTTAATTAAGTTAAGTGGCTGATTCAACTGTTTGTTGACACGGATTCTTTGTTATTATGACTGGTCTATTCTGGTTTATTGAAATCAGAAGCCCTTGTCCTTGTTCTTTTGTGTGCCTCTCAGTGTTAGGAAAATTGACTTGCTCTATATATACATTCTTTGGTATCCTAGGTTCTGTAATTGAGGATCTCTTGTTTCAAATTGACAGTTTAAGGTTGAAATGGCTAAATCAAAAAGAAAACCAACCATCTAAATATTTAAAACTAGAGCTCAGGTTCTTTGTTGTCTAATCTCTTAATTACTTGGGCCAAACTTGGACTTTAAGTGCTTCTAATTTTTCCTATCATTTTTCCCTATCTCTGGCTCCGGTACAAAAGCCCACATTCTCCACCATTTAGTGTTGTTCCTCTTAGGTTTAGCCGTCTAGTGTTGTTCCTCTCAGTCCTCCATTTTTTTTTTCCAATTTCCCTTTCGCACTTTTTTCACCTCCTTCGCGGCTAGATGACAAAGAAATTGAAGCCCTTCAGCTCCGGAATCAGCCAGCCGTCAACTTCATTCTTTCTTTTCCTTTCCCTTTCCCTCTGTTGTCTTCTTCCCTCTGTGCCGTCACCTCTGTTTTTCTTCCCTCCTTCCTTCACAGCCGGACGATGAAGAAATTGAAGAACCCTTTGGCTTGCTTCTCCAAATAATCACTCCAGATACTGCTGTCACCCTCGTTCTTTCTTTTCCCTTTTCCTTTCTCTCTGTTTTCTCATTCCCTCGCTGCAAACCTGAAGATATTCCCTCTCTGCAAAAGGCACACGGAAATTGATGGTACGTTTCTCCCCTTATCCCCACTTTTCCCTAAATCTTGTCTTTGTGGCTGAAAAAGAAAATAAGAAAGCATGGGGAAAAGACTCTGCAACAGCCGTA
The DNA here is from genome assembly GCF_003713205.1 of Coffea eugenioides. Lineage (NCBI taxonomy): Eukaryota > Viridiplantae > Streptophyta > Magnoliopsida > Gentianales > Rubiaceae > Coffea > Coffea eugenioides. The sequence goes on from NC_040043.1 coordinate 30,579,120, forward strand.
TTGCTGGTGCACAGCCTTTAATATGTCCTGGTCAGATTGTTGGTTATTGAATTAGATGTTGTGATGGTTTGAGAAATTAAATGTAAAAGTTAAGTATATATATCAATCTTAGAGGAGTAATTTCAAGGTTCATAAAGTTGAAATCAATAGGAGGTATTGAAAGAAATGGAATACTTAGCCTGTATAGTGCAAAGGGAATCCTGCATTTTTTTAATTGAGTTTTTATGATTGTTTACGCCTTTTTTTTTTTTTTGCTCACAAACATGGTGAATGAGCAGTCTTGTTGCTTGATGTTGAACTTGATAGTTACCGATAGCTTAAGAGGTTAGCTAGAAGCAATATGGGAAGAAAAGCAGGCAAGTACAAGAAGAAAGAGAACAATGACTCGAAGAAAAAGACAATGTATCACGATGAGGACAATGATGATATGATGAATGATCAAATTGACGCTTGTAAGCTTTCTTTGCCTTTCAATTTCTGTTTCAATTTATCATTTTTGGTTGTATTTGCTTCTCAAATTGTTCACTGAGAAAAGAAAATGAATGTTGCAATGTTATTTATTTTTCGAATTTGCTGATTGAATAAGGTTCTATTTTTTTTGGTTGATTGAAGTTCACAAACAGAGAGATATAGTTCCATTAGATTTAGATGAAGATGCAGGGGAGTCTGATGCTGATTTTGAGCATCCAGTTCTTGACTTTGAGGTACATCCTGTTTTTTTATTTCCTTTGGAAGTGTAGTAGTATTGTAGCTGGATAAGTTTTCATAGGCTTATTTCTTTTTATTGTTGTTTGTAGGATGAAAAATATGACATGGATGATAATGAGGAGGACGACGACGATGACATTGAAGACGACTCTCAACTTACGGGCTTTGCTGCAAAACGTAACGAGTTATCTTATTTTCTCTTTTGGTTGGTTAACATATTGGATAGTGCTGTGATGCTTTGACAAATTATGTGCTGATTGCTTGGACATGGTTTATTGACTTGCACTTGATGAAACTGCTTTCGAATTGTACTTGTTACTTATATTTTGGGGTGATGAAGGGATTGTGTCATTCGAGGTGTTTTTTTTTCACGCCTTTCTAACTTCAAAATCTTAAATCTTGATAGTTCTAAACAAGTATGTTATGATATTTTAGAAATATATCTAAGGATGAACAAAGCATCTTCCTTTTTAGTCCAAACTTTCAATAGTATAGAAGTACTACATGCTATTGGTTACTTGAGAACATTTGAAAAGCATGGCAGAAGACATTGATAGTTTAGAGCTTTATGACTACGACATCTATCAAGCATTGTTACTCAAGAGCCTACACTTTCATTCTGAACCTACTACCTTTTAGATTTGCACGATTGGGTGCACAATATTATATACACTACTTTATATGGTGCAGGACATGATGATTGGACTTGAAGCGCTTTTTTCCTTTTTTTTTTTGCTTCTAGCATTTCTTTCAAGTTCAAATCTTGTTTCCTTTTTCATTAGTGAAGTGTTACTCCTGCCAAAAGATGTCATTTCATCTCACTTGAAATGTTCAATTAATGATTGTAGTTCTGAGGCAACAGAAATATTTACGAGCTAAGACTGGTGGGGTTGAGGAGGAAATGGATGATGATGCTGAAAAGGAAGAAGAAAAAGAAAGGGCTGTTTGGGGCAGAGCAAAGAGTACTTTTTACGATGCTGACAACACTGACTATGAGGTGAAGTTCGTAGGGCCAAAAGGGGAATGTCCTTGTAAATGATAGCTAATAGATTAAATATGATATTGTGCAAGCATATGAATATCTGTTTGTTACATGCTTGCCATGTTGAGCATTGAAGGGACACTAAAATTTCAGATACAATCAAGTGATGAGGAGCTACCTGTTGAAGAAGAGGAAGAGGTTTTGAGATTACAGAAGGAAAAGGCAAAATCTTTGACGGAAGAAGATTTTGGTCTTGAGGATGTCACTGACAATGAGGGTGACAAGGAACGCACATTCGAGGTGGGTTTCCCTCTTTTAAATTTGAGGAATTTATGCTTTGTATTCTGATTATTGCAGGAGAATTTTGCAGATCAATTCATCTTTAGTTGGCTATTTCAGGAAATTTTGGTCCATGGAAAACCTGGATGTAAACCTTATGCAAGCAAAGAAGGTAAAGAAGATAATGCAACTGTTTATGAGGAAGTGAAGAAAGACATAAATGCATTGACCAGGGAAGAGCAAATGGATGTGCTAAATAGGTGAGCGGCTCTCTGTTATAGTTAAGACTCAGTTTAATTGTCCGCTATATTGAACAGTGCTGAGATTGAATGATAGAAGAAGCTTCAATTGCTAATTTGACAAGGATTACTGAACAGTATTAATGTATTCTTGATTGCTTTCTAGTCTGGGAATGTGAAGATGTGAAAACTCAGTTTAATTGTCCTCTATATTGAACAGTGCTGAGATTGAACAATAGAAGAAGCTTCAATTGCTAATTTGACAAGGATTACTGAACAGTATTAATGTATTCTCGATTGCTTTCTAGTCTGGGAATGTGAAGATGTGACAGCCCCACCTTCCTCTAAGGCGTACCAAAGGGGTTAGCGGACTGTCTGCCCAACTCTCGCTAGGACTACAAGCGCGGTTATGTACAGTCTAAAACGTTCCGGAAGGTATTAGCGCGCTCCAACGAAGCAAAAATCACGCAACGAAAAATGGAAAATTGGAGCCGCATGTGAACAATGCCGGCCACGTCACAATCCGGCCGAAATCTGGCCGGATTGGAGGCAGTAGCCAACTGCCCGGATTCCAAATTTTCCAAGGCAATCCGGCCAAGTTCTGGCTGGATTCTCCGCCGGATTCGCCTCTGACCTTTCTTGCCAAACATTTTCTTTTGCCGTTTGAAATCCGAACCTGTCCGAAACCCAATCAATTATTAACAAATCATATAAACCTTGAAGTTGAACCTTTACAATCCAAAATAAACACATGAACATTACTACGCACGTTTATACACATATAGTTGCAAATTTACAACCCCAAGTGGCAATGTTGAGTCAAAATACATTTAAGGTTTTCGTCATCAAGGAGCTATACAAAAGAATATTAAACTAGCTCAACTCGGCTTCAAAATCACAGTTTCCAAAAGGTATTCATATCCCTGTAAGGAAAACAAAGGCAACGTAGTGAGCTTTGGCCAAATGAGGTACTCTCATGCAGATCAGTAAAGTTCACATAGGCACAAAGTTGCTCAAACCAAATAGGTTCAACAAGTAAGCCGAACTAACATCACATTTTAATAACAATAAAAGGATACGGACGGCTCTCAAGAGCCCTTTTTCCACACTGGCCATACTTGATCTTACCCTGTTGACTCTCCGTCAACGCTTAAAGAAGAACCAATACCGTAGACCCCACTTTCTCCAATTTTCATCCACCTCACATATCCCTACCGGGCCCGAACTCCAATCAGTTCATTGTGGTCATACTCGAGTATATCGGAATCAAGAGTCTCATACCCAATGATTCCATAGAAACAGTCCCCACGGCTTATCAATCTCCTCGACCATGCCCTTGCTGGCTCGAGTCAATCGACTGCCAATGGGGTTGAGTTCAGGGTAAACAGTAAGAGTCGTTGGATACACTTCCAAACGACACCAATTCAAGTATTCAAAGACATTCAGTTGATACAGTAACAGTCACATGAGCCATTGAGTGTAAGAGTGATAAAGTATACCCTTGACTCAACCAATTTCAACAGTACACAGAAGCATTCAAATCATAGATTTCACGTATAATGAAGCCATGAAGTAACACTCATGTGAGTAGTACACTCACCAATCAAGTAAAGGAAGGTTTCACAAATTCTGTCCAACGAGCGCCTTGGGTCACCGGCATGCCCTAAAACATTCAATAAAACACAATGAGACTCGATTACGAGTCATAAATCCAAACCACACTTCACTAATGCAAGGCCAATAGAATTTAAAAGGAATATAAGAAATACATGGGCTAAGGGTTTAGACAACCCCAACGTCATTAATTAACACTCTAAGCAACCCAAACACAAGAAAGCATATGAACCTAACATTTGGACAGCATTTCCCCTTAAAATTTCAGATTTTCAACCTACAATTCACCATTCATTTCCAACCATAACAACCACAACTACAAGTATAAGTCCTACGTCATTCAATACACCTTATTAGGGTTGCAATACCCTTTAAACAAAGCCAATTCAAGCATTCCACAATAACCCTAGAAAACCCCCAATTCAAAACCCTAAATCTGAAAGTTTCAGTACAAAGCGGAAATTTTTCGCAAATAGCTACAATTAACACACTAAAGCTTCATTTTAGACCATACTAAGCCATCAGCCATGGCCAAACAACTCCAATCATATATAATCAGAAAAATCATGAATAAAAATAAAAATTCATCAATTTCTACCAAAAGTCATGAAATCTTCCACCAAATCACATAACTAGCCACCACAAGTCATGAATTCACCATTATTGGAAACAAACAATAAATATTTACACCCCATACCTTGATGCCTCCCAAAAGGTAGTAGCTTATGTCTCTTTCTTCCAAAACAACTCCACTAACTACCTCAATACTACTTAGCTAGAGGTTTTTATGGAGTAATTTCAAATTGTAACAGTTAAGTTGTGAGATTGAGCAAGATTGAGAAGAAGAAAGTTGGAGGTTTTCCTTTCTTTTGCTCCCTAAGGAAGTCGGCCAAGAAGGAAGAAATGGGATGAATTTTAGGTCAATTACATATTTAGAAAAGTTAATGAATAGTGGTCAAAATCCAAAATTAAATCACAAAGTGACACTTGTCACCTTTTTGGTTTATAGCTATCCTTTTGTCTCTCTAATACTAATCCATCTAGGTAACCCTCTTAACACCTAGGAAACTAATCCCAGTATACAAAACCTAACCTAATTGGCCGAATTCTACCGCACTTGCGGGTCCCACATCCGGTATACACTCCTAATTTCTCAAAAACTAACTTATATTAGAAAAATAATTTTAAAACTATATTTACTCATAAAAATTATCTAGAAAATTTTTCTAATAAAGAAAAGGTAGAAAAGGCGTGCAATTAAATAAAATAAAGCTTAGAAAATTGAAAATTTTGGGTTCTTACACTCTCTCCCCCTTAAAAGAATTTCGTCCTCGAAATTTCTCATCTTAATTCTGTGACGCCCCGAAAAAATGAGTGTGAGAATCCGAAAATTTTTATATATTTTCGAGACATTATTTTGTTTCCTTGTCTATAATTTTATGCCTTTCTCCAATATATTAATTCCTATACATTTTTATAAAGGAATATAGTTTCCAATCATTTCCTTGATACAAGTTAGTCCACGTTAAGTTTGAAGTGTATTATGGACGTGGGACCCGCTAGTGCGGTAAATGCGCTATATTTTTGACAACTTGTTGGAGTTTTGTATTAAGTGATATTATTTTATAAGGTGTTAAGAGAAAATTAGAGGTTAGCTAGATTAATTAGTATGGAGAGACAAGAGGATAAGGTTAAACATATAAGGTGCCACATGTCGCGTTTCTATTCGAGGGTGGACTTTTGATCAAGATATTTTTACCTTCTTAAATCTAATTTTGACCAAAATATTTCTTCATTCTTAGCCCCTTTTGGCCGAGCTTTTAGGGAGAGAAAAGAAGAAAAAAATCTCCAACTTTCTTCATCCAATCTTGCTCAATCTCACAATCCAACCGTTAAACCTTGATTTGCTCCATAAAAACCTTTCTCTTAGTAGTATTGAAGTAATTGGTGGAGTTGTTTTGGGAGAAAGAAACCTAAGCTACTATCTTTCTTGAGTTGTAAAGGTAAGTTGCTAAGAAATTTTCCTTTTGTTCTTAATAAAGATAGATTAGTGATTTCTAGTGGTTTAACATGTTAATTTGTGGAAGACTTCATGGGTTTAAGTAGTGTTTGTTAAATTTCTGAATTAATGGAGATTTTTCTGATTTTATATGATGATCATGGTTTAATCATGGTATGATGGCTTGTAATGGTGTAAACTGAAGCTTGTATATGTTAGTTACGATTATTTGCGAAAAATTTCAGTTTTGTGCGGAAATTCCAGGTTTAGGGTTTAAATGTGCCCTGTTCTGACCGGATTTATTCGAGCATGTTAGAGGCCGAATCAGACTTTGATTAAAACATGAAAGTTGTAGCAAATGGTGTTAACTAGCTGCCTACAAAATTTTAGCTCAATTCGAGTACTGTAGCATGTGAAATGACAGAAATACCCCTGACTGCCCATGAACCCTGTTTTGCGCCCAGATTTCTATTTTCGTAAAAATTTCCATTTTCGACCCTGAAAATGCATAATTTGGCTTTGGAGGTATTCATGAGAAATGTAGGTACATGTCTTGGCTTCGAAACGCCATAAGATTCGTTTCAATCCGATAAGTGTAGCTTCAGTTGTGATTATTGTGCCGAAAGGTGTATTTGATAGTCTATTATGTGTATATGGTTGATTTGAGATGAATTAGTGTTGCTTGTAGGATGGAAAAGTAAGGAAATTAAGGGGATATGCTGTCTGATCTTTGAAAGCATTTGCTTGCTTTGAGTTTGAGTTGAAGGGCTTGGACTTGAGCAAGGCAATGATATATGATGGATGGTTCCTGAGCCGTGGTTGGTGAGTAACCCCTTAACTATTTTCAAAGTTACTTTTGAACTACTTCTTGCATCGCTTACCCGATTGCATAACTAATTCTTGCATTGGTCGCTCAATTTGCATATCATTTGTGTATGTGTGTATGCCATGACATAACTTGACTCCGATGAGTTCTTGAGAAATCTTGTGATTAGAACCAACGTCTCCACTACTGTTTAGTTGGAGCAATTGGGTCCCTTGTACTGTTTGACTTTTTTGGATCCGTTGGAGCATTGGAATTCTAAGTACGATGATTTCACTGGTTCACATGAGCATTAAATGTACATTTGATTACTGATTCATGTCATCATCTAAATGCACTATTGTGAAGCTTATTTGATTTCTGATTTTACTGGTTACTCACTGAGCTTTTAGCTCACTCCCAATTATTTTCTTCTTCCCACAGGGATTGAGGCAAAGGAAGAACTTGTATTTGGATCTTTGTGTGACTGGAAGGTGTATATCTTGTATAGTTTAGATTTGGATTTATTCTATGTACTAGTTGGGCTTGTACAAATATTTGGATTTGAAATGGATGTATGTGTACGTTCCACGCTTAAAATTAGTTTCCGCTTCGCTTATGATATGTAATTCTTGGGAAATTTGATGTAATATTTGAGATTTATATTGTATTTTGTTTGAGGGTTGTAGTGAGTGACTGAGTCCCGGCAAGAGTTGGGCAGGCGGTCCGCCGAACCCTTTGATTCGCTTTAGGGGGAGGTGGGGCTGTCACAAATTCACAAACAGTTCAGGGTATTTCTTCTGTATTTCTTCTTCCACCTCCCAGGTAGCCTCTTCTATCCCATGATTTCTCCACAAGATCTTCATCAAAGGAATTCGTTTGTTTCTCAGCTCCTTAACCTTTCGGTCAAGCAATTGCACAGGTTTCTCTTCGTAGGTGAGTGATTCGTCTATCTCAATTTTCCCCGGTTGTAAGATGTGAGACGGGTCGGGATAATACTTCTTAAATATTGAGACGTGGAAGACATCGTGAATCCTGGACAGACTTGATGGTAGTTCAAGTCGATACGCTACTTTCCCAATTCTCTGGAGAATTTTGAAAGGTCCGACGAACCTTGGTTGAAGTTTCTTTCCTCTACCCGCCGTGACGCTTCGTAACGGTATGATCTTAAGGAAAACACGGTCCCCAACTTCGAACTCCAGATCCTTTCTTCGATTGTCCGCGTAGCTCTTTTGTCGACTTTGAGCTGTTTAAAGTTTTTGTCATATCAATTTGACTTTTTCGCGTGCCTCCTCCATCCATGGAATAGTTGTTGGATCTAGAACTTTCCTTTCTCCGACTTCCTCCCAATAGACTGGTGACCTGCATTTTCTCCCGTAAAGCGCTTCGTAAGGTACCATTTGGATCGACGAGAAGTAACTATTATTGTTGGCAAACTCTACCAAGGTCATGTGTTGACCCCAATTACCCCCAAAATCCAAAATATAGGTCCTTAACATATCCTCGAGAGTCTGAATGGTTCGCTCAGATTGCCCATCCGTCTGAGGGTGGTACGTGGTACTAAGGTTGAGTTTAATCCCCAAAGTCTCTTGAAATTTCTGCCAAAACCTAGACACAAAGCGGGGATCTCTATCCGAAACGATACTCACAGGAACTCCATGTAGCCTTACGATCTCGTCCATATACACATGAGTCAGTTTGTCCATGGAATACTTCATGTTTACCGGCAAAAAATGAGCCGATTTGGTTAACCGATCGACGATTACCCAAACGGCATCATGTTCTCGTTGCGTTCGCGGCAAATCTGAAACGAAATCCATTGTGATGTTTTTCCACTTCCATTCAGGTATTTCAAGAGGTTGTAACAAACCCGATGGTTTTTGATGCTCCGCCTTAACTTGTTGGCAAATGAGACATTTTTGCACGTATTGAGCTATTTCCTTCTTCATGTTGTCCCACCACTGAACTCCTTTTAGGTCCTGGTACATCTTGCTACTACCCGGATGGATCGTATACTTGGACCGATGAGCTTCCTCTAAAATCTCCTTCTTTAATATTTCATCTCTGGGCACCACCACTCAGTTTCGGTATTTCAAAACGCCTTCAAGACTAAAGTTGAAGCCGGCCAATTCCCTTTTTTTCCACTTTCTCTCCCCACTTCCGTATCATAGAATCTTCCTTCTGAGCTTCTTTAATTCGCTCCAATAAAGTAGGCATTACCTTAATATTACTAAAAATCACCTTTTCACTTCCCAGACAGGGTTTCCACTCACAAACCGATTCTAATAGATCTCACTCCTTAATCATTAATCCCGCTACCGGAGCCTTTCGGCTTAAGGCATCCGCCACGACATTGGCTTTCCCCGGATGATAGTTGATAGTGCAGTCGTTGATGTGCGACGGATCTAGACGAACACCAAGTTGGGATGATTTGCGGAACTTTGACCCTTCTAGAATCACGAGCCACGAACTAAGGAGATTCCTTAACCCAAGACTAACAAATTTAGTGAACCAAAAGTAAAGATAGAAGAACGCCACAATCAAGGAGACTACTTGATTGATAAGTTCAATGAACAGCTTGAGATTGATTCTCAAGTATTCAAAGGAAATTCTCTTGAGGCAAGAGAGAGTGAATAAACTCACGAATATTTTATAAAATCTGAATTGTCCTTTAATGAATGAAAACCTAGGCTATATATAGCCTTACAACTTGAAAACCTAAAGTGACTTGAAAACCCTAACTCGGCTAGGCTAGGCCTTTGGCCCGATTCCACTACTCAAATCCACTATCTAATGGTCAGCTTATAATCGATCCAATGAAAGCTTTAAGCTGGCCCAACATAACCCAATAAAAGCTAATTAACCAACTTAAATTATAGTGAGCATAGACTCTATAAATCGGATCCAACTCAACATGAGGTCTTGGACCGAATTTATTCCTAGCAAATAAAATAGAAATCTAGAAAATAAACTACTAACTATTACTAAAAGATTCAATCTCTTGCAGCCCAAAACATGGCCCATAAGCGGCCTATATTTCGTATCATTCCCCTCCTCTTAAAAAAAGATTTGTCCTCAAATCGTGTTTGGAAATGAATGGTACTACAAGAGTTGGCAGTATGAAACTTCAAATCTCCACATATTGGCTCTCTTAGAATGGATGATACTTGCATACGTCGTGATTATTGTAATTCGCTGCACATGTCTCTTGGTTAGCTTGAAAATGTTCACAATCCGCCATGGGAAACTCAAGGCTTTACTCCAACCACTCCAAAGCTCTCTAATCAGCATTGTGTCATGAATGGTCGAATTTGGACCTACACAATAAATCACACGATTAGGATTTGTAGGTATAAAATCACTTGACAGCTTACCATTCACATTCACAAGATAAGGATCTTCATAGTGATGCTCAATCAGGTTAGAAAAGTCTCGGACATGATTGTGCAAAGTTATAAAATTCATTGCAAGTTGTTGTGGGTATGGCCTATCTTGCACAAATGGAACAAGATCGAGATAGGTAGCTTTTGAATGCTCAAATTGAAGAATAAAACCAGGTTGTAAGGAATCAGAATTTGGACCAATGAGAAAAGGATTGTCACCAACAAAATAAGAAGGAAATTTATAACAAGTTTCAAGTGTAGAAACTCCCTTTGAAACTTCATTATTCCTCCCAACAAGCAAATCAGGCTCATGGTTGACGTTGAACAACAGTGGATGACAAAGAGAGACAACACTTAAGGTGCAAACTCCATGAAAGGTTTGATATTCACCAATGGATTTAGGCATAGAACATGCCAAGATCAACTCAATTTTTCCTTGCTTAACCTGCATAAAAGTAGAAACACTAAACAAAGTAGAGTCAAGATCTTTAGAAAAAACATATGATCTCACATCCTTTCTCACAATCAGCTTACTCTTAGAATTTTTAATCACTTTTTCATGCTCAGTAGCTGACTTTTTCCCCTCATTATTCGCAACCTCTTTCTCCTTTTCAACTCCCTCGAATTTTACCTCTTCAGTCACAATTCTCTCCTCCAGCTCTTTCTTCATACTATAACGCTCATGCTCACTCTTCATGTATGCTAGATCAATACAAAGTTGCTTAGAGTTAAGCGACACAAGCCTGGTACGACGGCCATTAAATGTGAAGGAATACTTATTAGTATATCCATCATATTTGACTTCTCGATTAAACATCCACCATTGTCCCAACAGCACATGCGTCACTTGAATGGGAACCACATCACACAATACCTCATCCACGTATTGACCAATACGAAAAGGAACAAGTGTGTGCTTAGTAATCCAAATATCACCACTATCACTTTGCAACTTGTAAGGGCGAAGATGATCAATGGTTGGAAGATTCAATTTCTCAACCAAGACAGTACTTGCGAGATTAACTTCACAACCCTTATCAATGGCTAAGCTGCAAACTTTATCCTTGATATGGCAACGTGTATAAAACCAATCATTTTTTTGAGCTTTGATGATTTCCAATTGCTCAGTTATCTCACGCAATGCCACAGTATTTACTTCTTTAGGCACAAGATGGTGAAGCTCCAGTTGAGCATTCGTTTGTCTCATACTTTTATTACCTGCAAAACTCAACAAAAATTAGTAGAACAGTCCTCACTCGCTCCCTTACGTGTTTCGCTCACTCTCGTGTTTTGCTCAAGTGTTTAAAAACACTCTAATGATCTCACCAATTCACTTCTCAAGCCACTTGATTGTTTCCTTTGAAGAAATCAGAAATTTTCTCAAAGAAGTTCAATCGAACCTTAATCAAATAGTATCCAATTGTACCAAAGGAACAAGAAGCAAGAGTAGAAACGGAAAGCTCAAGTAATGAATAAGGAATGGAAGAGGAAAGAATTGATGTACAAAGAAAAAAAGAAAGTCCAAGTACGATGATGGAGTTCCCAAGTGCTTTACTTAATTGCCCAATTGATTTTTGGAAACAAGTTAGGTGTTGGACTTATTTGGAAATTTTCTTAAAGTCGGCTAACCAAACAGAATTATTACCAAAATTTTTCCAGATTCCCTCTCCAAAAGCCTTCCTAAAGTCGGCTATAACAAATCAGAATTGTTTCCAAAAAATTCCAGATTTCCTTCTCTTTTGAAACCTCCCAAAGTCGGCTGCAAAACAGAATTTGGTAGCTAAAAAATTTCCAGATTTCTGCTCCTTTTAAACCTTCCAAAGTCGGCTGCAAAACAGAATTTGGTAGCTTTCTAACCGCTGAAAATTTCCAGATTTGTTACCTTATCAAACCAGAATTGCTTCCACGAAAAAATTCCAGATTTCTTGTCTTCTTGAAGCCGTTCCTTACCCTCCAAAAGTTTCGTCCTTTACTCTCCCTCAACAACAAACAATTCGGCCTCCCTCCTCTTTGCTCCACACAAGGACAGATTTGACTCTTGGTCCTAGGCAATGGCTTCACAAGATAATGCAAGTGACGTCACTCAAGATTTCCCCAAGCAGCTTGCTCAAGAAATTCCCAAGAGGTTTACTCCTAAGCCAAGGAAGCCCCGTATGGATGCAAGGACGTACAAGAAACTTTTTATACGAAGAGAGGTGCAAATCTTCAAGAATCAAGATGGTCAAGATCCTCAAAAATCTCAACGGGTGATACAAGTGATCAAGGATCAAGGTGCTCAAGATTTTCAAGAGGAGGTTGGTCAAAACTTTTGAGTAGTCTTTTTCTTGATGTAATTTTCTGGTTTGTTGAAACAATTGCAACAAGACAGAATTTGGCAAATAAAAGTGCGGCTTCCTTCTTTGTTGTTTGCTACCCGAATGCCTTTTCTCTTTTCCTTTTTCTGTTTTTTTTTTCGACTCTAAGAACACACAATTACTCGGCTGTTCTTGGGTAAAATTCTAGAATCTAATGTCAAACCAATGCTCTCCTTCAATCCTCCAATAATGATCAAGACATGTATCAAAGTTTCAAGACTTCAAGATTAGTTTCAAGAAACTCAAGAAACCCTAGATTATGGTAGTCCCTCTTCAAGATTCCAACCCCAAACAAGTTTAACCACAAAAATCAGTTTAGGAAACTAATGAAAACAACTTGGTGGAATAAACTAAAGTTTGGACAGATTGGCAAGAAACTCGCGCCCAAGGAAACCCTAGTTGCAAGTGAAAACCCTAGCCGTCGCAAATTTTTTTTTTTTTTATCCAAACAGAATATGCAAGGCACACAACTCGGTTACACTTGAAGGCAGGCTTCAAGACAGAATCACACAACAAGTAATGCACGAAGTGGACGCGAAGCAAAAGAAAACAAAGAGCTACGCAACAAGAACAAACAAAGGCGGACAGAATTTTTTTTTTTTGTAAAAATAATCGGACTTGACACAAAGAGAGACTCAACCAGTTTTTGCAAGATAAAATTTACTAGAAAGCTTACGAACAAACTCAACGGGATATACTTGATGTCGTCGACTAGCTCTGGATACCAACTGATGTGCGACGGATCTAGACGAACACCAAGTTGGGATGATTTGCGGAACTTTGACCCTTCTAGAATCACGAGCCACGAACTAAGGAGATTCCTTAACCCAAGACTAGCAAATTTAGTGAACCAAAAGTAAAGATAGAAGAACGCCACAATCAAGGAGACTACTTGATTGATAAGTTCAATGAACAGCTTGAGATTGATTCTCAAGTATTCAAAGGAAATTCTCTTGAGGCAAGAGAGAGTGAATAAACTCACGAATATTTTATAAAATCTGAATTGTCCTTTAATGAATGAAAACCTAGGCTATATATAGCCTTACAACTTGAAAACCTAAAGTGACTTGAAAACCCTAACTCGGCTAGGCTAGGCCTTTGGCCCGATTCCACTACTCAAATCCACTATCTAATGGTCAGCTTATAATCGATCCAATGAAAGCTTTAAGCTGGCCCAACATAACCCAATAAAAGCTAATTAACCAACTTAAATTATAGTGAGCATAGACTCTATAAATCGGATCCAACTCAACATGAGGTCTTGGACCGAATTTATTCCTAGCAAATAAAATAGAAATCTAGAAAATAAACTACTAACTATTACTAAAAGATTCAATCTCTTGCAGCCCAAAACATGGCCCATAAGCGGCCCATATTTCGTATCAGTCGTAGTCCTCCAGGAACTTTATCCACCGTCGTTGTCTCATATTCAACTCCTTTTGCGAGAAGAGGTATCTAAGGCTCTTATGGTCTGAGTAAACTTCAAAGGTTACCCCGTATAGATAGTGTCTCCACTTTTTCAGAGCGAAAACAACTGCGGCTAACTCCAGATCATGGGTTGGGTAGTTCTGCTCGTGGGGTTTCAATTTCCTAGAGGCAAAAGATATCACACTCCGATTTTGTATTAGTACACACTCCAGACCTTCCCGTGAAGCGTTGATATAAACGGTAAAATCGTCTATTCCATTTGGCAAAACTAGAATCGGTGCCATCGTTAATCTTTTCTTTAACTCCCGAAAACTCGTTTCACACTTGGCATCCCATATAAAACGATCATGTTTCTTCGTCAGGTCGGTTAAAGGACCGGCCAGTTTGGAAAAGTCTTTAATGAAACGCCTGTAGTACCCAACCAACCCTAGAAAACTACGAACCTCCGTGGGATTTTCTGGCATCTTCCAATCAGTCACGGCCTCTACTTTTACCGGGTCAACCGAGATACCCTCTTGGGAAATTACGTGCCTTAAGAAAGAAATTTTCTCCCGCCAAAACTCGCACTTACTAAACTTGGCGTACAATTGATATTCTTTTAGGGTTTGTAAAACGATTCTTAAGTGCTGCTCATGCTCCTCCCGAGTCTTTGAGTAGACCAGAATGTCATCAATAAAGACAACGACAAAACGATCCAAGTAAGGTTTAAAAACTCTATGCATTAAATCCATGAAGGCGGCAGGGGCATTGGTCAGTCTAAAGGGCATGACGACGAACTCATAATGCCCATATCTCGAATTGAAAGCAATTTTTGGGATGTCCTCATTTCTAATCAACAATTGGTAATATCCCTGTTGAAGATCTAATTTCGAAAAGGCCACTGCTCCTTGCAACTAGTCAAACAACTCATCAATATGGGCAGTGGATGCTTATTTTTAACCGTTACATTATTCAGCCCCCGATAATCAATACACATCCGCAAACTCCTATTCTTTTTCTTCATAAATAACACAGGGGCTCCCCAAGGAGACCCACTCTCTCGAATGAACCCCCTCTCCAAAAGGTCTTGTAACTGCAATTTCAATTCCTTGAGCTCAGCAGGTGCCATCCGATACGGGGTCTTAGAGATAGGTGACGTCCCTGGTAACAACTCGATTGTGAATTCTATCTCTTTCTCCGGAGGTAGGGTTATTAACACATCCGGAAATACGTCTGGATATTCCTTCACCACGTGCACGTCCTCTACCTTCAGTTTATCAGTAGGGGAATTGATTAGAAAGGCTAAGAACCCTTGCGCCCCTCTACTTAGCAATTTTCTAGCCTGAATGCCCGAGATTAATGCCGATGAGGCCAACCTACCCCTTATATCTAACCTCAAGGTTGCCTCCCCAGGAATGCGGAATTCTATTACCTTTCTCTTACAATCCAGTTGAGCATTATACCTGACTAACCAGTCCATGCCCAAGATTACATCATACCCCTTAATGGACAGACTTATCAAATTCCCTAATAACTTTCTCTCTCCTACCCAGACTTCGCAATCCTTATAAACCATACTAGTACTCAATCGAT
This sequence comes from Coffea eugenioides, assembly GCF_003713205.1. Classification (NCBI taxonomy): domain Eukaryota; kingdom Viridiplantae; phylum Streptophyta; class Magnoliopsida; order Gentianales; family Rubiaceae; genus Coffea; species Coffea eugenioides. The sequence goes on from NC_040043.1 coordinate 30,594,480, forward strand.
GATTCCTCGTAGGAGTACTAACTTCCAGGGTATAGAATAAACTAGTAGGTTTTATATCTATTCCGCACATAAAATTGGGGTTAACAAATGAATGGGTAGCACCAGGATCTACTAAGACTTTCGCAAATCGGTGGAATACAGGGATCGTACCTTCTACGACTCCGGAAGAATCCGGGACCTGTTGTGGCTCTAGTGAGTACACTCGAGCCGGCTCCTTGGGTTTAGTCCATTCTCCCTTAATTGGTCCAGAATTGGTTTTCGGTGGTTGTTGGCTCCCTCTTCCATCTTGATTTAGGACCGGGCAAGTGGCAAGTTAGTGGTCTTCACTCTCGCAGCGTAAACATTTCCCTTTTTTTCTCCAGCAATTATTTTCTGTGTGGTTTGACTTCCCACAATGCCGACAGGGAGCGCGAGATGCTGAAACTGAGCCCCCCTGGAAATTTCCTCTCTGGTCTCGCCCAGTTTGGCTACCTCTGGACTGAGCCTCTCTCGATACTCCCGGCTGCCTTCCACCTCCGGCTCCCCGTCCAAACTTGGAAGGGGTACTCTTATCCTCCTGTCCAGAACTGTTACCAGGAAATTCTCGCTTTTTAACTTGGAAGTTCCTCACTTGGAGCCTAGCATTCTCTACTCGTTGCGTTTTCTCCACAGTATCGCTGAAGGCGTTAATCTGGGCTACCGCTAGATCCTTCTGGATCTCCACGTTCAGACCCTGGACAAAGCGCCTTATTCTTCGTTGCTCGGTCATGGTGAGTTCGGGCGCAAATTTGGACAGCCGAATGAATTGGCTCTCGTACTCGGCCACCGTCTCGGCCACCGTCTGGGTCCCTTGACGAAACCGGATAAATTCGTCTTCCTTTCGTTCTTGAACTAAAGGAGGGAAGAATTTGGTATTGAACTCTCTCATGAAACTCACCCATGTCCTGGGCGTTTGCTCTCAATCCCACTTTTATCGTATTACGTTCCACCAGGAACGGGCCGCCCCTCCTAGTTGGAAGACAGCAAACGTTACCTGCCTTTCCTCCGTGTAGTGTAAGGCGGCAAAGATGTCTACCATCTTTTCTAGCCATCTCTCGGCTACATCCGGATCGGGTCCCCCAATAAACTTCGGTGGGGCAAACTTCTAAAATCTCTCGAGGGTCCTGTCCTCGCTCTCCACATGGTTACCGGGGTTGGGGTTAGGGTTTTGACCCTGTTGTTGCACCACTTGGGCTAGCAAGTCAGTCATTTGCTGCATGGCAGCAGCTATTTGGACATTGGGATCAACCTTGGGTTCAGGATTTGGTTCGGATATGGTTCCCCGATTACCCCATTCAGTCGTGGGTTGCCTAACTCCGCGACCACGACCACGTCCACTACGAGTGCCTTTCATGAAGTTTAGTCGATCTAGGGTAAAACGTAAGTATAACATTAAAGATAACAGTAAACGTAACTAAGGAGCCAAAAGATATGCACAACCAAAACGTATACACATATAATACAACAGTGTCAAACAAGTCACACATTAACAGTCAGTCAAGTACAATACAAAGAAAATCCATGAGAAAACGGTGTCATCAAAAGATATATAAACATCGCTAGTCCACACGTACAAAAACGACTAGTTAAGGGTTCTTTCCCCGATCTACAGTTCCCATGGAAGCAAAATGGTTCACAAGAGTTCTAGTCTAACTCCCTACGGAGGCCACAGACTCTCCCCCGTGACTAGAACTAAGGGTGCTCCCCTCTCCAGAGGTTCTATCACTAGGAGCCTCTGCTTGCGCATTGGCGCCAATCACACCTTGGATCAGCGCCTCGCACTCGTTAATAATGCCGCCGGAACAGTCTCTCACTTCCCGGACGACATTGGTAAAGTGATGGTTAATCCCCTACAACTGCTCTCTAAGAGCGTTAATGCGTTCCTGCTCCATAGCTATGTCCTCACGGAGCTCCCCTATCCGGTCGGCTTGTATCATCGTGATGCCCCTCAACCTAAGTATCTCCGTGTGATCCCTAGCGGTGGCACGCCTAAGTCTCCTCCATTCGCCTAACACCGCCACGACCACGTGATCGACGTAAGAGTGGTTCTGGCAACAGTTACAACGACGAGTCCGACTAGCGGTATACCAAATCCGGATCAGGCCTCCCGGCCTTTCTTGATAGTCGATCACACGAGGGCGTCTCTGAGGCGGCTCACCCCTGCCCTCTCCGCTTGCTCCAGCCATGGCGTATAAGAATAGCAAAAGGGTTCATAACTTAAACAACGTAAGCATAATCACACTTAGCGGTACCTTAATATTTCCCTCACACAGGTCCTAAAGAGCAAAAGTCAAACTTGTCTAAGTCATTTCTAACCTAGGCTCTGATACCACCTGTGACAGCCCCACCTTCCCCTAAGGCATACCAAAGGGGTTAACGGACTGTCTGCCTAACTCTCGCCAGGACTACTAGCGCGGTTATGTACAGTTTAAAACGTTCCGGAAGGTATTAGTGCACTCCAACGAAGCAAAAATCACGAAACGGAAAACAAAAAATTGGAGCCGCACATGAACAGTGACGGCCACGTCACAATCTGGCTGGAATCTGGCCAGATTTCCTGCCAGATTCTTGGCCGGATTGGAGGCAGTAGCCAACTGCTCGGATTCCAAATTTTCCAAGGCAATCCGGCCAAGTTCTGGCCGGATTCACCTCTGACCTTTTCCGCCAAAAATTTTTCTTTTGCCGTTTGAAATCCGAACCTGTCCGAAACCCAATCAATTATCAACAAATCATATAAACCTTAAAGTTGAACCTTTACAACCCAAAATAAACACATGAACATTACCACGCAAGTTTATACACATATAGTTGCAAATTTACAACCCCAAGTGGCAATGTTGAGTCAAAATACATTTAAGGTTTCCGCCATCGAGGAGCTATACAAAAGAATATTAAACTAGCTCAACTCGGCTTCAAAATCACAGTTTCCAAAAGGTATTCATATCCCTGTAAGGAAAACAAAGGCAACGTAGTGAGCTTTCGCCCAATGAGGTACCCTCATGCAGATCAGTAAAGTTCACATAGGCACAAAGTTGCTCAAACCAAATAAGTTCAACAAGTAAGCCGAACTAACATCACATTTTAATAATAATAAAAGGATACGGACGGCTCTCAAGAGCCCTTTTCCACACTGGCCATACTTGATCTTACCCCGTTGACTCTCCGTCAACGTTTAAAGAAAAACCAATACCGTAGACCCCACTTTCTCCAATTTTCATCCACCTCACATACCCCTACCGGGCTCGAACTCCAATCAGTTCACTATGGTCATACTCGAGTATACCGGAATCAAGAGTCTCATACCCAATGATTCCATAGAAACAATCCCCACGGCTTATCAATCTCCTCAACTATACCCTTGCTGGCTCGAGTCAATCGACCGCCAATGGGTTGAACTCAGGGTAAACAGTAAGAGTCGTTGGATACACGTCCAAACAACACCAATTCAAGTATTCAAAGACATTCAGTTGATACAGTAACAGTCACATAAGCCATTGAGTGTAAGAGTGATAAAGTACACCCTTGACTCAACCAATTTCAACAGTACACACAAGCATTCAAATCATAGATTTCACGTATAATGAAGCCATGAAGTAATACTCAAGTCAGTAGTACACTCACCAATCAAGCAAATGAAGGTTTCACAAATTTCTGTCCAACGACCGCCTTGGGTCACCGGCACGCCCTAAAACATTCAATAAAACACAATGAGACTCGATTACGAGTCATAAATCCAAACCACACTTCACTAATGCAAAGCCGATAGAACTTAAAAGGAATATAAGAAATACGTGGGCTAAGGGTTTAGACAACCCCAACGTCATTAATTAACACTCTAAGCAACCCAAACACAAGAAAGCATATGAACCTAACATTTGGACAGCATTTCCCCTTAAAATTTCAGATTTTCAACCTACAATTCACCATTCATTTCCAACCATAACAACCACAACTACAAGTATAAGGCCTACGTCATTCAATACACCTTATTAGGGTTGCAATACCCTTTAAACAAAGCCAATTCAAGCATTCCACAATAACCCTAGAAAAGCCCCAATTCAAAACCCTAAATCTGAAATTTTCCGTACAAAGCGGAGATTTTCCGCAAATAGCTATAATTAACACACCAAAGCTTCATTTTAGACCATACTAAGCCATCATCCATGGCTAAATAACTCCAATCATATAAAATCAGAAAAATCATGAATAAAAACAAAAATTCATCAATCTCTACCAAAAGTCATGAAATCTTCCACCAAATCACATAACTAGCCACCACAAGTCATGAATTCACCATTATTGGAAACAAACAATGAATCTTTACACCCCATACCTTGATGCCTCCCAAAAGGTAGTAGCTTAGGTCTTTTTCTTCCAAAACAACTCCACTAACTACCTCAATACTACTTAACTAGGGGTTTTTATGGAGTAATTTCAAGTTGTAATAGTTAAGTTGTGAGATTGAGCAAGATTGAGAAGAAGAAAGTTGGAGGTTTTCCTTTTTTTTGCTCCCTAAGGAAGTTGGTTAAGAAGGAAAGAAATGGGATGAATTTTGGGTCAATTACATATTTAGTAAAGTTAATGAATAGTGGTCAAAGTCCAAGATTAAATCACAAAGTGACACTTGTCACCTTTTTTGTTTATAGCTATCATTTTGTCTCTCTAATACTAATCCATCTAAGTACCCTCTAATTACCTCTTAACACCTAGGAAATTAATCCCAGTATACAAAACATAACCTAATTGGCCGAATTCTACCGCACTTGCGGATCCCACATCCCGTATACACTTCTAATTTCTCAAAAACTAACTTATACTAGAAAAATGATTTTAAACTATATTTACTCATAAAAATTATCTAGAAAATTTTCCTAATAAAGAAAAGATAGAAAAGGCATGCAATTAAATAAAATAAAGCCTAGAAAATTAGAAAATTTTGGGTTCTCACGGAAGAATTCTGATCTAAATATATAACTGTATTGGGATATTTCGCAAGCATTAACACAGTTCGTGATTGCTGCCAAGGCCAGGATTGTGAAGCATTTTATAGTATGAGGGGACATTTGATTCCCTTCTCTTAGCCCTGATAAGCTTTTAGCTAACCATTGTTTGCTTTTTGCCGATAGATAGAATTCAATTCTTTCTTTTTCTTATTTTTACTTTTTTGGGTGATAGGTGATAGAATTCAACTCTAGATGTATAGTTACTTCTCTGTTCCAAGCATTTTATCTGAAGGTTTCTTGAAATACAGTTACAATTAAATTGTCATATCCCAACTCTTTCTACAGTTCATGTTCTCTGAGTCTGGTAATGTTACAAAGTCCATTACTAATATGATTGTCGCCTAGTATAATGATTGAAATGTTAGTTCCATTTTGAGTTTACAATTTTATTCTCAAAAATTTGTTCATGAGGCCTTATGGATAACATTTTGGATAAAAAGTTAATTATTGTTAGCAGCTTTTTTTTCTTTTAGAAATCATTGCAACGATGTTTCATTGAATGATTTCTTGAGCTTTCTATGTGCATGAAAGTTTTTATTGAATTTACTGCATCATTTCCAGGCAGATCTCAACATATTTTCCTGGAGGTTGTTTACCAAAACTAATAATGAACGTGTATTAGGTTAAAGTGGGATATGCATTTCAAATACCTATACCCCGATAACTGTTTTTGGAAGACTTGGTTTTATTTATTGATGCTGTGTGGCTGCAGTTTTCAGGTTTGCAAAAATTGATTTTGCGTTTCTCACCTCAATTAATTGTTTTTGCACAGTTCTGCACCAGAGTTAGTTGGTTTACTGTCAGAACTTGATGATGTTCTTGGGCAGCTTGAAAACAAGGTGAATCCACTCTTGAGCAAGGTATACTCACCTTTGGCCCAGTCTTTTAAGCGTATTGTGTATCAGTACATAGATCTCCATGATTGACCAAATCTTGAAAAAAAATTGCCTACCTCTCCGTTGTTCTAAATAATGTGTGATGCAGACAAATCATGACTAGAGTTACTAAGTCTCTTTAAAATTTGATTGAACCATTTTGTGACAAATAAAATGTATCTGAGGTTGTCTAGGAAGGTGGAAGTACCGGGTTTTGTTCTGTTGCATGTTTGTTTGTAATTTTATGAACTTAAATATTTTCGACATGTACTTGACCTCGAATTTTTTGGTCGGTCAATCCAATTTGGAATTATAAAGTGTAAATGGATTGCTTGACTCATCTGTGGTTAGTGTAGCTTTGCCTGTCATAGCCAATCTGTATCAAGTCTATGCAATACAAGATAGACAATTGTGTGACTAGAAAGCATTGACAAAGATGTGTTCAATTTCAATAAAATAAAGCGTGACAATGAAATTTTGCTAGCTTCTTTCTGCTCTGATTGTAATATGCTCTAGTAATTTTTTCCTGTCTCTTGTGAATACGTTTCCACACTTGTTAAAGGACATAGTAATCAGCACAGTGTTAGAATGCAATTAACATACTGATGAACCTTTTGTGCTTTGGTGAAGATCAGAGATGTAAAGAATGCAATCAAAGGAGGGATGCATTATATGGAGATCAAGCAGCAACTTTTACTCTCCTATTGCCAGGCAATTGCGTTCTATCTTCTTCTCAAGTCAGAAGGGCAGCCTGTTCGTGATCATCCTGTAATTTCTAGGCTTGTGGAGATCAAGAATTTATTGGACAAGGTTGTTTCCTCATTATTAGTATCTAAGTGAATCTAAGATTTCTGTAATTTAACCTATCACATGAATATTTCGTATCTAAGATCACTGTGGTGTTTGGTGTATGCATGTTTTGATTGTTTGAAGATTTATATTTCACCTAAGAGTAATAAAGTCTGATGCAATAACTGCAAGCCTTTGTTTTTTGCATTTCTTTTTGTAATGATTTTCTTTCCCAAATAGAAGTAGGATTATCTTCAGTAGGTGTAAATGACAGTTTACTTTCTCATGTTCATAGTTTGTGTGGTTATCCTGCATCAAATGTTAAATAGGTGGAATAAAATACTAGAATCAATCTCTGTTCTATTTGAATATGCTCATTAGATTGCTCATTTGATCATTTGGCATTTCATTTCCCTTTATAGCTAGACATCTAATATGTGAAGTTCAACCTGTTTTCAAATACCTTCAGCAACTGAGCATTTAGGATTCATCTTCAGTTTCAGTTTTTTCTTTTGGTTATGTTCTTGGATTTGTTGTTACTTATAATGTGTTTCCATTACATTAGCCTTCTGTTCATAGTTTAGTTGCAAAAAAAGGCTTTCCCAATCGGATCCATGTTTCTTTTCCAAAAAAAAAAAAAAATCTAGATGTGATCTGGTGACCTGCAGAAATTGAGCTTTTTTGACCTTGCTGCTAATGGAATCTGTCCCTGCTGTCTCTTTGATTGTATGAGTGCCTTATTGTAGTTTGTTATTTGATGCATGCGCATGTTAAACAGTATTTGTTATTAATCTGTGTCTAAAACTCTTTGATTTATCCAGAAACTGTATACTCATCGGTGAGTGAGACAATTGGATCCTAATAAAAAGAAGTTGCATGTATAGTATGGTAATGCTTAATAAAGGGATAGCTCACAACCTGTAATTGTGATTTTAATTCTATTTCTACCTGAACTTGCATGTCTTTAGTTTTGTGTATGTATATATATGTATCTAAATATCATGGGAATCATTTTTTGCATGGGAATTCTTCAAGCTATATGTTTATGACTTGTGATTGGAGGACTTAATCTTTTGTGCGTTATAAATAAAGAGGATTTAGGACTGACGTAGGTAGGGAGAGGTAAGTAGTTACTACTTGATAATCCATACAAGTGTTTGTTGCTTCATAGGAATCTTTCTCTGGTTATTTCTCATGACATTTAGTTGTAATTTATCTTAGTTGATGTGGTACATCATGGGCAGCATTACGCTGTTTTACATTAGTAAAGTAGCTTTATATCATCTTATTGTGCATCAAGAGGAGAGCTTAGAGGTGTCAGTGCACAAGTTGATCATAGTTTATATGCTAAAAGGTTACACTTTAGACTATTGATTCCTCTGGGTGCTATTGCTTGGATGTCTTCTTTTAGTTGTCTTGAGTTTGTTCAGTTTTTCTTACTGGGTATAGCTTTAGTCTCTTAAAGTTATACCCCAAAGTAATGTTTTCTATAGTTGTTTCCACCACTTAAGCAATTTCTGCAGTTCCTAAACCTTCACAATTACTATGCTATTAGTATTGGAATCCCTGAAAGTAGTAACCCTGCTTCTCTAATTGTAGATGAAGGAACTTGGTGACAATCTTCCTCCTGAGCTTCAGGATATTCTGGACAAGAATGAACCTGCTCTGAGAGTGGAGAAGCTGGTTCAAGAGAATGCTGCGGCAAACTTTGTATCTTGTTCGGAGGTTCACAAGCCCACTGCGGTCTCTGTTGAGATAGTAGAGAAACCAGGGGTAACTAATGTGTTGAAGTGCCCCAATTTCCTCTTGATTATCTCTTATTTAATACTTTTCAGTCCATTCAGCATTTGTTCCTTACCAGACATAAGTATATTGATTTTATTTTAGGCTCATGAAGGAGCTCCTTTAGTAGAAGAGGATTCTTTCAAGGAGTACAAGGTGATGAAATCAAAATCCAGGCAGCAGGTTAGTCCTACACATGGAGGTTATAGGCTAATTTGCTTTGAGTTGTTGTGTTTGTGCTGCTGCTATTGCTTTCATGACTCGCAGGCATAATTTTTCTGAAGCTATAACCATTTCTTCTCTATTATCTGTTTGGATGTGAAATTTACAGGATGATCAAGTTGGTAAGCAGAGCATGGAGATGTTAAAAGTAAGAGCTGCCCTTGAGGAGAAATTGAAGCAGAAAGGCATCTTTAGTTCTATAGCAAACAAGCATGATAGAGATAAAAAGTGCCCCCAACCTGTTAATGGGTATCACTCATCCTTAAAAATTCATCAATTTCACTTACCTGCTTTTCTATAGGGAGCAGCCAAAGAAAAATGATGATACTGACAAAAGATGTTCAAACTTGAAACAGACAACTTGAGACATTAGAGGACTTTGATGATGATGCTATTGTGTTAGAAAAGGTCCATCATCGAACAGATCTCAGGAATGGAAGTCTTTTGCATCCACTTAAACCCTGCAAGCTTGTGGCTTCTCAGGCAAATAAGCTGAAGGTAATGGACATTGATTTGGTGTCCTGGTCAAATTGCTTGCTAACTATGGCATTCACAGTGTACTCTTTTTTCTGTTATGCATGACTTTGGGATTTGCATTTCATACTTCCAGTACCATCAGTTATTGGAGATCTAGGATTCCATGTCAGTTATTTAGTAGTCCAGCACTTGACAGGACATTTTGTCCTGTGATTCATTGAGATTCTTTTGTGGTTGGAGAAATGGGATTCGTGTGGCTTAGTTGACTTATACATCATTCTCAAATTTGATTTATTTCCCAAGTCTCTTGATTTTATTTTGGATTGAGCCTTCTAGGAGAGTTGAGATGCATAAGACTCGACCAGACTTCATAGATGCAACTGCTAGAAAGCATTTTATGCTTACCTGTGTCATTGCGTGCTAGACTTTTCTCCTTTTTTCTCCCTGAGAACAAAAAATGGTGAGAAAATGGGAAACAATAAAAAATGAGATATGTATAACATACAACAGAAAGTCTCCTGCTGCAATCTGGAACGTGCTAGGAAACAGGTTTGTTCAGTGCGTCTACACTGTAAAGCCCTAGCTCAAAATGGAGCCACCGTTAGTGTTGCACAAAGGCAACTTGGAAGACAAGTTTTAATCGTAGAAACAATGAAGGTTTCTGAACTACATGGGTCTAAGCTTTTCAGTTCACTGGTGGCCTTGGTGTAATTGGAAATAACTGATCTGAAAATAGCATCAATTATATGTGTTCAATGCTATATCATGCTAATTATGCCACTCTTAGTTCTCTGGTGGATGTATCAGGCACATGGAACCTGAAAGTTTTTTGGTGCTTGATGCATCTTCCATGAGGTGATGATTGCTAAGCAGTTCTTAATGCAGTTTGCCTATCTAAAATAAATCTCATGTGAAAATTTTTTTAACCCCTTCGAAGTCCTATATAGAGGGCTTTGCAATGTTCTTTTCCTTGGGTTCTATATCTGTTTGTCAGAATGGCCCCTGAAGTCTATTCCCACCATTTTTATTTTTTTTTGATAAAGCTCACATGTGGTAGACTACACATGAATTGTCGTTTCTCAAAGTTCTTTGTGTTTTGTTATTTCTTGGTTAAAGAATTTGGACTTTTTGAATGTCTAGGCAAATATTATTGACTTATAATTATTATTCTTTCCTGGTTTTGTAGGATCTGCTGTTTAGCCATTTTAGCTGTCAATAAGCTGTGTTGCGTTTATTAGGCTTTTAAATATTTCATGTAATGTCTTTCCTTTAACAGGTTGTTTCTGGTGATGATGATTTATGATGATTTACCAAAAAGAGATGACATAGGAGAGAGGCGACAAAAGCATGAACTTAGAGTTTTGGCTGGGACTGGAATAGGAACTGTTGATGATGTGGATGATGAATCTGGAACTCTTGTGAATGAGGGAGTTCCAGAAGTTGATTTGGATGGTGAGACCGAATTAGATTTGGAATTTTACAAGCAGGCAGAACTAAAACATGCTGCAAAGCTTGCAGCAAAGGCAGAAATGCATACTAGGTTTGTTTCTGGTTTAATTTCATTTCGTAAGCGCAGTAAAAGCTGAGATCTTAAAATTGTTCATAATTCTTGTGACACTGAACTTGATATCTATGTCCTGATGAGTTACAGGCTCAAAAATCTGGCATCTAAACTTTATTATTGAACAGAAACAATAGCTAACCTAAACTTGCAAACTTTGGGGAAAAGTCTTGTGAACTTTATGTTTGAACAGAAACACTACCATTTAAGCTCAACTCAAGTGGCAAAATTTGGGGAAACGTCTTTGATGGGATGGCTCCACCTATATGAGCATCCTCCTTGACCTAGTCATTTGATCTATAAGGAATGCGTGAATATAATTATGGAGAATTTGGTAATCTGCTTTCAAGTATTTACTTGTACATCATCCAGAGCTCTGTTTTAAATCTTTAGGCTGTAACGCCTCTTTTGATACCTGATGTGATGAGCCCGCCTTGCTGTCAAATTTGTAGTTGTTCCAGTTAGCACAATTTTGACATTAGATTGGACTGAGCCACTTCATCAACTGGAAATCACATACTTCTGCAAGTGGCTAAGATATCTTTCTTATCTCTGTGTTGACCAAATTAGTGTACACTTCCATAATATTCTGAAGACTGGCGCCAACAGCTATTTGTTTTGTCTTCCTTGAATCTTCCACTTTTATAGTTGTAGCTCTTTTACAAACTGCCCAAGCCTGTAAATATTAATATACAAGATAAGGATTTTTATAAAACACTTCCTTAATACAGGATTTCAAAAGAAAAGATTTCCTAGTTTCTCTACTTATGGGAACTTCAATCACAGTAGTGTCAAGATTTAGGACAAGAAAAAGGAGAGCTCGGTAGGTGTGAATGACTAATGCTGCTGGATTGTGAATTTATTGTTTAACCAAAGAATGAAAAGTAACAAAGAAAAGGAACGCCTTCAATGTACATCTCTTTTGACCAATGCCCGCATGTTATTTTTTCTGCATTGGTAGGATGTTTAAAGTTTCCAGTAATTCATGGTTGTGCTGTTTTCAAGCAGTGAACAGATTCTGTCTTATTATATTTCTGCCATACATGTTCAAATCCGTCTCCATGCAGAAGAATCCTTTTATTAGCTTACTCTTCATTGTGCAGTCAATGTGTGAGGAGGCATTTAGGTTGCTTATTGTTTGCTTTCTGTTCCTTTCTTCAGATCCACAAAGCTCACACCTTTGCCAGAAACTGTTGTAGATGGGAAGCGCCAAATTTCTTATCAGGTCAGAATTTCTCATTTTACCTGTGTTTATGGGGTTATATCATGTTTAACTGTTTAAGTATTTGTGCTTGCAATTATCAGATGGAGAAGAACAGAGGGTTAACTTGTGCTCGGAAGACGCTAACCAAAAATCCAAGAAAGAAGTACAAGGTATCTGGCGATGAACTGCTGATCTTTTTCTTTAAATAAACAAATTAAACTCCTAATTACATAGCTGATGTATCTCTCTCTCTCACAGTTGAAGCACCAAAAAGCAGTGGTGCGTAGAAAGGGACAAGTGCGAGATATCAGGAAGCCAACTGCTATTTATGGTGGGGAAGCCTCGGGTATTAATGCTGCAATCAGCCGCAGTATTAGGTTTAAGAGCTAGTCATTGCGATGCTGCATTTGTATTTTTTGGAAATATGAAGTTGTTTTATATATATGTTTTTGCAGTAATTATCATGTTGAAGAGGGAATTTTAGGTTGAGGGAAGTTCATGTCCGCTGTCTATTTTTTAGTAGACATACAATTTTGGTGATTGTGACAAAAAAGTTTTGGAGTTTTCAATTAGATCTTACCTTCGTGCATTCATGGTTCAATAAGTGATACATGTAAGCTCTTACTTACCTGGCGCTCAACACTCCAGTAAACCTGGTAGTAGTTTCATTTTATCATATTTGATGATACCACTTAGATATGTGGCTTACTGTATCTTTCAGCTCCATCTGCCAATCATTATGCGTAATTACCTGTTTAAGAAATAAACATACCCTTTTTGGTGACCTGTTACCAGATTCATTTACACTTACACGGAAAAAGTGAGAAGGAACCCTTCGATTACTTGTGTGTTTGCGTTTGTGTGCGAGTTTTTGTTTTTTCAATTGATATTCTTGTTGAAAGCAGGAAATGTGGTGCTGCCTTTGTTTTCACGATGGGATTTTAGATCTTTTCTCATCATTACTGTTTCTGCTCCAATATTCTTGAAAAGTGCATGTTTGTTGTTGGTTTTCTTACCTTGAACTCCAAGTTCTGGCAACGTGTTAAAATGAATCAATGCATAAGCACAGCCAGTTTTGGAGTTTAGGGGAGAGAAGAAAAATTAGTTATGACAAAAAAAGAATAGGATATGAGAAGCAAGCGATTAGAGAGTTTTGAAATCTTGTTTTGGAGTTTAAGAGATGAAAGAAATGGTTTGGTAAATTTAATGCTATCCTATTTTCCATATTTTTGAAGCTAAAAGTTGCATTTTTTTTTGGGCAACTCTAATCCATTTCTCACCTATTTGGTCATTTATTTGACTGTAGCTCCAGAAGCCATCTGCTCATATCTGTCCATCTTCTCATGTCTCCTCTCTCGACGCTTATATAGTGCAGACAATGTGGTTTGTCTACTAGCACAGAATAATTAACATTTTACTCATTGACCAGCCAAACAACGAAAGCCATTAAATTGATGGTATCTTTAAGTACGATAAAATTGGTACTAAAATTAGGCCCCCGGTTGTGTAGGCAAAGTACTTTGATTAAAATGTGAAGCGGAAAGCTTGGTTCTATCGCGGACATGATAAATTTAATCATTAAAACTAGGGTTAAAAACAAAAAAGTCTCCTGTGGTATACTTAATATATAGAAAAGTTTTCCATGGTTTCAAAACATATAAACTGATACCTTATGTTTTGAACTAAATTGTGAACTAAAAGAATTCGTTAAACTTAACGAAAATGACGGGTTCGGCCGTTAAACTTATCGGATTTCGTTAAGTTTACCGGATTTCGTTAAATTTAACGAATTCTATTAGTTTACAATTTAGTTCAAAACATGAGGTATCGTTTTGTATGTTTTGAAACTACGGGTAGACTTTTCTTTATATTAGGTATATTACAAGGGGGCTTTTTTTGCTTTTAACCCGTAAAACTAATACTTTTGATTATACTCCTTTTTTAGTCCTAATTTGTTAGACTGGTTTTTCTTTTTCATCTGTCCCAAACTATCACTTTATTTAATTGTACTAGGCATAATACTTAATTTAATTAAATGTATTGGCATATAAAAGGTGACAATGATACCATTCCCAGCCTATTCATCAAATACTATTATATTAATGGTCTTGATTGTTATGGTAATTAATTAGTCATATAATATTGATGTAAAGGTAATTCAGGAAAAAAGAAGACTAAATTTATTCTTCGAAGAATGTTAACTAATTTTTTGTAAACTATGTGAAAAAAAATAAAAAATAACACAATGGGACGGAGAGAGTAATTAGCATAGTTTGTTATTGGCACAACATAATTGTAACCTAAATAGCATATCTTTGTTAAATAAGTTATAATTGGATGTTAATATGCCAATAATAAATAGAACATTAAGTAGTGAAAGAAAAAGAGAATTCTAGTTTTATAATCTAAGTTCATTTTAGTTACTGCTACAAAAATTGTTGTATGTCTTATGCACATAGATTTCAAATTCTTGTAGTTAGCCACTGTACAAAGATCAACTTAATTTATAAAAAGATATATTCCTTTTGATTTAAAGGAATATTGAATTAAGTTTTTTAATTATCATTACAAATAAAAATAATAAAACTTGTTATCAATTAATTATTAATAGTGAGTAACATTAATACACATATATTATATCAAATTTTAGATTAACTGTGCAAAAAAAAAGAAAATATGATGTATTATCAGCAAGAATAAATGAAATAAAAATAAAAAAGAAGAAAGAGAAATTTAATTAGAATTCTTATTACCCATTTAATACTATTTCATTCTAATTTGCATCTCAATTCATGCTAAAATCCTTGATATCACTATTTAAAAATTAAATAAAGTATAATGATTCAAAATCAAAACATTGGAGACCAAAAGTGCAAAGTCAAAATTGTTGACTAACGACAATTTGATGTTGACCATCGGTTATTGTTCTATTAGCTGTCCTATACCTGCCTAAAATCATAAATTTTGGAGATTAGATTTATTTGGCCAAAACATTGGAGACTAATTTCGCATGTAGGCCAAATATTAGGGACCAAAACAATAATTCTCCCATTGAAGTAACCAATCTCAAACGCTATCATATTTAATTTTTGTAAGGTTATTTTAAAAAATTTAGATTGTAAAGTCTAAGGCAATTAACATTTATTTCTGATTTTGATACGTCACGTTTGGAACATTATGCTTTTAGCGACTAAACTTAACTAATAAAGGCACATTTTATATTCAATCCAAACAAAAGGCATTAATGATATTTTGATCGATTAAATAAATAAAAATATTGAGAAAAAAATTTGGTTTGTAAAATCTAAGGTAATTAACATTTCTTTCCTATTCATTAATCCCGTAACAATTTTCCATAGTCTATACAATTCAATCGACAGATGCAAAGTAATTTCTTAAAAGAGTAACTATAGGCCACAGCTATGGGCTAATTACTTAAAATATTGTCAAAAAAAAAAAGAAAAATAGGATGCTTATGGCTCTGACAATGATCTAGTATTAAATTATTGCTAAAAGCAAAATTTTTTTTAAAAAAAATCACTGTCAAGCCCGGCAGCCAGTCAAAAATATTTTTTTTTTTTAAATTGACTTGCTGCCGGGCTGACAGAGCCCGGCAGCGCCTGGAAATATACGAGGCCAGGGGCGTTGCGTTGAAAAAGCAAAAGAAAATGGCGCATCCCACAACATAAATAAGGTTGTGGAATGTTGAGATTTAGTGGAAAAGAATTATATTTTCTTGGTTTAACTGAACAATGATGACAACAATATACACCAATAATGGCCCTATAGATAAATGGGTAGGTGTTAATCATACTTTACGATGGCTAAACAAGACGTGGCTGTTCTGTTGCGCTTGGAACCCCAGCAAAAGTCCACTTTGCTAATCTGTTTTTTGGTCCCCAGGTAGCCTTGGAAATTTGAAGCTCCACAGTGGCACCTATCCTCTGGCCCGAATTGTATGAATCTGAGAAGCATATGCATAAGTTTACAATGATGCTAAGCAGCAGAGTATAACTGGTTCGCTGATTTCCAAGATAAAATCATTCCTATCAAAGAATGGCTACAGGGAATTAGCCTGACACTTGCACCAACTAGCAAAACCTTTTCTTGAAGATGCTTTATTTGAGATGGTGTAGAGCACTAGACTAGAGTGTGAAATAAAATGAAAGGAGAACTAGTACTTGTAGAAGAGAGCCACTGCAAATTGAGTAAAATAAAATGAAAGGACATTTTAAGTAAATGATATTCACTGCAAATTGGGTAAAGAAACTGCATTAAGACTCATCCCCAAACGGTGTTAAAGAACAAAGAGAAGTTCCTAGTAAACTGAAAACTCGGAAAACTCAGATTCCAGCTATATCCAATATCTGTCTCATTGAGGCATACCCTCCATATCAATTAAGTAATTCTCTATGTTAGGAGCAGCATTAGCAATTTTTGCATCAGCCAATTTTATTAATAGCCAAATCAGCGGCCTTTGAAGATTTTCCTCAACAGACAAAATCAAACATGTAATTACCAACGAAGTCATACCGATAATCATATGTTAGTGGTTCTCCAACTTCAATAGCTCGAGAAGCAAAGCCAGTAGTGTCAGTGCCTGGCCTCGTATATTTGCATGTGCTGCCGGGCTCTGCCGGGCTCTATCTGCCGGGCGGCAGCCCTGACAGTCGATTTTTTTTAAAAAAAACTTTTGACTAGCTGCCGGGCTGAGTGATCATTTTTTAAAAAGAAGTTTTTGTGTCAGATGTCGGGCTCTGTCAGCCCGGCACCAATAATTTGATACCACATCCTTAACACCGTTTACTAAGTAATTAGCCACAGCTATGCTAGTCGCTGATTCTAATGCTTCAGTGGTTTCACTTTCAAGTGATTGTTATCCAAGTAAACGCTCCAAAAGAGTTATAACAATATGCATGTTATGCATTATTTACAGCCAAATTAAAAATTTGTGAGACAGGTTTAACATAAAGAAAACAACACAAATGTGAAATGATTCTGAGAGCAAAAAGGACGAATAAATTTTGGGTAAATTACACATAATCCTGTGTGATTTTTATATTATCACATGATCTATTAAGGTTTTAAAATAGTAATATAATCTCTCTATGATTTTATGTAAAGTGGAAAATGGAAAAAAAAAGTATCACCAGTTATAATATTTGAACTAAGTACATTCTAAAAATTCATGTGATAGAATCATAATAACCACTTAACCCTTCTATGATTTGCATGAATATTTATTGTATTCCCTATAAGTTTTCTATTAGTTAGACGTTGTTCTCGTTTAAGACTGTATTGATATTTCAATTGATAACATTAAGGAGGCTATCTTCTGTCAAGTTTTCTTTTATATGAAACTACAGGAAGGTTATGTAAATATTTTGAAACGTTAGAAGGCCATGTGGCATTATGTAAAATCACATGAAAGATATGTGTAATTTACCCAATAACTCTTAAAAGAAGTATTAAAAGTGCATGACAAATTCAATTCGTTATGTGCTTTATAACTCAATATCGAGGTCCATTTTAACCATGGTTTGGCAACTTGATAATTTCCTTAAACTTCCAAAACTTCCAATTTATCTAAGCATTGAATTCTTATATTTGGAGGAGAACGATTGCTCCAAATCAATAAGGAAAGAGAGCAACACATTTTTCAGAGGGGCCACTAGAATGTGACTGAGAAACATACAAAAAATGCATATAACTATTGACACTATGGAAATAAGTTTCTTGATCATTGCCGTAGAATGAATGCTTGTTATCTTTCTAGTCCCTCCAGTACAAGACACTGAAGAAACAGCAGATACCCAAACGTTGGGATTCCTTGCATTTTTCTGCAATGCAGCAATTTGACCACCATTAAATTGTTGAGCTAGAGAATCAGTCATCTCCACTATCATATCCCATCAAGCTAAATGATATCAATTCTTACATACAGTCTCAGAAAATATTAAGCTTTTCAAAATTTGCGCAAGGCCGGAAAACTTCCAACCCAAATTTGTCATTCCTAATACCATTCCTGTCCCAATTCCGCACAAATTCTATCTTGTACAAATTTGGCTTTCCAAACACATCTGCACCCTAAGCTACTTCTTTACTGTTGACATGCTCAATTTTGCAGATAATTAGCCTATTAGAGAGGTTCTTTAAATAGTCCAGTTCTTCAATTTGATGAATCAGTTTGACCAACATTAAAGAATCTTAATGTTTGAGAACAAGATAGTTGCCCGATTTTAGATGACATTTAAAAATTGGAGTCAAATGCAGACAGATCAAATTGCCTCAGGCTTATCAAAATCCTGAACTGATCAACTCTCGTAGACACTCAATTCTCAAAAGTGTCTTCAGTTGCAAAGTTTTGATTGTTGTAAATGATAGATTAAGGTACACAAAACCTATCAGCTTGCTAATTGAAGTTGGGAACGGCTTAATATCTTACCTCTGTTAATACAAACACACGCAAAAGCTTGCAGGTAAACAGATCATCAAGAGTACTAGTCTCCAAAAACAATGGTGGTAGATGCCCTGCATTCACATTTCTAATCGTACATTTCTTTCCTCTAAAATAACAAAATTTTGCAAATTCTTTCCGTACCAGAATTTTCAAATTTCAGATACATTGTGCAAGACCACATACCTTACAATGTGTTCTGTTCTGATACTCAATTCACTTTCATGTATAGCAATAAGGGTCTGTTCGACAAAATGTCAGAAGAATGTATAGCATCATGAGATTGAATACACAGAACTAAAGATGGCATTATAGAATATGCAGAATTGAATACATCCTTAACACACATGTAGACTAGAGTTTTCTTAGAATTTAAGTAGATTGTTACAACTTAGCATCCAATTAGAATATGATCGAAGTAGAAAATCTCAAAGCTCTTGCACCACTCAGTGCTGGAGCAGCTCCCCTAGTGACAGCATCTTTCCTATAAATCAAAAGATACGCATCCTATATCCAGGCTTCTGATGGATTGGTGGGAGGATATACTACTCAAGCTTTTTGCATTTGCCAACTTAGAACCCTTCAACAGATGAAAGCTTCTCAATTCAACCAGGCTATGCTTCTTTAAAAGGGCTGACAGGCCTCATTCGTAGCAGTTGTCATCTAAATGGAAACAAATTTAGTTTCCACTGTGCAATAGTAAATACACTCCAGAAAAGTGGAAGTAATAGACCTAGGAAGTAAATGCATGATTATGGAAGCAAGGACATACCGCAACTTAAAAATCCAACCAGTAGCTTTCCCATGTATTGCTTATCCATAGCTCTGTTATTTACCTTGTAAACCATGGGTGGAAGATTCACGATTTCAGACAAGTTTAAAATAAACGACAATTTAAGAAGACCTTACTAATTCTATTGTTTATGAAAATTTCATAAAGCCACAAAGAAATCAGCAGTATTGACCAAAATCAAATAAATTTTCTTAAATCAGAGAATTTTCATCACAAAGGGAAGTGTACCTCATGCATGAGAATCCCTGTAGCAAGCCAGAATGATCCGTCGCTGTCAGCCTCATATGTTCTTCCACGATTTACCAATTTGAGAGTAAACTCTCAAACTAGACTCAAAACTGCTTACAACCACGGGAGGAAATGGCATCATACAGAAGTTGCATAGTAAGCATACACCAATATAGAAAGCATTACACTCATGCTGAATTGTATTTTAACGTTCTCTATATGGAATTGAGCTTACCTTTCTGCTGCTCCTCCTGCTTGGAAAGTGCAAGAATCTTCCTTTTAGGGGAGATAAGATTAATCCCTCCAACAAAGGAAGTTTTCTTACTTTTTCTTGTGCAACTGTGAAGGAGGTCTTGAGCTAGGCCAGATATAGAAGAGATTCCTCACTATGTGCAATGACTCTGCTTTTCACAGACAGTCCTTTGAGCAAAAAAGTAGCTACCATCAGGCACCAACAAAGCAAGAAAAATTAGTAACATTCAATTCTTAGAAGATAACAACCTAAATGAGTGCTTACTTTTTAAAGGAATTAAGTGTAGATTTAGATCTTGAGTAGTTAATACTAACATGAATATAACAGGATAAGTAGCTAGCTAAATTATTCTAATTTATTAAACTTGACTTTTTTTCCTTGGAACCCACCATCTTAATGTTTTTGGTAGTGCCAAATTTGTCATGAATAGATTAACATCAGGTTATTGAGGCCAGAAACCCTTCTGTATCAATGGTATCAATGGCAGAGATTGTGGCAGAGGTTATGGGAAAGATTGTGGCAGATATTATGGGAAAGATTATGGCAGATTATATGGCAGAGGTTATGGGAAAGATTATGGCAGATTATGACAAACATTATGGCTAAAATCTGTATATATTTCTTACCTAGAATAGAAAATCAGTTACCATAGCTGTATATTAGGTCAATCAATCAAGTATATATAGGGGTTTACCAAAAATAGATTGTACAGGAATTCTTATTTAATAGAAAGGACCAGGAAGAGGAACTGGATCCGATTCCAGTCAATTTACTCAAATTTTGTCATGGTATCACAGCCTACCTTTTGAATCTATAAGATATTTTGAGTATTTTTTTTTCTATAGCTTTTTGGGTTGATTTCTAATCAACATTCTGGTTTTGATATTTCTTAGTTTATCAATCTGTGATTTCGGATTTGCATTTGAGTTTTGTTAAAGATGGCTGCTGAGAATTCTTTTGGAAGACAATCTGCAGAGACTTTGGGTATCAGACTTACAGGGAAGAATTATGCAACATGGGAATTTCAGTTCAGAATGTTTCTGAAAGGGAAGGAGCTTTGGGGTCACATTGATGGGTCTTCTACTGCTTCTGGAACTGAGAAAGAAATAAGTCAATGGGAATCAAATGATTCACGAATTATTTCATGGATTTTAGCATCCATTGAACCTCATATGGTGAACAGCTTACGTTTATTTAATACTGCACAGGAGATATGGAATTTTCTGAAACGCATATATCATCAACACAACACTGCAAGACGATTTCAGCTTGAACTTGATATCAGTAAGTTCAGTCAAGGTAATCTCTCTATTGAGCAATATTATTCTGCATTTCTAAATCTGTGGGGTGAATATTCTGATATCATCTACTTTGAGATACCTAAGGAGGCCTTAGCAAGCTTTTAAAAAGTTCATCACGTTAGCATGCGTGATCAGTTTTTGATGAAACTGAGGCCAGAATTTGAGACTGCTCGGGGTGGATTGCTGAATCGAAATCCAGTTCCTTCTTTGGATGTGTGTGTTGGTGAATTGTTACGGGAAGAACAAAGATTGGCTACACAGTCAATTCTAAGTGCAGCTGGTGGGACATCAGAGGTTGTCAATGTTGCTTATGCTGCACAAGGAAGGAATAGAGGAAAGGGACAAATGCAGTGCTACAGCTGCAAGGAGTTTGGCCATATTGCTCGCAATTGTGGTAAGAAATTCTGCAGTTACTGTAAGCAAAGTGGACATATTCTCAAGGAATGTCCTACACGTCCGGAAAACAGGCGAGCCCAAGCTTTTCAAGCTACTGTTCCAGATGCTCCTGTTATTGGTCCTACATCTACCACCAGCCAGACTGTTCTGACCCCAGAAATGGTCCAGCAGATGATTCTTACTGCATTTTCTGCCCTTGGACTTCAAGGTCAAGGTAAGCCAGCTTCATCTACTTGGCTTATCGACTCAGGAGCGACCAATCATATGACTGGTTCATCTGATTTTTTACAAAATTTGCGGCCATATACTGGTTGCCAAAATATTCAGATTGCTAATGGTAGTAATCTTCCAATTACAGCTATTGGTGATATTGGACATTCTTTTCGCCATGTATTTGTTGCTCCTAAGTTGTCTACTAATTTAATCTCTGTTGGACAGCTAGTGGAGAATCATTGTGATGTACATTTCTCTCGTGGTGGTTGTCTTGTGCAGGACCAGATGTCGGGGAAGGTAATCGCGAAGGGGCCTAGAGTGGGAAGATTATTTCCATTGCAATTTACTGTTCCTAGAACTTTATCTTTAGCCTCTATGATTGTTGACAATAAGGCTGAAATTTGGCATAGACGATTGGGTCATCCAAATAATGTCATTTTATTTGATTTAATAAAGCATGGTTTTCTTGGTGCTAAAGATCAAGGTTTTGCTCATGCATCATCTCTTGATTGTTCTGTGTGTAAATTGGGGAAGAGTAAGATGTTACCTTTTCCTACTTCTGTTGGTTGTGCTAGTGCATGCTTTGAGATAATACATAGTGATGTTTGGGGTATTACTCCTGTCATTTCACATGCGCAGTATAAATACTTTGTGACATTCATTGATGACTATAGTCGGTTCACATGGATATATTTCCTGCGCACTAAAGCTGAGGTGTTTACTGTTTTTCAAACCTTTGTGGCTTACATTGAGACACAGTTTTCCACTTGTATTAAGATCTTACGGTCTGATAATGGTGGGGAATATGTGTCACATGACTTCCAAGCCTACTTGCAACGCAAAGGGATTGTATCTCAGAGATCATGTCCTTATACCCCTCAACAAAATGGGGTGGCTGAACGCAAAAACCGCCATTTGTTGGATATGGTTCGAACATTACTCTTGCAATCTTCTGTACCCCCTAGATTTTGGGTTGAAGCTTTGTCAACTGCTGTGTATTTGATTAATCGATTGCCTTCTCAACAATTGGGTTTTGATTCTCCTTATTATCGTCTTTTTGGTGTACATCTTAATTATCACATGCTACACACATTTGGTTGTGTTTGTTTTATTCACCTACCACCTCATGAGCGCCACAAGCTTGCAGCTCAGTCAGTTCGGTGTGCCTTTATGGGATATAGCACCACTCAAAAAGGATTCTTATGTTATGATGCTGTTGCTAATCGTTTGCGTGTCTCTCGACATGTCATTTTCTTTGAGCATGAGTACTATTTTTCGCAGCACACTTTTCCTTCCAACAATGTTGTTCTTCCTAGCTTTGATGATATCTCTCCACCAATTCAACGATTTAGACCTGGCATTGTCTATCAACGTCGACGACCTCCATCAGTAGAAATCCTTCCCGATCCTGCTCCACTGCCTACCACTTCTGATGATTCTGTGACTCTGCGACGATCTTCCCGTATCAGCAAACCTCCTGATAGGTATGGTTTCTCTACCGCTTTAGTTGACACTGCAGTACCTTCCTCTTATTCTCAAGCAACTAAACATGCATGTTGGGTAAAAGCTATGGACGAAGAACTTCAAGCTCTTTTGGAGAATCATACTTGGGACATCGTACCTTGTCCTACTGGTGTAAAACCCATTGGCTGTAAATGGGTCTATTCCATTAAACTACGGTCCGATGGAACGCTTGATAGACATAAAGCGAGATTGGTGGCCCTTGGTAATCGACAGGAATATGGAATCAATTATGAGGAGACATTTGCTCCTGTAGCAAAGATGACTACGGTACGACTTGTTCTTGCCATTGCTGCTTCTAAGGGATGGTCACTGCGACAGATGGACGTTAAGAATGCCTTTTTACATGGAGATCTGAAAGAAGACATTTATATGACTCCACCACCAGGGTTATTCTCCACACCTTCAGGTGATGTTTGTAAGTTGAAACGATCACTCTATGGTTTGAAACAAGCTCCACGTGCTTGGTTTGATAAATTTCGTTCCACACTTCTTGGTTTCTCCTTTGTCCAAAGCCAGTATGATTCCTCTTTGTTTCTTTGCAAGACATCTAAAGGCATTGTCATACTTCTTGTATATGTTGATGATATTGTTATTACCGGGACTGATTATGCATTGATTTCTCAACTTCAAGACCATCTTCAACGTTGTTTCCATATGAAGGACCTGGGTTCTTTACAGTATTTTTTAGGTCTTGAGGTATATTCTAGTTCCACCGGTATTTTCTTAACCCAGCACAAATACATTCGGGAGTTAATTGCTTTGGCTGGTCTTCAAGATGGTCGATCCGTTGATACCCCTTTGGAAGTGAATGTTAAGTATCGTCATGATGAAGGTGATCTTATCTCTGATCCGTCTTTATATCGACAGCTGGTGGGTAGTCTAAACTACCTGACTATTACTCGCCCTGATATCTCTTTTGCTGTTCAACAAGTTAGTCAGTTTATGCAAGCACCTCGGCACCTTCATTTGGCAGCTGTTCGCCGCATTGTTCGCTATTTGAAAGGCACTTCTTCTCGTGGTCTTTTCTTTCCAGCAAACTCTCCTATTCGCCTGATTGCATATAGTGATGCTGATTGGGCTGGTTGTTCTGATACTAGACGTTCAGTTACTGGTTGGTGCATGTTCCTTGGTACTTCTCTCGTTTCCTGGAAAAGCAAGAAGCAAGACAGGGTGTCTAAGTCTTCTACGGAGTCTGAGTATCGTGCTATGTCTTCTGCATGCTCTGAAATTGTTTGGCTCCGTGGATTGTTAGGTGAGCTCGGGTTTCCTCAAAAAGGGTCTACACCGCTTCATGCCGACAACACTAGTGCAATTCAAATTGCGGCTAATCCAGTATTTCACGAGCGTACCAAACACATTGAAGTGGATTGTCACTCTATTCGTGAATCATATGATGCTCAGGTCATCTCTCTTCCGCATATCCCCACTGATCTCCAGATTGCGGATGTGTTTACTAAAGCTCTCTCCAAAAATCGTCATCACTTTCTTGTTGACAAATTGATGCTTGTTGATCAGCCAGCATCAATTTGAGGGGGGATATCAATGGTATCAATGGCAGAGATTGTGGCAGAGGTTATGGGAAAGATTGTGGCAGTTATTATGGGAAAGATTATGGCAGATTATATGGCAGAGGTTATGGGAAAGATTATGGCAGATTATGACAAACATTATGGCTAAAATCTGTATATATTTCTTACCTAGAATAGAAAATCAGTTACCATAGCTGTATATTAGGTCAATCAATCAAGTATATATAGGGGTTTACCAAAAATAGATTGTACAGGAATTCTTATTTAATAGAAAGGACCAGGAAGAGGAACTGGATCCGATTCCAGTCAATTTACTGAGGTTATGGGAAAGATTGTGGCAGATATTATGGGAAAGATTATGGCAGATTATATGGCAGAGGTTATGGGAAAGATTATGGCAGATTATGACAAACATTATGGCTAAAATCTGTATATATTTCTTACCTAGAATAGAAAATCAGTTACCATAGCTGTATATTAGGTCAATCAATCAAGTATATATAGGGGTTTACCAAAAATAGATTGTACAGGAATTCTTATTTAATAGAAAGGACCAGGAAGAGGAACTGGATCCGATTCCAGTCAATTTACTCAAATTTTGTCATTCTGCACCCTCAATATAGCCAAATTCAAACTTCATCTAAGTGATCAAGCTATCTAAACAACGTCTAGATTTTGTTCAAGACAACCCGTTTCAATAGAAATAGTCCTCCTAGATTTGAGAAGCAAAATCAAAAGTCCACAAAAACATAAACAGCAAGAAACAGATAAAAAGCAAAATGATAAGGCTGATAGAGGACTGCAGCAGCATTGATGGTACCAAAATCCTTCCCAAAATTCTAAACAATTTCAATTTCGAAAACCACACAGTTCATTTTGTAAGAATTAGTTAGATAACAAAAAACACTGAATTTGCAAGATACCTCAAAAAATAAAGTCAATAAATTATATTACTTGATATTTAAGTCGTGCCTTAAAGCAGTTTCTTGATATTTCTTCCCAGTGGAACTCTTAGTGAAGATAATGGACAATCTACTATTATTTATGTCATGGAGTGTGCTAATGAAGTTACATATCATCCTTGTAGCTGGTTCTTGAAGTTTACTTGTTTATCTACAGTAAGCAAACAAACTGCTTTGAGGTGTTCATCTTCTTTTGGTTGTATTTATCTGTTTGTTCAATTATTTCTAATTCAGTGTGTTTACAAGTACCATACAGGTATTTGACTTGTCTATTCGATCTTAACTAAGTACTTGAAGATTTTTGCCTATCCATCGGTTCCACTTACAAGGCGTGGAGACGCTTTTACACCAGGAGATTGCCATCCACATCATGTATACTTCCAATAATGTGAGCCTTCCTCTCAGAAATTTACTTTCTGATTGAATGATATCCATCAAAATTCCATGTAAAAATTTTGACTTCTCACCGTCCATTAACCTAATTCATCTTAAAGACTCAAAATGATATACATCTCCATGACGGGCTAGAGAATTTTATGCAACATTAAGATGAAAAAAAGGGATAGTATTAACCTGGCATCTTTGCCATCAACCATTCAATAACCCTGAATTAAAGGATTGTCCCATCACCAGATTGAGAGAATAGCTAGTGTTCATAGTTGCTCATACACATGAAAACTTCCCTAGCATGTCTTCAGACAATTCATCTGATCTCGAGCACCCAAACAACTGTATGACAAGGCAGAGTTGCATTAGAGAACTAACACAAAAGAATGTAATCTACTAGTAACATTGTTAAACAGACACCTATAATCCACTAAGGCATAAGAACTAACTCAACAACTAAAAGAACCTCAAAATATTCTGATTTGCTAACTACAGATGAACAAATAATTTCAAGAACCACAAACAAGAAGGAATATATGCAACTTCATCCTTTAATTATTGCATACCAAGTGAACCACAAAAAAGCAGTTGCCCATTGTTTCAACAAGTAGCTCCTTTTGGAAGATAAATCAGGGAATTGCTTGACGGGAATACTTGACTGATTTATCTTAATGTTTCAGCCACTAGTAACTAACAAAGTTACTATTTACTGCTGCAAGGCAATACAATTTAAAGGTCGGCTCTCTAAATTGTCTTCATAGGCGAATAAGTATTCCTGAATCAGAAATATTTCATCACAACGAGGAGTGGACCTCATGTATGAGGATTCCAGAAGCCAGCCAAAATCATCTTTGTTGCAGGAGGAGAGCTTTAAGCCTCAAAAATATTTATTCCACCCTTTTCTATGTATACTGTACCATGAATCTTTACCAATGGTTGACTGTAAACTTTCAAACTAGACTTATCATTGCCTACAACATAAGAAAGATGTCACTAGATCAAAAGTTGCCCACCAATTGAATATAGCAAAGGAGAAAGCATTATAGTCATTCTGAATTGTAACTAAACCTTCTCCATGTACACAACGAGAAAAAGCCTTCCTTTTGGGAGAGCTCTGATGGATCCATTTGAAGTTAGAATGCCACTACCAAGCAAATAGCCCCTATTTTTTTTGCAAATAGCCCCTTTAAGATGATAAGACAACTTGTTTCAATAGGAGGAGTCCTTATATTCTTGAAATATAAAATCAAAATCCACAACCACATACACAACGAATCACGAATAAAGAGAAAAGGATATGAACATTAGAGGATGCTAGTGGCATTCAGGTACCAAATTCTTCCCAAAATTTTTAAACAATTGTAAATTTGAAAACTGCAAAATTAATTTGGTAAGAATTCACTAAATTCTTGAAAACACTGACATTGGAGGAGACTACAAATACTAATCTGGAAAAATGATGTTTCTTGGTAATTAAATAGCATTTTCTTGATATTTCTTCCCCCATAGCTACTTAATGGAGATAATGCACTTATTTCACCAGTTATTTGTGCAGTGATTAAACGTAATGAAGTTACATATCATCCTTATAGCTGATTTTCAAATTTGATTTTTATTAGCAGTTAGCAAACTGGAGTACTTTGAGGTGGTTCATTTTCTTTTTATTTATTTATCTCTTTATTTATTTTTTTTCTAATTTCAGCATGTTTACAAAAGGAATTTGAATTTTTGCAGGGAAAAAATAACTAGCCAAGTATTTTCATAACAAGTTCCCCTAACAAGACATGGATACTCTCTTTTACTAGGAGGTTGCCATCCATTTGAATTGTACTGCCAACAAGGTTGATCCCTAGAAAATTGCATATTGTTATACCAAATAGCTGTGTTTGGACGATATATCAAGCAACTGCTTCAAGGCACTACTTGACTATTCAATCATCTGAACAGCAACACTATTTCCTAATATTTCTTGATATTTAAGGTACTAATAACTAGAAAAGTTGCTATTTACAGTGTCATTCATGTCAGAAAATGAGGGATCTGTTACCCAAGAGGAATATAGAAAGTAGTACCTTAGGGGGAGGGGTCTGAAGAAGGATTTTCAAAAGGTGTATTCCTGATGCTTGTGAATGTGATTATGTAGACTTTCATATCATTGCTCCTTTTAATTGTCTTTGAAGTCAGATAAAGTTTTCCTGAATCATAAATTGTTCATCAGAAAGAGGAGTGTTGCCTCATGCAAGAGAATCCCTGTAGCCAGCCCAAATAATCTTTGCTGCTGCATGTCTAAGCCTCGAGAAAATCTATTACACCATCAGCCTTCCATACTATTCCCCGTGTTTCTACAAATGGTTCATTGTAGATTCTAAAACTAAACTTGGTATTGCCAGGAACATAAGAAAAGATGCCATTAGATCACAGCAGCAGAGCAATTGAATATAGTAAAAGAAAAATCATTATGGGAATGCTGAATTGTACCTAAATAATTTCCATCTAAAGAAGAAGAAAGAGTTCCTTTTGGGTGTGCCCTGATCGATCTAATTTGAAACTAGAAAGCCCTTGCCAAGCAAACAGCCCCCCATTTTTGCAAGTTCAAGAATGTGTAGGTACTTATTTGCTCACCATATAATACTAAACCATGATAGTTGAAGACTTTTGTTCTAATATAACTGTTACCATATAAAGAAAAGATCATAAATTGAAAAATAATTAAAAATAAAAGCAGACACACAATGTAAGATGATTATCAAATACTTTGCCTGACAACACAACATAGTGACCACCATTTTCCTAACTAGTGAAAGATAGATTTTAGCAATTTTTTTTTCTATAGCAAAAATAGCAAAAGAAACAAAGTTCCAACAATTAATTGGGCAATGGCCTTGAGCTAAGTTCAGAACAAATTGAGGGCCAAACTGTGTTATGCTAATCACTTGAAATATTGATCTTTTTTAAGTTCATTACTTGAAAGGCTAACAATCTCTTCGTATTACTGCAAATTTTTCCAACAAAGTGACATAGGATCAAATGCATGTTCACAATCATGCTAATTTCAGAATTTCGATGTAAACATGGTGAGTTAAGCTTACTTTATGAAGTGCATTGTTTGACAGGGAAAAAAATTCAGCATTTTGGGGAAAGGGCTCTTAGTTTTAGCTAATATGTGGAATTCCTCAATTGAATGGAATATTTTGCATCACTGATCACTGCTTGAAAATATTATAACTTTGCTCATTGAACTACAAATCTTTTACTAGAAAGACACACTCGAGTATCTATAATTGTATAACTCAATGAGCTACTCCGCAGTCATTTTTATGTAAAACATTCTTAAAACTTAAATATTATCACTGTGCTAGTTGGCAATTTTTGTTGTCAGTCATTACAATCTGACAAACACATTGCTCATGTCAAAATTTCAAACTGTAAACTAGATATGACATATTCTTGGCTCAATACAAAAATGCTTAAACGAATGAGAAACTCAAAGCCTTTTAATTTTGAGTAATGCCATTATTTCTCCCAGTCTAGTAATTTTTTTGACCAAAAGGCAAAACTTCGATAGTCTAAAACTTTCACTATTGAATACAAGTCTGGAACTAAATTAACTAACTAACTGAAATAATCAACAATGCAATTAAAAATACGGATGGAGATAAAGATCAATATATAACGTATGTACTAAGTGCTCAAGCAAAGTAGAAAGAAACTAAGATGAATGCATTTGATCAAAAATAAATGATGGATAAGCTGAAAAAACTAGCCTAATTCACAGCACTGAATTTTAAAAGTGTATGCTACCTACTAAAAACTACAAAATTTTGAAATTTGCATTGGAAAGAATGTGCAGCTAGTTACCTTTTTCATCATATAACATAAATTTCGATGGCATAAAAAATTTTATAGATAGCCATGTCAAATATGACAATTATGTTTTAAGACTAGATTGCAATAAATTTTCTCATTAATGAAGTTCAAACAAATAAAGACATGCCTGAGCGAAACCCTCTCACGCGTAGAGGCTTTTTCTCTCTCTTGGGAAGAGAGCTCCTTTCCCCTTGGTGGGAACTCCAAACTTTTGAAAAAATTCAAGCAACCAATGAACATAGCTCAAAAGTTTGGAACTGAACTAAAAGCCAGATTCTAATATTGCGTGCAAGCCTGATTCTCAAAGCCAAGATTTCAACACACATTCGGATAAAGCCACCATTAAGAAACAACATTTAAGGAAGTCATGAAGATGGAGCTGGTCGGTGGGTAAGAGGTAGGGAAAAAAAAACAAAAAGGAAAAAGACAAAAGTACTTCTGTGGGTGCATTTCCTATGCAGCTGGTCGGAAATTCCATCAACTTTATAAAAGGAAAGAAGTCTCGTCCAGGTAGTATAACTGTCCTTGCTCTTGTTTAGTGTTTTTGCCTTTCTGTGTTTGTAGCTTCAGTTCGGTGTGTTCACCTGGTTTTGGCTACCTGTTTCTTTACTTCCATAGAGCTAGGGGATTAGTGTGGTGCTAGTGGTAAGTGTCAAGGTACCTTCTGTCTTTCTCTAGTGGTGTAATGGAGGAGGAGTTGGTTGAGGTGCTGCAGAAATTTGCCCTCTTAGAGAAGGAAGTGGGAAGCACTCTCTTAGATCTGGGGGACCTAGATGAAGAAATCACAGAATGCCAGGGTAGTGTCATAGGAAAAATAAGAGGGGAGAAAATAGTTAATTTTACAGGTGTTAAAAATTTTGTCACCGTGACTTGGAGCTACCCTAAAGGCCTTAAAGTGGTAGAATTAGGACCCAATGTTTTCCAGTTTACTATTCCAGATTCTAAGGATAAGGAAAGGATTGTAGAGGGGGGGTCCGTGGATTATAGACAATCAGATATTAGTGCTTAGGAATTGGAAGATTGGGATTGAGGAGGACAAAGATGCTTTTAGTTTAGCTCCGGTTTGGGTGCAAGTGTGGAATCTCCCCATCCACTGCCTTTCTAAGGCAGTTGGGAAGAAAGTGGGAACCATATTTAATGAGGTCAAGGATGTGTTAATTCCTCAGACTGGAGGTAAAGAAGGGAAACATATGAAACTTTTAGTTTTGGTAGATATAAAGCAACCATTATTGAGAGGAACCATGGTGCAGATCAATGGAATGAACAAATGGTTGTCCTTTAAATATGAGAAGTGTCCTGACTTCTGCTATAGCTGTGGTGTCATTGGACATTGTGAAAAGAATTGCAAGTCTCCTGTGCTGGTGAAAAAGGGTCAATATCAGAACCAGTATGGTCCGTGGATGAGGTTGTTTGGGGGTAGAAGCTCTCCTCAAAAAGAGGAGAGCTTAAAGATCTGGACACCACATAAACAGGTCTGGAAGGTGAGAAATGGGGAAATGATCAGGATAGAGGAGTTAGAGAGACAGGATAAGGGAGCTGACTTACATCAGGTTAGGGATGTCAATAGGTCAGATAATGTTATGGTGAAAGAGCTACAGAAACCTTGTGTGGAGAAGAGTGGATTAACTGATGTTGAAAGGAGGAGTATAGGTAGGATAATACCAAATTGGAGTGCTGATAAGGAGGTAGAGAAGGAGGAAGGGATGCAGGAAGGTAGGAACATTAGTACTGAAATGAAAGAGGTAAGATTTGAGGAGGCTAGATATACTGAATTAACAGATAATGTGGGTACTGAGGAGGAAATGGAGGACCAAGGTGCCCTAGGAAGAGAGATGTTATAAGAGATTGAGAGGTGCGAAGGAGGTGAAGAGGGAGTACAAGGCAGACTTAGGGGTAGAGGGGAGCTAGAGTGCATGGAAATTGATGAGAGCATCAGTAAAGAAAACCAAAGAGGTCTCAGGTAAGAAGGGAAGAGATTCAGGAGAGTACATTCTGGTCCAAGAAAGTTAAGGACTCCTCTTAAGGAGATAAATGGTATCAAAAGGAAGTTCCAACTGAGAGATGAAGATATGGAAGAGGCTGGGGATCAAGAACACTTCGATAAAAGACATAGAGGAGACCAGAAGGAAGGGAAAGTCTATGTAGGGATTGAAGGGGGAGGGATCAGCCCGAACTGGTCCCCAAAGGACCAATGAGAGCTATGGTGTGGAATTGTCAAGGTGCAGGGAGCCCCTTGACAATTCCCCACCTGAAGGAGGTTAACAACCTCCTCTCCCTCAACTTGATTTTTTTGAGTGAAACTAAGAACAAGGCTAAGTATATGGAGAAGGTGAAAAGGATTCTGAACTTTGACAATTGTTTTGTGATAGAGGCTATGAATAAGTCTGGAGGGATGAGTGTGATGTGGAATGAGGAAACAAAGGTTAAAGATATTAAACATTCTGCCTTTACCATTGAAGTGCTGATAGAGGATGAGGAAGTGAAAAAGGAGTGGTAGTTGATAGGAATTTATGTCAGTTGTGATAAACAGACGAGGAAAGGGCAATGGGATGTTATTAGCAGGAGGAAAGCTTTGTGGGGGGGGAGAACTGGTTAATTATGGGGGATTTTAATGATCTATATTCTAATGAGGAGAAGTGGGGGGGGCAGGATTAGAGAGGAATGGAGCTTCTTGGACTTTAGGCAGTTCATCTAGGAGAATCATCTGATTGATATTGGGTTTGAAGGTAACCCCTGGACCTGGTGTAATCAGTGGCAAGATGGGAAAATAAGACAAAGGCTGGATAGGGGGCTTAGCAGTGGAGGATGGAGTAACCTTTTTGAACAACCTAAGTGCACTCATGTTGAAAGTTTAGCCTCTAACCATAGCATGTTGGTACTGGACACAAATCCAGGGGAAAGGAGAAAGAGAAAGAAGTTTTTCTTTGACAAAAGATGGGTCCAGAGAGAAGGAGTGGGAGAGGTGATAAAAAAGGCTTGGAGAAGGATGTCAGGGGATCTAGAATGTTTAGGGTAGTACATAAAATTAAGAGATGTAGAGTTGCTTTGCTGAAGTGGAGGAATGGCTTTGTTGAAAACTTTAAGAACAGGATCTCGACTTTGAAACAACAGCTGTTGGAGGAGAAAGGTTCTGATACTGAAGGAAGGAAGGGAAGAGTTGTTGATTTGAAGAACCAGTTAGTGAGAGCGTACAGAGAGGAGGAACAATACTGGAGCCAGGAAGCTAGGATAAACTGGTTACAAGAAGGAGATAAGAATACTAAATATTTCCATGCAGCGGCGAAGGGGAGAAGAAAAAGAAATAAGATAGGGAATTTGTAGAGAGAGGATGGTTCTTGGACTACTGATGACAAGGATATAGCTGAAGAGATAGCTAGATATTATAGACAACTCTTTAGGTCTACTAGGACAGAGGGTCTAGAGGAGGTTCTGGATGGTATCCAAAGAACAATTACTGACCAGATCAATGTTAATCTAACTAGGCCTGCGGAGGAAAATGAGATAAAGGTAGCAGTCTTCACCATGAATCCTAATAAGGCACCAGGGCCTGATGGGATGACACCCCTCTTCTTCCAAAAATTCTGGCCTACCATTAAGGAAGAGGTGGTGAAAGCAATCAAAGCTTTCTTTCAGTCTGGGCATATGCTCAAATCTCTGAACCATACCATTATCTCTCTCATTCCTAAGGTGGATCTGCCTACTGACTTGAAACAATATAGGCCAATCAGCCTCTGCAATGTACTCTATAAAGTTATCTCCAAAATCCTAGCAAATAGATTGAAACCTGTCCTAGAACACTGCATTAGTAAAAACCAATCAGCCTTCGTTCCAAATAGACAGATTCTGGATAATATAATCATTTCCCATGAATGCCTTCATTTTCTTAAAAACAAGAGACAAGGTAAGGATGGCTATATTGCAATCAAGCTGGACATGTCTAAAGCCTATGATAGAGTTGAATGGGATTATCTGCAAGCTGTGATGGAAAAAAATGGGGTTTAATCAGGTGTGGGTAGATTGGATAATGGAGTGCATTAGGTCTGTTTCCTATTCCTTCAATATAAATGGAGAAACCAAGGAATATATGATCCCTTCTAGAGGCATCAGGCAAGGTGACCCTCTGTCACCTTACCTGTTCTTATTGTGTTCTGAAGGGCTCTCTAATCTGCTAAGGAATGCAGCTAGACAGGGATTGCTAAGTGGACTAAGGATCAGTAAGCAAGGACCAGCAATAACTCATTTATTTTTTACTGATGACACATTGATTTTCTGTAAAGTTGTGGGGGCAGAAACAAGAAAATTAAAAGATATCCTGGATCAATATGAAAGAGGGTCTGGCCAGGTGATAAATTTGGACAAATCCTCTATTTGCTTTAGTAAGAATACAAAGGAAAAGGACAAGGAGGAAACTTGCGAGCCACTAGCAGGAGTAAGGACAGTGAATCAAGGTAAATATCTGGGCCTTCCAATGGTAATCACAAGGACAAAAGGACAAGTATTTGCCTACATAAAAGATAACATCAAAGCCAGACTCAATAGTTTGAAGAACAAGTTCCTAAGTGCAGCAGGGAAGGAGGTGATGTTAAAAGCTGTGGCTATGGCCATGCCAAATTATGCGATAGCCTGTTTCAAGTTACCTGTTACACTTTGTAAGGAAATCTCAGGGATGATGGCTAGTTATTGGTGGGGGAGTCAAAAGGGAAGAGCAAAGTACACTGGTGCTCGTGGGACAAAATGATGAAGGCAAAACTGGAAGGAGGTCTGGGATTCAGGAACTTATTGTGTTTCAACAAAGCAATGCTGGGGAAGCAGATTTGGAGAATGATAAGATACCCAAACTTTTTGGTTAGCAGAATACTAAAGTCTAAGTACTATCCCAAGGATTCCATTCTGAATTGTGAGACCCCTAAGAATGCATCTTGGTTCTGGCAAAGTATCATATCAGCAAGAGAGGCAGTCAAAGGGGGCATTCTGAAAAGAGTGGGATCGGGGAAGAGTATAAGAATCTGGAAAGACCAATGGATTCCAAACAATCTAAATGGAAGGCCTACTACAAGGATGCCAGAAAGTGGGGAGGGGCAAAAGGTGGAAGAACTGATCTCAAACTTCAGATGGAATAGGAATGAGATATACAGGAGGTTCAATAGGAAGGATGCTGAGAACATTTTGAAGATACCTATCAGTCTGTCAAGATCAGGGGACATGCACTTCTGAATACATAGCAAGAGTGGGGAGTACTCAGTTAAATCATGTTATCAGGTTCTGCTTAAGGAAGAGAGAAGTAAGGGCAGTGAAGCAAAAGGAGAAGCTAGATCGAGTTATGATGACTCTAACACACACATCTGGAAAACTCTCTGGAGACTGAACATCAAGCATAAGATCAAGCTATTCATATGGAGGTGCATTACTAACACCTTAACAGCCAAGGAAACAATTTTCAGGAGGACAAAACAAGGATCGCCTATTTGTTCAAGGTGTGGAGATAGTATGGAAACGGTGGAACACATTCTATTCCATTGCCAGCAGGCTCAGAGGGTATGGAAGCTAGCACCAGTCCAGTGGGATGGCATCCAGAACCAAACAGGATGCTTTAAGAAGTGGTGGGCAGCATTAGTTCAAGCCACAAGTAGGACTGAAGGAAGACAGCATATTGCCTTGACTGCTAACATACTTTGGCAGCTATGGAAAGACAGAAATGAGATGAAATTTGAAGGGAAAGAAAGAGATGGTCTGAAAATTGTACAAAAAGCCAGTACATAATGGATGGAATATGAGAAAGCTTGGAAAGGCAAGGATGAGAAAAGTACATCAGAAACAGATGAAGCAAATGGAAGAGCAAGGGAGGAGGGAGAGCTAATGGAACTTCAGATTGCTACCAAGAAAGCAGCAGTGGAACATAAATTGGGAATTGGCATCGTTGCTAAGCAGTTTGGAGCGAGGATCAGAGCTGAGTGGACTTTAGTGGATAGGAGCGCGCACATGGATACTCAAGATGAAGCTGTAGCAGTAAGGTTGGCACTAATGAAAGTAAGACAACAAAGCTGGCAAAGAATCAAAGTCATTAGTGCTAACAAGCAACTCATTGCCTTGCTAAAAGCTGGGAAAGGTGATAACCCGAATACTGCTACACTGGTCGAAGACATACATGTGTTAGCTAATCTGTTTCAAATGTGCTCTTTTGAAGTTAGGAATATTAGTAATATGTCTTTATGTAATTAAATTAGCCATTATGCTCTAAGCATACTTATGGATGAGGAGAGAATTTTTGGCTCTCCTTAAGTGTCACGGTACACTTTGTAAAGTTGCTTGAGCCGTTGCTCAAATATTGTACAGTTTGTTGATTTATAAAATATCTTCTATCGTTTCCGGAAAAAAAAAAAAAAAGAAGTTCAAACAAATGCTAGAGGAAGTAAAAAGGATAGTGGATCACAAATGAGTACCGTGAAAGTGAAAAAAACACACAAATACATAAACAGAGAGGTTATCTGAAAATAAAAATTCAGAGGACCAAGGAAAGATAGATTTGCAATAGTTATTTAGCAGAAGTTAGGTTGCATAATTAAAGATTCGATTGTCAAACATAATCAATACATTACTGCTGCCAATACTTGGAACAAATTTTAAGGGGAAATAAATATAAATGGACTGAAGAAGCAAAAACTAATTGACAAAACTATGTAGTAGCACAGAGGATTATCTAGCAGCATTAATTGAGGAAACTGACATTGTTGTGAAGTTCAAATGGGGATTAGCCTCTGATTTGCTGCTAATCAATTACAATTTCAGGAATGTGGCAAATCTTTGACCACTCAGAATTAGGGTCGGTGGTGCTGCTACTGGTGCTCTCTGGTTTACATCTCTCCTTTAGAAGGGGATAGTTGTCAATCTGTAGCTCACTTAGTTTGGTGAGGCTTCTCATAGATTGGTGAGAGGGTAAATTCTCTAACTTTTTACAATCCCAGAGCCCAAGTTGTTCAAGTGTCGAAAGCTTCCCAAACCAATCAGGCAATGATTTTACTCCAAAACCAACTAGTTCAAGACCTGTTAGGACAGAGAGATACTGAATTTGCTCGGGCAGAGATTCCCAATGAGGCCATCCAAACAAACTTAATTCTGAAAGGGAGGGGAAGTAATAGTGGGGTGGTTGGA
Organism: Coffea eugenioides; assembly: GCF_003713205.1. Lineage (NCBI taxonomy): Eukaryota > Viridiplantae > Streptophyta > Magnoliopsida > Gentianales > Rubiaceae > Coffea > Coffea eugenioides. The sequence continues at coordinate 30,631,470 of NC_040043.1, forward strand.
GAGCATAAAAAAAGAGGTCTAGGAAGGAATGCAACTCTGTGGTTTCTGAGAATGGTCCAATCCCGAAGCTTCTCAAGTTTGTAAGAGAACAAAGCTTCCCCTTGGGCAAGTCCATTAATTTAGGACAAAATGATATACGTAGGAAAGAGAGAGAAGGTGTTCGGTTTAAATTGATCGGAAAGGAGATAAGATTGTCACATCTGTATACTTGCAATCTCTCAAGAGGTAAACCACTGGGCATTGGCCCAGTGGCCATCAGGGAGGGACTTAAGTCCCTTCTTGGGCTGTTGGTGAGGATTCAAACCTCACCAGCAGCGAAAAAAATCTAAGAGTTGTGCCATAACACTCCCTTGGTCTAGTTGGGTCTGTATACCCACTAGTCCTTAGGCTCCCCCTTCCCCTAGATTAGGATAGAGTAGGTTATATAAATGTATCGTTGCTGACAAAAAAAAATCTCTCAAGAGGTAGAGGAGGAGGACAAGTAGTGGAAAGGGTGGGCGAAGAAGTGGAATTCCACTCTGACTCAGATATCTGGGGGATGGACAAGTGGGTCAACCCATCACACATGCAAATGTCTAATACTCGTAAGGCAGTGAGGTATTTGTATCCCTTGGGGATTGAAATCGACTTGAGTGAATTGCAACGCCAAACGACTAATTTCTCTAAGGATTCGAGGCTGACCAACTGTTGAGTAGCATTATTGCCAATACAAGCGTGTGGTTGGCTCAACTCAACTATTGTTTGGGAATTTGGACCTTCTAAGATTTGACAAACATCAAACGAAAAATCCAATAATTTAGTCAAATCATCATAATGTTTTAACTCGAGATCTGTAAGATTTGAATTGTTTTGGAATAAAGTATTTGGTAGTTTTGTGAGCCCATTCACATGCGAAATGTAAAGACCGGTGAGAGTGCTAACTCAATTGCAAATATATTCCATTACGGCTGATCCATTCTTAGTCTCACTGATGTGCAATTTCTGGAGACTTGGAAAAGTTGCTAGTTCGGGGCAGTCTTCAATCTCTATCGTCTCCAGGCTCGGAAATACCATCATTTCTCTATCATGAACTTTTGCTTCCATCCATTTGGTCAAATTTTTCATTCTTCTTAGAATGAAATGTTTAAGTGCTGGAAACAATTCTAAGGAACTTTGACTGCTACTTCCACCATGCATGGTTGATCCTCCATAAAAAGAAGGCCATATGTTTGTTATGCCATCAAGTCCTTCCAAGTGAAGAGAACAGAGGAAGGGCATGTGTCCAAGAGTTGGTAGCTCTTTGCAATTTCCGTAATTTTGCACTTCAAAGTGCTTCAACTTCACCAAATTCGTGAAATTGTTTGGAAACATTGTCAATGATTCACAATCTTCAATCTCTATCATCTCAAGAATAGGAAATACCACCACTGTTCTATCATCAACTATTGCTTCTATCCATTCAATCAAATTTTCCATGTCCCTTAGAATGAAATGCTTAAGTGCTGGAAACAATTTTGGGGGACTTTGATTGCTAGTGCCACTATGCAGGGCTGATTCTCCGTAAAAAGAAGGCCCTATGCTTGTTATGCCATTAAGTCTTACCAAGTGAAGAGATCTAAGAGAGGGCATGTGTCCAAGAGTTGGTAACTCTTTGTAGTTTGTACAATTTTGCAGTTCAAAGTGTCTCAAATTCACCAAATTCTTGAAATTGTTTGGAAACTTTATCAATGATTCGCAATCTTCAACTCTTAATGTCTGCAAATTATAAAGTTGACAAAGAGAATCTGGCATTGTTTTGATTGAAATTCTTGACAAATCTAGGTATCTCAAATGAGTTAACTTGGCAAGTGTTTTGGGAAGCTTCTTGACACTTGATGACCTTAAACTCAAAACTCGCAACATAAAAAATGATATCTCTCTATCATTAAGTGATTTGTCTTCTAACAAAAATAATGTTGTAATACACTTGAACCTTTCAGAGGAAGGAAATGGCATTTCTTTTTCACTTCTCTCTAGTGCAAGATATTGAATGGGAAACTTCTCCTTATCGTCACTTCCGGACTCTGTCAACCTTAAAGTTTTAGAATTGGAAATGGATTGCACCATATCATGCACAAGATCATGCATTTTGCAATTCAAAACATTCCCATACTCATCCTTCATTGCATCTTGAAACAAGTTACTATCCAACAAAATGGTAAAATACATGTTACCAACTTCCTCCATACACATATTGTTTCGTTGATTCGAATGAAGAAATCCTTCTGCCACCCAAAGTTGGATCAATTGATTCCTTTCCATTTGAAAATCTTTGGGAAAAATTGAACAATATGCAAAACACTTTTTAAGAGATGGATATGGAAGATGATCAAAGCTCAACTTCAAAATTTCAGCAATGCCACTATTTTCACCACAACCTAAACTTTGAAGTCTACTCTCTAAAGTTTCCCATTCAGCTGTTCCCTTGTTGCGCAACATGCCACTGAGAACACTTGCAGCCAATGGTAAGCCGCGGCATCTTTGTGCAATCTTGACTCCTAAATGTTGTAACCTATTTGGCACTTCCCCAGTGCCAAATGCATTTTCTTTGAGAATGAGCCAACATTGATCATCTGATAATTGTTCCAGGTACAAGAAGGCAAAGAAATTCTCATGATGGTTGCCACTTGTTGCTCACGAGTGGTCACAAGAATCCAGCTTCCCATGGCTTGGCTAGTACCCCTCAAAGACCCAAGAAACCCATTCCATAGTGTGGACTCCTTATTCCAAACATCATCCAAAACCAAAAGATACTTTTTACAATCCAATAATTCCTTAAGCCGATTGACTCTGGCTTCCCTAGTCTCAACGTCGGGCATTGGTTCCTTCAATGATTCTAGCATCAACCTAAAAAGTCTATTGGCATTGAAATCATCTGACACGCATACCCACATTCTCTTCTCAAAATGTTCTTGGATCTTTGGATTATTAAAAACTTTTCGAGCCAAGGTGGTTTTCCTGATCCCGCCCATCCCTACTGTGGCGACCCCACTTCCCCCTAAGGCGAACCAAAGGGTTGGCGGGCCGTCTGCCCAGCTCTCGCCAGGACTCACGCAAGCATTCTAACCCAAAACCTTCCGACGGTTAACCTAAGCTATTACAATAATGATTCTTCCGAAACAAATCAATTTCTATCTCCACATTAACTTCAGAGATAACAACATATAACTTAGCCAATCGACGGTTCTTAAATACTTCCAGCGACGCTTGCAATAGATAGGGACATACTATACCAATACAAACATACAAATTGAGTATTAGAATTAGAGATTACACTTTTCCAGCTTCAAGTGGCAATCCAAAATGAAAAGTACGATGCTTAGCTTAGAATCCGTTACAAACCGAAAATTACAATCAAATTGTTCAAGTACAACCATAAGAAATATAAGCTGCTCAAATACTTTCAAACTTCACATCCTGTAAGGAAAACAAATAAACATGGGGTGAGCTAAAGCTCAGTGGTGCCCCAAAACATGCAGTCACGTAATTCAAACAGCGAGTAATAACTTAAACAAGTTAAACAATTAGGAAAGCGTGTAACAGCACAAGGTAGGATACAGGGGCTCTCAGGAGCCATTTTCCTCGCTTGAGCACCGTTTATCGTAGTTGACCCTCCGTCAACTTTCACTACCTATAATCCATGTAGATCCACTCATTTTAATCCTAACCCGTCACCATTCATACCCCTGTCCCGGGCCCGAACGTCGACTAAGGACGCAGTATACTCGAGGTATACTCGTAGATAATTGGTCGAGGGATTCACCCGACGACGTTTTTGTAGTTAGATTCAAGTGCCGAGGGATTCACCCAACGACGTAACTACTTTTAGATTCAAGGATTATTGTAGTTAGATTCAAGTGCCGAGGGATTCACCCAACGACGTAACTACTTTTAGATTCAAGGATTTACGAGAAAAATGATTCACGCAAGTCACCACTCGAACGGCTAGTGCGATAAAGTACACACTGCTCACTTCGATGGATCAAAACTCATTTTGCAATATATCACATATCGAGTCAAGAAAGCACTTAATTCAAGTAGGAAAAGAACAGGCAGGAACACTCACCAAGAGTGGAGTTCAGATATCAGGTTGGGAGTCAAATTCCGCGTCCTCGCGATATCCTAAAAACCAAATTTTTGAAACCATAAGTTTCTATTCAGTTTTTAAACTTATTCGTATAAGAATTTATTTAATATAATACTAGTTTACTTTCTCAAGAGATTTCAAAAATCTATTTAGATTGAAGCTTGACAAAAGTAGTAGAAATGTTCCTTATTTTTCCTTAGAAGGGTAACTAGTATTACTTACTAGAAACAAGTCGACAAACTTCTCAAAATCATAGTTAGAAAGTTACTTTGAACATTTCCCTAAAGTTACGGCTTTTGCAGAAATTATCCTTAAAAACTATTTTTCCTAGAATAGGGTTTCTTGCCGAGCAAGTCTCCCAAGCTTTTCACTGGGATTAGTAAAACTAGTATTTTAAAACTTTTCCTATAGTTAACTATACAAGTGCAAGGCTTATAGGAAGGAAAAGAATTGAAATAAGACTTGGAGTTTCCAAAAGTTATAGAACTTATTTACTGAAGCTATCGGGCTGGTTTGAGCCGAAGGAAATTATTGAATTGGAAAGTTTTAGGCAAAACGCTAGATATAGAGTTTTATAATATCATACTAGCTGGAAAATATTTTTGGTTAATTTTGAACGCAGCTACTCGAGTTCGCAAGGTCTATACAATTTCCCCCCGCTCCGATTCCATTTCGAGATCATAAAATGGATCAAAATATGGCAAAAATCACATAGCAAATTACTAAGGCTTCGTCAATCATTAGCCCTAGCTTTCAACAATTGCATTTCTGAATAAAATAAAATGGTCAACCAAGGCTTCATCAATCATTAGCACTTGGTTTCAGCTAACCCAACATAAGCAAATAAAATACGAGTGGAGTCCCAAGACATTCCAGCAATTAACTTCCATCATCCAATACTACTTTATAAAAAATCATTTCAATGGCTAAGGGCTTCGTCAATCATTAGCCCTTAGCACCCAAGATATCAAATGACTCATTGCCAAACAGTTTTCACAGACTACGTGTGCATTTTGTCATGCATTTCGGGTTTCTAACACCCCAAGGAAGAATTCTAAAGTCAAGCTGAAGATTCTGGTTCATAATCAAATTCGAGCAACAGGATTAGACATCCCAAAAAAATTCAAGAATCTGTCTAGCAAGCCACGGGTGAATCATGCATGAAGGAATTTTCTGTTTTCACTTTATTTATTCAGGTGAAGCAGGCTATTAAACTCTCACTTCCTCATGCCATTACTTAGCTAAACAATGCACAATTCCCGTTCAGGGGTTGAAGTTAAACCACTGTTATAGTCTTCAAAATTTCCAGGTTCAAGTTAACGGCAATTCAGAAAGAAATTCCAGCAATAACAATGGTTCTAAAACAGGATTTTCTTTGGTTAAAACAGAATTTTGGTACTCTATTAGGACATGTAAACACGTAGCTAGCTAGTAAAGGTTTCCAAATCAAATCCAGGTTCAAGCTACAATTATACTCATCTAACACAAATCCAGAAATTATATCAGCTAGTCTCGAATGATCATCCATGAACCAATTTTTCTGCTTTCATTTTATTTTCTTGGTTAGCCGAGCTACTTGACCTCATGCAAGCTTTAATTAACATGTTGTTAACTGGCTAACATTTTTGGTTCAAGAATTAAATTCGAACAACAACAAGAGTCATCCAATTCTTCAAGAAAGATTCCAGCTAGCTTCGAAATACATGCATGGGACAGATTTCTGTTTTCGTTTTGTTTTTCTTGGTTAGCCGAGTTAATCATCCTTATGCCAGTCTCAAACATCATGTTGCTTGCTATATAAACATAGATATCCACTCAAATTATCACATTTAGTTACATTAGGCTGCACTTCAAAATTTCCAGCTCACGGTAATCCAATTCCTCAAACAGATTTTCTCACACCTCTGATTTCAACATCTGATCGAATCACTCTATGTGCAAGGCCATAATCCTCTCGTCTTGAGTTAGGTAACACAGCCGAAAGCTCAGGTTATCAATGGGGATAGTTAGGATTAAAATCACAGCTTGTCAAAATTAAGCAAATTAAGCAAATCATTTCCAAATTAGTCTCGGCAGAAAGTTTCCATCGAACCAGAATTTCCTAAGTTCCTTAATTCATCAATCAACTTCATAGAATTAACATGCAGAGTCCTAAGCATCTTAATCATTAAGTTTCACTCGGCTAATTACACTTGAGTGCTCAGGTTATCACATGAAAACAGAATTACAGCTACCTTTCCAAATCATTTCCTCGGCAGAAACATTTACATCAAAACAGATTTCTCATTCATTCTTCAACTTCATCTTCCGGATACATAGGTTGACATGCATGGTCTTAATCATAATAATCATCCAAGATCAGTTAGTTAATCACCAATGCATGCTCAAATCAATTCCAGAAAACACATTAGAGCTACATTCCTAACTCAGCTACTCGGCAGGGCATATAACCGAAACAGGAATTTTTCTAATATCTTAAATTCATCATCCGATGGTTCCACAGTACATGCATGCTTCAAGATAGCTCAAACTACCTCTGATTAGTCCTAAAATGATCCAGAATTTTACCTCACAGAAGCTCACTCACTCGACTGAATGCTGAGGTCTATCCCTCCCTCTCGGCTCTTCTCCTCACGCACGGCAAGCTGGTTCTGGTTGGGTTGCAGTGGGTGCAGCTAGTAATGGTGGAAGCTGGAAAACAATTGGCTGAGCTTGGAGAATGCAGTGGATAGTCTGCTCACGGTTTCTCCGCCTCTCCTCTCTCCTCGATGCTTGCGGACAGAACCAGAAATGGAACCGCACTCTCAGCTTCCTTCCTCACTCTCGGTCGATGATAACAATGTGAGGGTGGAGTGTTATCTGAGGTAGGGAGTGTGCAGAGGTTATGGACTGGGATTGTGAAGTGGTGCTGCGGTTTGAGGATGGTTGAGTGTCGGAAGTGATTGAGTGTAGGGGTGGTGAAGCTGCGGTTGGCCGAATGGGGTGGTGGCTGATCATGATGTCCGAGGAGTTGTTTGGCTGCCTGGAATGGTTGTGGCCGTGGGGTAATTGTGTGATATTGTGAGGGTAGTTTAGTCTTTTCACTTCTCCTCCTATTATCCACTTAAGTCCTTGGTTCTAACTTAGCTCCAAAAATTGTCCCCGAGTGTGATTTGAACGCCTAATGATTCACTAATCTTGCAAGGCTTTGGTTAACGAAATTTTATGTCTTAAATATGGTTAGAGTACTTGTAATGTTTTTATCTAGAATTTATCGGTTGCATAAAAAAAAATATTGAGATAACTAGCTACACTTAACCTTATTCGAAATTTAGAGTTAGCTATATAACAAAATTTAAGGAATTATTTTCAAGGAGTAAACTTAATATAACTCAGGAATTATTAACTTAGTGTAGCAAAGCTAAGTGCTTTAATAGTTAGCACCGTTGTATTATTTTGCACATGAAAATTATTATTATTATTATTTTTTATTTACTTGTTTAAAACAAATGAAATAATGTGGTAGATTAGAATAAGAACTACGAATGAAATTTGCACCAGTATATAAAAGTGAGTGAAAGTAATACTAGAAAAGATTTTAAAGAATACGAATGTTAAATACAAGTGAAATTGAAGTATGCATTGGTATTTCTTGCAAAATTCAAGGTTCTCACATCCTCCCCTCCTTACAATGAATTTTGTCCTCAAAATTCACACATTCTGGATAAATAAATCGGGATACTTTTTCTGCATTTCTTCTTCTAACTCCCAAGTTGCTTCCTCGAGTCCATGATTTTTTCACAAAATCTTCACCAACGGAATTTTCTTATTTCTCAACTCCTTCATTTCTCTTTCCAAAATCCTGACCGGTCCTTCTTCATATGTTAACGTCTCATCCATTTCAATTCCTTCCAGTGGCAGCACGTGACTTGGATCGGAGTAATATTTCCTAAGCATGGAGACGTGAAATACATCGTGAATCTTAGCCATGCTTGCAGCTAGCTTCAATTGATATGCTACCAACCCAACTCTCTTCAAAATTTCGAAAGGTCCGATATATCTTGGCTTCAGCTTCTTACCTTTCTTGGACACTACTCCGCCCTTCAAGGGTTTAATTCTGAGAAAAACCTTGTCTCCTACTTCGAATTCCAAATCTTTCCTCCTTGTGTCGGCGTAGCTCTTTTATCTACTCTGGGCAACTTGAAGCCTTTCTCTAATAAGTTTTACTTTTTCCTGTGCTTCCTCGATCCAAGGTATAGCTGTAGGGTCTACGACTTTCTTTTCTCCAACTTCATCCCAGTGAATCGGAGATCGGCACCTTCTTCCATATAAAGCCTCATATGGTGCCATCTGAATCGAAGCCTGATAGCTGTTATTATATGCGAATTCCACCAAGGTCATATATTGGCTCCACTTACCTCCAAAATCCAGTATACATGACCTCAGTAAATCCTCCAAAGTTTGAATTGTCCTTTCCGATTGCCCGTCGGTTTGGGGATGATACGCAGTACTAAACTTCAACTTGGTCCTCAAGGAATCCTAAAATTTCTGCCAAAAACGCGAGACAAATCTTGGGTCTCGATCAGACACGATACTCACTGGAATACCATATAACCTTAGGATCTCTTCTGTGTACAACTTGACCAATTTTTCCAATGTAAAACTCATGCTTACAGGTAAAAAGTGTGCAGACTTAGTAAGTCGATCGACTATTACCCAAATTGCATCAAAACCTTTTTGACTTTTAGGTAAGCCCGTTACAAAATCCATTGTTATGTGTTCCCATTTCCATTCAGGGATTTCTAACGGTTGCAGTAAACCAGAGGGCTTCTGATGTTCAGCTTTCACTTGTTGGCAGATCAAGCATCTTTGTACAAATGCTGCCACGTCCTTTTTCAAACCTTCCCACCAGTATAATCCCTTTACATCGTGATACATCTTAGTCACCCCTGGGTGTATAGTATACTTCGATCGATGTGATTCTTCTAAAATTTCTTTCCTTAACTCCTCATTTGCCGGAATCACAATTCGATCTCGAAACCTCAATACCCCCTCAGGCCCTAATTTGAAGTCTAGGGTTTCCCCTTTTTGCACTTTCTCCAAATTCTTCCGAATCATAGGGTCCGTTTTTTGGGCTTCCTTAATACGCTCTAGTAAAGGTGACTTCAATGATAAGTTCCCAAATAAAACCTTCAATTTCTCCAAGCGAGGGTTCCAGCCACTTATTTCTTCTAACATATCCCACTCTTTTACCATTAACCCTGCTACTTGGGCCTTCCTACTTAGAGCGTCAGCCACCACATTGGCTTTTCCTGGATGGTAATTAATCGAGCAGTCGTAATCTTCCAGAAATTCTACCCATCGCCTTTGTCTCAAATTCAGCTCCTTTTGGGAGAACAAGTACTTGAGACTCTTATGATCCGTAAAAACCTCAAAAGTCACGCCGTACAAGTAGTGTCTCCATTTCTTCAAGGTGAAAATTACTGCGGCTAGTTCTAGGTCATGAGTTGGGTAGTTCTGTTCGTGGGGTTTCAATCTCCTAGAAGCATAAGCAACTACCTTACCCATTTGCATTAAAACACATCCCAGACCTTCTCTGGAAGCATCAGAATATACAGTATAACCTTCACCTCCATCAGGTAAAACTAAAACGGGAGCGGATGTTAACCGCTTCTTTAGTTCCTGAAAACTTGACTCGCACTTCGGAGTCCAGACAAACTTAGCCCCTTTCTTGGTTAACTCAGTCATAGGTCCTGCAATTTTCGAGAAATCTTGAATAAATCGCCTATAATAACCTGCTAAGCCCAAGAAACTTCTAACTTCAGTTGGAGTTTCTGGTTGTTTCCAATTCATAACGGCCTCAACTTTTGCCGGATCCACGGCAATTCCATCTTCAGAAACTCTGTGCCCTAGAAAAGATATCTCAGTCAACCAAAACTCACACTTGCTGAATTTGGCGTATAGCTTATGTTCTCTTAGTATCTGCAAAACCACCCCTAGGTGCTTAGCATGCTCCTCACGAGTCTTAGAGTAAATTAAGATATCATCTATGAAAACCACTACAAACTGGTCCAGATATTTCTTAAAAATTCTCTGCATTAGGTTCATGAAAGCAGCTGGTGCATTGGTTAATCCAAAAGGCATGACTGCGAACTCAAAATGTCCATATCTTGTACTAAAAGCAGTCTTAGGTATATCTTCCTTCTTGATCTTCAACTGATAGTACCCTTGCCTTAAATCCAGCTTAGAGAAGACCACTGACCCTTGCAGTTGGTCGAACAAACTATCAATCAACGGTAGAGGGTATTTATTCTTAATTGTAGCCTCATTTAACCCTCGGTAATCGATACACAACCTCAAGCTTCCATCTTTTTTCTTCACGAATAGGACGGGTGCTCCCCAAGGTGAGTCACTCTCCTTCACAAAACCTTTCTCCAACAGATCCTGTAATTGAATTTTCAATTCTTTTAGCTCGGCAGGAGCCATTCGATACGGGGTCTTAGAAATTGGAGCCGTTCCAGGCATCAAGTCAATCTTAAATTCCACTTCTCTTTCCGGTGGTAGAGTCCTTAGCTCTTCGGGAAAAACATCTGGAAATTCCCGTACCACTGGTACATCTTCCAGTTTCACTTGGTCACTGGGAGCGTTTATCAAGAAAGCTAAGAAACCTTGCGCTCCTTTTGACAACATTTTCCTAGCTCGAATTCCTGAGATCATAGCAGATGATGCTAACCTACCTTTGACATCTAACTTCAGGGTTGCTTCACCAGGTATACAAAATTCCACCACTTTCGCTCGGCAGTCAAGTTTAGCATGGTGATAGCCTAGAAAATCCATTCCTATTATAACATCATAACCTTTTATATCCAGACTGATCAAATCCACTAGCATTTTACGCTCTCCAATCCAGAATTCACAATTCTTATAAGCCAGTCTAGTGATTACATTCTTATTACCCATGGGTGTTCTAACTTCAAGATCAAAGGGTAATCTAACAGGTTGCACATCTATTCCAGACATAAAGGATGGATTAACGAATGAATGGGTTGCACCAGGGTCAATTAACACTTTAGCTAGTCGGTGGAAAATCGGGAGTGTACCTTCCACCACTTCCGAGGCATTAGGTACAGGTTGGTCACCTATAGCATACACTCTGGCAGGAACTGTCGGCCGGCTCCCTCCAGAGGTGTTTGGTCTAGCATTTGGGGTAGTCCCACCTGGCATTGATGGACATCCGGAAATCTGGTGCTCGCTACTTCCGCATTTCAAGCACTTTCCTTGCCTCTTCCAGCAGTTATCCATAGTATGACCAGGTTTCTTACAGTATACACAAGTCATTTGGGGAATTATGGCTCGGCCTCCTTGCGAGGTATTCCTAGGTTGTCCTCTTCTAACCGGTCCCCCTCTATTTCCATTGTTTCTTCCCCCTGCATTCCTGGCCCCGGTTCCCCTTGCTAGTGCACCTCGCGGTGCTCCGGGACTAGTCACTCCGCCTGTTCCTCGGCCCACTTTAGCCGGTGGAGTATTTCCATACGTCGGCTCTCTACTACTGCTGGGGTTAAATCTTTTCTTAGCCTGAAAAGATTTCACTTGAGCTCTAGCTACTTCAACTCTCTAAGCTCTTTCGACAGCATCTGTGAAAGTATCTATTCTCACGGCGGCTAAACTTTCCTGTAGTTCCACGTTCAAACCCTGCACAAACCTCCGAACACGCCTCTGCTCGGTGGCTACCAACTCAGGTGCAAAGCGGGATAGCTTTGTGAATTGGATTTCATATTCGGCGACACTCATCGCCCCTTGCTTGCATCTAATGAAATCATCCTCTCTCTTCTCTTGAATGAGAGGTGGAAGGAATTTGGCATTGAACTCCCTAGTGAAGTTCACCCAAGTTCGTGGTGTATGATTAGTCTCCCAATGAACCCTCATTAGGTTCCACCAGGAGCGAGCAGCTCCCTCAAACTGGAAGGTGGCAAAAGTCACCTTTCGCTCCTCCGTATAGTTTAAGGCGGCGAAGATCTCAGTGATCCTCTCCCACCAGCCTTCGGCCACTTCCGGCTCGGGTCCTCCATAGAATTTGGGGGGTCCAAACTTCAAGAACCTTTCCAATGCCCGATCATCGGAATCGACTGGGCCTCCCTGATGGCGCCCTGGTCCAGCAGCTTGGTGTTCATTCAAGCGCTCTAGGACGTCAGTGATACGGTTAATAGCGGTGGCTATTCCGTCTCCGGCCCCTCCCTCTTGCCCTTGGTCTGGGTTGACCTCGGGCTCTCTATCTCTACCCGCTTCCGGGTGTTGTCTAGTGGGTCTCCCGCGGCCCCTTCCTATCACTTGGCGATCCATAGTCTAAGTTATGCCTATTATGGGAGGATCAAACGTTTAGGCGAAGTGTTATTTATTTAGGCTTATTAATGTTTCCTTAGTAAGTAAAATCGATATGGAATGAAGGAAAGTAAGTAAAACACTTAACATATATTTCCAAGTGAAAGTCATACAAATAATAGGTTGGGACATTCCCAAAAGTAAGGCACATAACTAGCAAAAATACATACAGATAATCCCTTAAACAAAAATTAGGGATATGGTGCCTCAGAAATAAGTCATCTACCTAGACAAAACTTGATGACCTAGCTAATGTCCCCCTATTCTAACCCTACATATCTAATATGGTCGGATCGATCCAAGCCTAACCCTCAGTAGGGCTATCAGGAGCTATGTCCTCCTCCGGATCCTCCTCCGGGTCCTCCTCTGGATCCTCCTCCTCTACACTCTGAAGGATACTCGTGGCCTCATCTATCATCATTGCGGCATCAGCCCTGATGCCTGCACTCCTATCACGCATCCTCTCGGCTAGTCGAGTCGCCCTAGACTTCTGTCGCTCTATCTCCAAACGAGCAGCCTCCAGCAAATGATGCTCAGCAGTTAGCCTAATCTCCAAATCGGCTATGCGGTCGAACTGGGTATCCACCATGATACTCAGCTCCTCTACATCCTGGGTCATGGTGAAGTTAGCGTCCTTCAGCTGGCGACGCTCATCATCTAGAGATAGTACTAGCTCATTGGGATAGGCATAAGTGGCCCTACACTGACACCGAGGATGCCTATCAGCTGGGGTGTAACGTATATGGGCTCCTCCACCTCGTGGCCTATAAGAGATGGACCTAAGAGGCTCTATATAACCATTAGACGCCCCATTACCATAAGCGTGTCCATTACCATTCTCCATACCTGTAAAAGAATTAAAACTTAGAGGTTAGAGCTCAAATAACTAATCGAATTGGTATTACTTAAGATGTATCTAATGGTCTCAATTCTTACTTCTAAAAAGATCGGGGTTTCTAACTCGTATAGTATATCTCTCAAATAACTTTTCTAACCTAGTGCTCTGATACCACCTGTGGCGACCCCACTTCCCCCTAAGGCGAACCAAAGGGTTGGCGGGCCGTCTGCCCAGCTCTCGCCAGGACTCACGCAAGCATTCAAACCCAAAACCTTCCGACGATTAACCTAAGCTATTACAAAAGGGATTCTTCCGAAACCAAAACGATTTCTACTACCACATTAACTTCAGAGATAACAGTATATAACTTAGCCAATCGACGGTTCTTAAATACTTCCAGCGACGCTCGCAATAGATAAGGATATACTATACTAATACAAACATACAAATTGAGTAATAGAATTAGAGATTACACTTTTCCAGCTTCAAGTGGCAATCCAAAATGAAAAGATACAGTACTTAACGTAGAATTCATTACAAACCGGGAATTACATTCAAATTATTCAAGTACAACCATAGGAAATAAAAGTAGCTTAAATTCTTTCAACTTCCAGACCTGTAAGGAAAACAAATAAACGTGGGGTGAGCTAAAGCTCAGTGGTGCCCCAAAACATGCAGTCACATAATTCAAACAGCGAATAATAACTTAAACAAGTTAAACAATTAAGAAAGCGTGTAACAGCACAAGGTAGGATACAGGGGCTCTCAGGAGCCATTTTCCTCGCTTGATCGCCATTCATCGTAGTTGACCCTCCGTCAACTCTCACTACTTATAGTCCATGTAGATCCACTCATTTTAATCCTAACCCGTCACCATTCATACCCCGGTCCCGGGCCCGAACGTCGACTAAGGACGCAGTATACTCGAGATATACTCGTAGATAATTTGTCGAGGGATTCACCCAACGACGTTTTTGTAGTTCGATTCAAGTGCCGAGGGATTCACCCAACGACGTAACTACTTTTAGATTCAAGGATTCACGAGAAAAATGATTCACGCAAGTCACCACTCGAACGGCTAGTGCGATAAAGTACACACTGCTCACTTCGATGGATCAAAAACTCATTTTGCAATTTATCACATATCGAGTCAAGAAAGCACTTAATCCAAGTAGAAAAAGAACAGGCAGGGACACTCACCAAGAGTGGAGTTCAGATATCAGGTTGGGAATCAAATTCCGCGTCCTCGCGATATCCTAAAAACCAAATTTTGAAACCATAAGTTTCTATTCAGTTTTTAAACTTATTCGTATAAGAATTTATTTAATATAATACTAGTTTACTTTCTCAAGAGATTTCAAAAATCTATTTAGATTGAAGCTTGACAAAAGTAGTAGAAATGTTCCTTATTTTTCCTTAGAAGGGGGTAACTAGTATTACTTACTAGAAACAAGTCGACAAACTTCTCAAAATCATAGTTAGAAAGTTACTTTGAACATTTCCCTAAAGTTACGGCTTTTGCAAAAATTATCCTTAAAAACTATTTTTCCTAGAATAGGGTTTCTTGCCGAGCAAGTCTCCCAAGCTTTTCACTGGGATTAGTAAAACTAGTATTTTAAAACTTTTCCTATAGTTAACTATACAAGTGCAAGGCTTATAGGAAGGAAAAGAATTGAAATAAGACTTGGAGTTTCCAAAAGTTATAGAACTTATTTACTGAAGCTATCGGGGCTGGTTTGAGCTGAAGGAAATTATTGAATTGGAAAGTCTTAGGCAAAACGCTAGATATAGAGTTTTATAATATCATACTAGCTGGAAAATATTTTTGGTTAATTTTGAACGCAGCTACTCGAGTTCGCAAGGTCTATACAATTTCCCCCCGCTCCGATTCCATTTCGAAATCATAATATGGATCAAAATATGGCAAAAATCACATAGCAAATTACTAAGGCTTCGTCAATCATTAGCCCTAGCTTTAGACAATTGAAATTCTGAATAAAATAAAATGATCAACCAAGGCTTCATCAATCATTAGCACTTGGTTTCAGCAAACCCAACATAAGCAAATAAAATAAAAGTGGAGTCCCAAGACATTCCAGCAATTAACTTCCATCATCCAATAATACTTTATAAAATTATTTCAATGGCTAAGGGCTTCGTCAATCATTAGCCCTTAGCACCCAACATCAATCACTACCAACCACAATTTAATCAAGAATTTAAACCACAAGTAGGTTACAAGTTCAATCCAAATCAAAATTTAGTTTCACGAAGAAAACAGGACATTTATACCAAACAGTCTACTTTGAGGATTCACAGACAGCAGTACCCATGGAGGAAAAATACGAAATTTCTACAGAACCAAGGCCTATGTTTCTAGTTTCAAATGCCACTGACGGCACCTTAAACGGATTTTTCTACACCAAGATATAAGCATTTTACTGAAACTGGTCAGGGACATCCGAAAATCTGAAATGTCATTTTTCACTTGTGAAAACTCCTTTTTCTCTTTTAACACCAAAATGTTTTTATTCAAACCATCCATACATTTCTTATAGAACTCCAAGACAACAATTTCCAGACATTTCCATCCATCAATATTCAGGGAAAAATTTAAAAACCATGCTAAGAATCCAACTCACCCTTTGGCTACCACAAAAGGAATTCCAGGATGTATGTACCAACTTTTCTAGTTCCATCTTCCAACTAATCAATTGTTTCATTGTTTAACAACTTACACAACTTAAAACTTACAACTCTTATGTATCTTTAACCCATTATATTCCACGGAAAAAAAATAAAATAAATTTCCAGAAACCGATAAAATTTTCAAAAGACAACCTGAAATATCTAGCTCAACCTTGCGGCTTCCAGAATTTTCCAGCAACTAAGATACTTTAGATCAAATTTTCTTTTGGTTTAAACAGGGTGTTAGGTACTCAAATCCAGCATGTAAACACTTAGCTAGTTATTAAAAATTTC
>NC_040043.1:30655013-30790654 GCF_003713205.1 Coffea eugenioides
CGTGGGGTTTCAATCTCCTAGACGCATAGGCAACTACCTTACCCATTTGCATTAAAACACATCCCAGACCTTCTCTGGAAGCGTCAGAATATACAGTATAACCTTCACCTCCATCAGGTAAAACCAAAACGGGAGCGGATGTTAACCGCTTCTTTAGTTCCTGAAAACTTGACTCGCACTTCGGAGTCCAGACAAACTTAGCCCCTTTCTTGGTTAACTCAGTCATAGGTCCTGCAATTTTCGAGAAATCTTGAATAAATCGCCTATAATAACCTGCTAAGCCCAAGAAACTTCTAACTTCAGTTGGAGTTTCTGGTTGTTTCCAATTCATAACGGCCTCAACTTTTGCCGGATCCACGGCAATTCCATCTTCAGAAACTCTGTGCCCTAGAAAAGATATCTCAGTCAACCAAAACTCACACTTGCTGAATTTGGCGTATAGCTTATGTTCTCTTAGTATCTGCAAAACCACCCCTAGGTGCTTAGCATGCTCCTCACGAGTCTTAGAGTAAATTAAGATATCATCTATGAAAACCACTACAAACTGGTCCAGATATTTCTTAAAAATTCTCTGCATTAGGTTCATGAAAGCAGCTGGTGCATTGGTTAATCCAAAAGGCATGACTGCGAACTCAAAATGTCCATATCTTGTACTAAAAGCAGTCTTAGGTATATCTTCCTTCTTGATCTTCAACTGATAGTACCCTTGCCTTAAATCCAGCTTAGAGAAGACCACTGACCCTTGCAGTTGGTCGAACAAACTATCAATCAACGGTAGAGGGTATTTATTCTTAATTGTAGCCTCATTTAACCCTCGGTAATCGATACACAACCTCAAGCTTCCATCTTTTTTCTTCACGAATAGGACGGGTGCTCCCCAAGGTGAGTCACTCTCCTTCACAAAACCTTTCTCCAACAGATCCTGTAATTGAATTTTCAATTCTTTTAGCTCGGCAGGAGCCATTCGATACGGGGTCTTAGAAATTGGAGCCGTTCCAGGCATCAAGTCAATCTTAAATTCCACTTCTCTTTCCGGTGGTAGAGTCCTTAGCTCTTCGGGAAAAACATCTGGAAATTCCCGTACCACTGGTACATCTTCCAGTTTCACTTGGTCACTGGGAGCGTTTATCAAGAAAGCTAAGAAACCTTGCGCTCCTTTTGACAACATTTTCCTAGCTCGAATTCCTGAGATCATAGCAGATGATGCTAACCTACCTTTGACATCTAACTTCAGGGTTGCTTCACCAGGTATACAAAATTCCACCACTTTCGCTCGGCAGTCAAGTTTAGCATGGTGATAGCCTAGAAAATCCATTCCTATTATAACATCATAACCTTTTATATCCAGACTGATCAAATCCACTAGCATTTTACGCTCTCCAATCCAGAATTCACAATTCTTATAAGCCAGTCTAGTGATTACATTCTTATTACCCATGGGTGTTCTAACTTCAAGATCAAAGGGTAATCTAACAGGTTGCACATCTATTCCAGACATAAAGGATGGATTAACGAATGAATGGGTTGCACCAGGGTCAATTAACACTTTAGCTAGTCGGTGGAAAATCGGGAGTGTACCTTCCACCACTTCCGAGGCATTAGGTACAGGTTGGTCACCTATAGCATACACTCTGGCAGGAACTGTCGGCCGGCTCCCTCCAGAGGTGTTTGGTCTAGCATTTGGGGTAGTCCCACCTGGCATTGATGGACATCCGGAAATCTGGTGCTCGCTACTTCCGCATTTCAAGCACTTTCCTTGCCTCTTCCAGCAGTTATCCATAGTATGACCAGGTTTCTTACAGTATACACAAGTCATTTGGGGAATTATGGCTCGGCCTCCTTGCGAGGTATTCCTAGGTTGTCCTCTTCTAACCGGTCCCCCTCTATTTCCATTGTTTCTTCCCCCTGCATTCCTGGCCCCGGTTCCCCTTGCTAGTGCACCTCGCGGTGCTCCGGGACTAGTCACTCCGCCTGTTCCTCGGCCCACTTTAGCCGGTGGAGTATTTCCATACGTCGGCTCTCTACTACTGCTGGGGTTAAATCTTTTCTTAGCCTGAAAAGATTTCACTTGAGCTCTAGCTACTTCAACTCTCTAAGCTCTTTCGACAGCATCTGTGAAAGTATCTATTCTCACGGCGGCTAAACTTTCCTGTAGTTCCACGTTCAAACCCTGCACAAACCTCCGAACACGCCTCTGCTCGGTGGCTACCAACTCAGGTGCAAAGCGGGATAGCTTTGTGAATTGGATTTCATATTCGGCGACACTCATCGCCCCTTGCTTGCATCTAATGAAATCATCCTCTCTCTTCTCTTGAATGAGAGGTGGAAGGAATTTGGCATTGAACTCCCTAGTGAAGTTCACCCAAGTTCGTGGTGTATGATTAGTCTCCCAATGAACCCTCATTAGGTTCCACCAGGAGCGAGCAGCTCCCTCAAACTGGAAGGTGGCAAAAGTCACCTTTCGCTCCTCCGTATAGTTTAAGGCGGCGAAGATCTCAGTGATCCTCTCCCACCAGCCTTCGGCCACTTCCGGCTCGGGTCCTCCATAGAATTTGGGGGGTCCAAACTTCAAGAACCTTTCCAATGCCCGATCATCGGAATCGACTGGGCCTCCCTGATGGCGCCCTGGTCCAGCAGCTTGGTGTTCATTCAAGCGCTCTAGGACGTCAGTGATACGGTTAATAGCGGTGGCTATTCCGTCTCCGGCCCCTCCCTCTTGCCCTTGGTCTGGGTTGACCTCGGGCTCTCTATCTCTACCCGCTTCCGGGTGTTGTCTAGTGGGTCTCCCGCGGCCCCTTCCTATCACTTGGCGATCCATAGTCTAAGTTATGCCTATTATGGGAGGATCAAACGTTTAGGCGAAGTGTTATTTATTTAGGCTTATTAATGTTTCCTTAGTAAGTAAAATCGATATGGAATGAAGGAAAGTAAGTAAAACACTTAACATATATTTCCAAGTGAAAGTCATACAAATAATAGGTTGGGACATTCCCAAAAGTAAGGCACATAACTAGCAAAAATACATACAGATAATCCCTTAAACAAAAATTAGGGATATGGTGCCTCAGAAATAAGTCATCTACCTAGACAAAACTTGATGACCTAGCTAATGTCCCCCTATTCTAACCCTACATATCTAATATGGTCGGATCGATCCAAGCCTAACCCTCAGTAGGGCTATCAGGAGCTATGTCCTCCTCCGGATCCTCCTCCGGGTCCTCCTCTGGATCCTCCTCCTCTACACTCTGAAGGATACTCGTGGCCTCATCTATCATCATTGCGGCATCAGCCCTGATGCCTGCACTCCTATCACGCATCCTCTCGGCTAGTCGAGTCGCCCTAGACTTCTGTCGCTCTATCTCCAAACGAGCAGCCTCCAGCAAATGATGCTCAGCAGTTAGCCTAATCTCCAAATCGGCTATGCGGTCGAACTGGGTATCCACCATGATACTCAGCTCCTCTACATCCTGGGTCATGGTGAAGTTAGCGTCCTTCAGCTGGCGACGCTCATCATCTAGAGATAGTACTAGCTCATTGGGATAGGCATAAGTGGCCCTACACTGACACCGAGGATGCCTATCAGCTGGGGTGTAACGTATATGGGCTCCTCCACCTCGTGGCCTATAAGAGATGGACCTAAGAGGCTCTATATAACCATTAGACGCCCCATTACCATAAGCGTGTCCATTACCATTCTCCATACCTGTAAAAGAATTAAAACTTAGAGGTTAGAGCTCAAATAACTAATCGAATTGGTATTACTTAAGATGTATCTAATGGTCTCAATTCTTACTTCTAAAAAGATCGGGGTTTCTAACTCGTATAGTATATCTCTCAAATAACTTTTCTAACCTAGTGCTCTGATACCACCTGTGGCGACCCCACTTCCCCCTAAGGCGAACCAAAGGGTTGGCGGGCCGTCTGCCCAGCTCTCGCCAGGACTCACGCAAGCATTCAAACCCAAAACCTTCCGACGATTAACCTAAGCTATTACAAAAGGGATTCTTCCGAAACCAAAACGATTTCTACTACCACATTAACTTCAGAGATAACAGTATATAACTTAGCCAATCGACGGTTCTTAAATACTTCCAGCGACGCTCGCAATAGATAAGGATATACTATACTAATACAAACATACAAATTGAGTAATAGAATTAGAGATTACACTTTTCCAGCTTCAAGTGGCAATCCAAAATGAAAAGATACAGTACTTAACGTAGAATTCATTACAAACCGGGAATTACATTCAAATTATTCAAGTACAACCATAGGAAATAAAAGTAGCTTAAATTCTTTCAACTTCCAGACCTGTAAGGAAAACAAATAAACGTGGGGTGAGCTAAAGCTCAGTGGTGCCCCAAAACATGCAGTCACATAATTCAAACAGCGAATAATAACTTAAACAAGTTAAACAATTAAGAAAGCGTGTAACAGCACAAGGTAGGATACAGGGGCTCTCAGGAGCCATTTTCCTCGCTTGATCGCCATTCATCGTAGTTGACCCTCCGTCAACTCTCACTACTTATAGTCCATGTAGATCCACTCATTTTAATCCTAACCCGTCACCATTCATACCCCGGTCCCGGGCCCGAACGTCGACTAAGGACGCAGTATACTCGAGATATACTCGTAGATAATTTGTCGAGGGATTCACCCAACGACGTTTTTGTAGTTCGATTCAAGTGCCGAGGGATTCACCCAACGACGTAACTACTTTTAGATTCAAGGATTATTGTGTTAGATTCAAGTGCCGAGGGATTTCACCCAACGACGTTAAACTACTTTAGATTCAAGGATTTACAGAAAAATGATTCACGCAAGTCACCACTCCGAACGGCTTAGTGCGATAAAGACACACGCTCACTTCGATGGATCAAAACTCATTTTTGCAATATATCACATATCGAGTCAGAAAGCACTTTCAATTCAAGTTAGGGAAAAGAACAGCAGGAACACTCACCAAGAGTAAGGAGTTCAGATATCCAGGTTGGGAGTCAAATTCCGCGTCCTCGCGATATCCTAAAAAACCAAAATTTTGAAACCATAAGTTTCTATTCAGTTTTTAACTTATTCGTATAAGAATTTATTTAATATAATACTAGATTTACTTTCTCAAGAGATTTCAAAAATCTATTTAGATTGAAGCTTGACAAAGTAGTAGAAATTTAACCTTATTTCCTTAGAAGGGTAACTAGTATTACTTACTAGAAACAAGTCGACAAACTTCTCAAAATCATATTAGAAAGTTACTTTAACATTTCCCTAAATTTACGGGCTTTTTGCAGAAATTATCCTTAAAAAACTATTTTTTCTAGAATAGGGTTTCTTGCCGAGCAAGTCTTTCCAAGCTTTTTCACTGGATAGTAAAACTAGTATTTTTAAACTTTTCCTATAGTTAACTATACAAGTGCAAGGCTTATAGGAAGGAAAAGAATTGAAATAAGACTTGGAGTTTCCAAAAGTTATAGAACTTATTTACTGAAGCTATCGGGCTGGTTTGAGCCGAAGGAAATTATTGAATTGGAAAGTTTTAGGCAAAACGCTAGATATAGAGTTTTATAATATCATACTAGCTGGAAAATATTTTTGGTTAATTTTGAACGCAGCTACTCGAGTTCGCAAGGTCTATACAATTTCCCCCCGCTCCGATTCCATTTCGAGATCATAAAATGGATCAAAATATGGCAAAAATCACATAGCAAATTACTAAGGCTTCGTCAATCATTAGCCCTAGCTTTCAACAATTGCATTTCTGAATAAAATAAAATGGTCAACCAAGGCTTCATCAATCATTAGCACTTGGTTTCAGCTAACCCAACATAAGCAAATAAAATACGAGTGGAGTCCCAAGACATTCCAGCAATTAACTTCCATCATCCAATACTACTTTATAAAAAATCATTTCAATGGCTAAGGGCTTCGTCAATCATTAGCCCTTAGCACCCAAGATATCAAATGACTCATTGCCAAACAGTTTTCACAGACTACGTGTGCATTTTGTCATGCATTTCGGGTTTCTAACACCCCAAGGAAGAATTCTAAAGTCAAGCTGAAGATTCTGGTTCATAATCAAATTCGAGCAACAGGATTAGACATCCCAAAAAAATTCAAGAATC
The DNA here is from genome assembly GCF_003713205.1 of Coffea eugenioides. Classification (NCBI taxonomy): domain Eukaryota; kingdom Viridiplantae; phylum Streptophyta; class Magnoliopsida; order Gentianales; family Rubiaceae; genus Coffea; species Coffea eugenioides. Next base: position 30,661,133 of record NC_040043.1, read on the forward strand.
TGTCTAGCAAGCCACGGGTGAATCATGCATGAAGGAATTTTCTGTTTTCACTTTATTTATTCAGGTGAAGCAGGCTATTAAACTCTCACTTCCTCATGCCATTACTTAGCTAAACAATGCACAATTCCCGTTCAGGGGTTGAAGTTAAACCACTATTATAGTCTTCAAAATTTCCAGGTTCAAGTTAACGGCAATTCAGAAAGAAATTCCAGCAATAACAATGGTTCTAAAACAGGATTTTCTTTGGTTAAAACAGAATTTTTGGTACTCTATTAGGACATGTAAACACGTAGCTAGCTAGTAAAGGTTTCCAAATCAAATCCAGGTTCAAGCTACAATTATACTCATCTAACACAAATCCAGAAATTATATCAGCTAGTCTCGAATGATCATCCATGAACCAATTTTTCTGCTTTCATTTTATTTTCTTGGTTAGCCGAGCTACTTGACCTCATGCAAGCTTTAATTAACATGTTGTTAACTGGCTAACATTTTTGGTTCAAGAATTAAATTCGAACAACAACAAGAGTCATCCAATTCTTCAAGAAAGATTCCAGCTAGCTTCGAAATACATGCATGGGACAGATTTCTGTTTTCGTTTTGTTTTTCTTGGTTAGCCGAGTTAATCATCCTTATGCCAGTCTCAAACATCATGTTGCTTGCTATATAAACATAGATATCCACTCAAATTATCACATTTAGTTACATTAGGCTGCACTTCAAAATTTCCAGCTCACGGTAATCCAATTCCTCAAACAGATTTTCTCACACCTCTGATTTCAACATCTGATCGAATCACTCTATGTGCAAGGCCATAATCCTCTCGTCTTGAGTTAGGTAACACAGCCGAAAGCTCAGGTTATCAATGGGGATAGTTAGGATTAAAATCACAGCTTGTCAAAATTAAGCAAATTAAGCAAATCATTTCCAAATTAGTCTCGGCAGAAAGTTTCCATCGAACCAGAATTTCCTAAGTTCCTTAATTCATCAATCAACTTCATAGAATTAACATGCAGAGTCCTAAGCATCTTAATCATTAAGTTTCACTCGGCTAATTACACTTGAGTGCTCAGGTTATCACATGAAAACAGAATTACAGCTACCTTTCCAAATCATTTCCTCGGCAGAAACATTTACATCAAAACAGATTTCTCATTCATTCTTCAACTTCATCTTCCGGATACATAGGTTGACATGCATGGTCTTAATCATAATAATCATCCAAGATCAGTTAGTTAATCACCAATGCATGCTCAAATCAATTCCAGAAAACACATTAGAGCTACATTCCTAACTCAGCTACTCGGCAGGGCATATAACCGAAACAGGAATTTTTCTAATATCTTAAATTCATCATCCGATGGTTCCACAGTACATGCATGCTTCAAGATAGCTCAAACTACCTCTGATTAGTCCTAAAATGATCCAGAATTTTACCTCACAGAAGCTCACTCACTCGACTGAATGCTGAGGTCTATCCCTCCCTCTCGGCTCTTCTCCTCACGCACGGCAAGCTGGTTCTGGTTGGGTTGCAGTGGGTGCAGCTAGTAATGGTGGAAGCTGGAAAACAATTGGCTGAGCTTGGAGAATGCAGTGGATAGTCTGCTCACGGTTTCTCCGCCTCTCCTCTCTCCTCGATGCTTGCGGACAGAACCAGAAATGGAACCGCACTCTCAGCTTCCTTCCTCACTCTCGGTCGATGATAACAATGTGAGGGTGGAGTGTTATCTGAGGTAGGGAGTGTGCAGAGGTTATGGACTGGGATTGTGAAGTGGTGCTGCGGTTTGAGGATGGTTGAGTGTCGGAAGTGATTGAGTGTAGGGGTGGTGAAGCTGCGGTTGGCCGAATGGGGTGGTGGCTGATCATGATGTCCGAGGAGTTGTTTGGCTGCCTGGAATGGTTGTGGCCGTGGGGTAATTGTGTGATATTGTGAGGGTAGTTTAGTCTTTTCACTTCTCCTCCTATTATCCACTTAAGTCCTTGGTTCTAACTTAGCTCCAAAAATTGTCCCCGAGTGTGATTTGAACGCCTAATGATTCACTAATCTTGCAAGGCTTTGGTTAACGAAATTTTATGTCTTAAATATGGTTAGAGTACTTGTAATGTTTTTATCTAGAATTTATCGGTTGCATAAAAAAAAATATTGAGATAACTAGCTACACTTAACCTTATTCGAAATTTAGAGTTAGCTATATAACAAAATTTAAGGAATTATTTTCAAGGAGTAAACTTAATATAACTCAGGAATTATTAACTTAGTGTAGCAAAGCTAAGTGCTTTAATAGTTAGCACCGTTGTATTATTTTGCACATGAAAATTATTATTATTATTATTTTTTATTTACTTGTTTAAAACAAATGAAATAATGTGGTAGATTAGAATAAGAACTACGAATGAAATTTGCACCAGTATATAAAAGTGAGTGAAAGTAATACTAGAAAAGATTTTAAAGAATACGAATGTTAAATACAAGTGAAATTGAAGTATGCATTGGTATTTCTTGCAAAATTCAAGGTTCTCACATCCTCCCCTCCTTACAATGAATTTTGTCCTCAAAATTCACACATTCTGGATAAATAAATCGGGATACTTTTTCTGCATTTCTTCTTCTAACTCCCAAGTTGCTTCCTCGAGTCCATGATTTTTTCACAAAATCTTCACCAACGGAATTTTCTTATTTCTCAACTCCTTCATTTCTCTTTCCAAAATCCTGACCGGTCCTTCTTCATATGTTAACGTCTCATCCATTTCAATTCCTTCCAGTGGCAGCACGTGACTTGGATCGGAGTAATATTTCCTAAGCATGGAGACGTGAAATACATCGTGAATCTTAGCCATGCTTGCAGCTAGCTTCAATTGATATGCTACCAACCCAACTCTCTTCAAAATTTCGAAAGGTCCGATATATCTTGGCTTCAGCTTCTTACCTTTCTTGGACACTACTCCGCCCTTCAAGGGTTTAATTCTGAGAAAAACCTTGTCTCCTACTTCGAATTCCAAATCTTTCCTCCTTGTGTCGGCGTAGCTCTTTTATCTACTCTGGGCAACTTGAAGCCTTTCTCTAATAAGTTTTACTTTTTCCTGTGCTTCCTCGATCCAAGGTATAGCTGTAGGGTCTACGACTTTCTTTTCTCCAACTTCATCCCAGTGAATCGGAGATCGGCACCTTCTTCCATATAAAGCCTCATATGGTGCCATCTGAATCGAAGCCTGATAGCTGTTATTATATGCGAATTCCACCAAGGTCATATATTGGCTCCACTTACCTCCAAAATCCAGTATACATGACCTCAGTAAATCCTCCAAAGTTTGAATTGTCCTTTCCGATTGCCCGTCGGTTTGGGGATGATACGCAGTACTAAACTTCAACTTGGTCCTCAAGGAATCCTAAAATTTCTGCCAAAAACGCGAGACAAATCTTGGGTCTCGATCAGACACGATACTCACTGGAATACCATATAACCTTAGGATCTCTTCTGTGTACAACTTGACCAATTTTTCCAATGTAAAACTCATGCTTACAGGTAAAAAGTGTGCAGACTTAGTAAGTCGATCGACTATTACCCAAATTGCATCAAAACCTTTTTGACTTTTAGGTAAGCCCGTTACAAAATCCATTGTTATGTGTTCCCATTTCCATTCAGGGATTTCTAACGGTTGCAGTAAACCAGAGGGCTTCTGATGTTCAGCTTTCACTTGTTGGCAGATCAAGCATCTTTGTACAAATGCTGCCACGTCCTTTTTCAAACCTTCCCACCAGTATAATCCCTTTACATCGTGATACATCTTAGTCACCCCTGGGTGTATAGTATACTTCGATCGATGTGATTCTTCTAAAATTTCTTTCCTTAACTCCTCATTTGCCGGAATCACAATTCGATCTCGAAACCTCAATACCCCCTCAGGCCCTAATTTGAAGTCTAGGGTTTCCCCTTTTTGCACTTTCTCCAAATTCTTCCGAATCATAGGGTCCGTTTTTTGGGCTTCCTTAATACGCTCTAGTAAAGGTGACTTCAATGATAAGTTCCCAAATAAAACCTTCAATTTCTCCAAGCGAGGGTTCCAGCCACTTATTTCTTCTAACATATCCCACTCTTTTACCATTAACCCTGCTACTTGGGCCTTCCTACTTAGAGCGTCAGCCACCACATTGGCTTTTCCTGGATGGTAATTAATCGAGCAGTCGTAATCTTCCAGAAATTCTACCCATCGCCTTTGTCTCAAATTCAGCTCCTTTTGGGAGAACAAGTACTTGAGACTCTTATGATCCGTAAAAACCTCAAAAGTCACGCCGTACAAGTAGTGTCTCCATTTCTTCAAGGTGAAAATTACTGCGGCTAGTTCTAGGTCATGAGTTGGGTAGTTCTGTTCGTGGGGTTTCAATCTCCTAGAAGCATAAGCAACTACCTTACCCATTTGCATTAAAACACATCCCAGACCTTCTCTGGAAGCATCAGAATATACAGTATAACCTTCACCTCCATCAGGTAAAACTAAAACGGGAGCGGATGTTAACCGCTTCTTTAGTTCCTGAAAACTTGACTCACACTTCGGAGTCCAGACAAACTTGGCTCCTTTCTTGGTTAACTCAGTCATAGGTCCTGCAATTTTCAAGAAATCCTGGATAAATCGCCTATAATAACCTGCTAAGCCCAAGAAACTTCTAACTTCAGTTGGAGTTTTTGGTTGTTTCCAATTCGTAACGGCCTCAACTTTTGCCGGATCCACGGCAATTCCATCTTCAGAGACTCTGTGCCCTAGAAAAGATATTTCAGTCAACCAAAACTCACACTTGCTGAATTTGGCATACAGCTTATGTTCTCTTAGTATCTGCAAAACCACCTCTAAGTGCTTAGCATGCTCCTCTCGAGTCTTAGAGTAAATCAAGATATCATCTATGAAAACCACTACAAACTGGTCCAGATATTTCTTAAAAATTCTCTGCATCAGATCCATGAAAGCAGCTGGTGCGTTGGTTAATCCAAAAGGCATGACTGCAAACTCAAAATGTCCATATCTCGTACTAAAAGCAGTCTTAGGTATATCTTCCTTCCTGATCTTCAACTGATAGTACCCTTGCCTTAAATCCAGCTTAGAGAAGACTACTGACCCTTGCAGTTGATCGAACAAGCTATCAATCAACGGTAGAGGGTATTTATTCTTAATTGTAGCCTCATTTAACCCTCGGTAATCGATACACAACCTCAAGCTTCCATCTTTTTTCTTCACAAATAGGACGGGTGCTCCCCAAGGTGAGTCACTCTCCTTTACAAAACCTTTCTCCAACAGATCCTGTAATTGAATTTTCAATTCTTTTAGCTCGGCAGGAGCCATTCGATACGGGGTCTTAGAAATTGGAGCCGTTCCAGGCATCAAGTCAATCTTAAATTCCACTTCTCTTTCCGGCGGTAGAGTCTTAAGTTCTTCGGGAAAAACATCCGGAAATTCCCGTACCACTGGTACATCCTCCAGCTTCACTTGATCACTGGGAGCGTTTATCAAGAAAGCTAAGAAACCTTGCGCTCCTTTAGACAACATTTTCCTTGCTCGAATTCCTGAGATCATAGCAGATGATGCTAATCTACCCTTGACATCTAACCTCAGGGTTGCTTCACCAGGTATACAAAATTCCACCACTTTCACTCGGCAGTCAAGTTTAGCATGATGATGGCCTAGAAAATCCATTCCTATTATAACATCGTAACCTTTTATGTCCAGACTGATCAAATCCACTAGCATTTTACGCTCTCCAATCCAGAATTCACAATTCTTATAAGCCAGACTAGTGATTACATTCTTATTACCCATGGGTGTTCTAACTTCAAGATCGAAGGGTAATCTAACAGGTTGCACATCTATTCCAGACATAAAGGATGGATTAACGAATGAATGGGTTGCACCAGGGTCAATTAACACTTTAGCTAATCGGTGAAAGATCGGGAGTGTACCTTCCACCACTTCCGAGGCATCAGGTACAGGTTGGTCACCTATAGCATACACTCTGGCAGGAACTGTCGGCCGGCTCCCTCCAGAAGTGTTTGGTCTAGCATTTGGGGTAGTCCCACCTTGCATTGATGGACATCCGGAAATCTGGTGCTCGCTACTTCCGCATTTCAAGCACTTTCCTTGCCTCTTCCAGCAGCTATCCATAGTATGACCAGGTTTCTTACAGTATACACAAGTCATTTGGGGAATTATGGCTCGGCCTCCCTGCGAGGTATTCCTAGGTTGTCCTCTTCCAATCGGTCCCCCTCTATTTCCATTGTTTCTCCCCCCTGCATTCCTGGCCCCGGTTCCCCTTGCTAGTGCACCTCGCGGTGCTCCGGGACTAGTCACTCCGCCAGTTCCTCGGCCCACTTTAGCCGGTGGAGTATTTCCATATGTCGGCTCTCGACTACTGCTGGGGGTAAATCTTTTCTTAGCCTGAAAAGATTTCACTTGAGCTCTAGCTACTTCAACTCTCTGAGCTCTTTCGACAGCATCTGCGAAAGTATCTATCCTCACGGCGGCTAAACTTTCCTGTAGTTCCACATTCAAACCCTGCACAAACCTCCGAACACGCCTCTGCTCGGTGGCTATCAACTCAGGTGCAAAGCGGGATAGCTTTGTGAACTGGATTTCATATTCGGCGACACTCATCGCCCCTTGCTTGCATCTAATGAAATCATCCTCTCTCTTCTCTTGAATGAGAGGTGGAAGGAATTTGGCATTGAACTCCCTTGTGAAGTTCATCCAAGTTCGTGGTGTATGATTAGTCTCCCAATGAACCCTCATTAGGTTCCACCAGGAGCGAGCGGCTCCCTCAAACTGGAAGGTGGCAAAAGTCACCTTTCGCTCCTCCGTATAGTTTAGGGCGGCGAAGATCTCAGTGATCCTCTCCCACCAGCCTTCGGCCACTTCCGGCTCGGGTCCTCCGTAGAATTTGGGGGGTCCAAACTTCAGGAACCTTTCCAGTGCCCGATCATCGGAATCAACTGGACCTCCCTGATGGCGCCCTGGTCCAGCAGCTTGGTGTTCAGTCAAGCGCTCTAGGACGTCAGTGATACGGTTAATAGCGGTGGCTACTCCGTCTCTGGCCCCGCCCCCTTGCCCTTGGTCTGGGTTGACCTCGGGCTCTCTATCTCTACCCGCTTCCGGGTGTTGTCTAGTGGGTCTCCCGCGGACCCTTCCTATCACTTGGCGATCCATAGTCTAAGTTATGCCTATTATGGGAGGATCAAATGATTAGGCGAAGTGTTATTTATTTAGGCTTATTAATGTTTCCTTAGTAAGTAAAATTGATATGGAATGGAAGAAAAGTAAGTAAAACACTTAACATATATTTTCTGGTGAAAGTCATACAAATAATAGGTTGGGACATTCCCAGAAGGTAAGGCACATAACTAGCAAAAATACATACAAGTAATCCCTTAAACAAAATTAGGGAAATGGTGCCTCGGAAATAAGTCATCCACCTAGACAAAACTTGATGACCTAGCTAATGTCCCCCTATTCTAACCCTACATATCCAATATGGTCGAATCGATCCAAGCCTAACCCTCAGCAGGGCTATCGGGAGCTATGTCCTCCTCCGGGTCCTCCTCTGGATCCTCCTCTGGATCCTCCTCCGGATCCTCCTCCGGATCCTCCTGCTCGACACTCTGAAGGATACTCGTGGCCTCATCTATCATCATCGCGGCATCTGCCCTGATGCCGACGCTCCTATCACGTATCCTCTCAGCCAATCGAGTCACCCTCGCTCTCTGACGCGCTATCTCCACGCGAGCGGCCTCCAGCCTAGCATGTTTCGCTGCTACCCTCTGCTCTAACTCTACTATGCGGTCGAACTGAGTGTCCACCATGATACTCAGCTCTTCTACATCCTGAGAAAAAGAGAAGTTAGCGTCCCTCAGCTGGCGACGCTCATCATCCAGGGATAGTACTAGCTCATTGGGGTAGGCATAAGTGGCCCTACACTGGCACCGAGGATGCCTATCAGTTGGGGTGTAACGGATATGGGCTCCTCCACCTCGTGGCCTATAAGAGATGGACCTAAGAGGCTCTATATGTCCATTAGACGCCCCATTACCATTAGCGTGTCCATTACCATTCTCCATACTTGCAAAAGAATTAAAACTTAGAGGTTAGAGCTCGAATAACTAATCGAATCGATATTACTTAAGATGTATCTAATGGTCTCAATTCTTTCTTCTAAAGAGTTCGGGGTTTCTGACTCGTATAGTATATCCCTCAAATAACTTTTCTAACCTAGTGCTCTGATACCACCTGTGGCGACCCCACTTCCCCCTAAGGCGAATCAAAGGGTTGGCGGGCCGTCTGCCCAGCTCTCGCCAGGACTCACGCAAGCATTCTAACCCAAAACCTTCCGACGGTTAACCTAAGCTATTACAATAATGATTCTTCCGAAACAAATCAATTTCTATCACCACATTAACTTCAGAGATAACAGCATATAACTTAGCCAATCGACGGTTCTTAAATACTTCCAGCGACGCTCGCAATAGATAGGGACATACTATACCAATACAAACATACAAATTGAGTATTAGAATTAGAGATTACACTTTTTCAGCTTCAAGTGGCAATCCAAAATGAAAAGTACGATGCTTAGCTTAGAATCCGTTACAAACCGAAAATTACAATCAAATTGTTCAAGTACAACCATAAGAAATATAAGCTGCTCAAATACTTTCAAACTTTACATCCTGTAAGGAAAACAAATAAACATGGGGTGAGCTAAAGCTCAGTGGTGCCCCAAAACATGCAGTCACGTAATTCAAACAGCGAGTAATAACTTAAACAAGTTAAACAATTAGGAAAGCGTGTAACACCACAAGGTAGGATACAGGGGCTCTCAGGAGCCATTTTCCTCGCTTGAGCACCGTTTATCGTAGTTGACCCTCCGTCAACTTTCACTACCTATAATCCATGTAGATCCACTCATTTTAATCCTAACCCGTCACCATTCATACCCCTGTCCCGGGCCCGAACGTCGACTAAGGACGCAGTATACTCGAGATATACTCGTAGATAATTGGTCGAGGGATTCACCCAACGACGTTTTTGTAGTTAGATTCAAGTGCCGAGGGATTCACCCAACGACGTAACTACTTTTAGATTCAAGGATTATTGTAGTTAGATTCAAGTGCCGAGGGATTCACCCAACGACGTAACTACTTTTAGATTCAAGGATTTACGAGAAAAATGATTCACGCAAGTCACCACTCGAACGGCTAGTGCGATAAAGTACACACTGCTCACTTCGATGGATCAAAACTCATTTTGCAATATATCACATATCGAGTCAAGAAAGCACTTAATTCAAGTAGGAAAAGAACAGGCAGGAACACTCACCAAGAGTGGAGTTCAGATATCAGGTTGGGAGTCAAATTCCGCGTCCTCGCGATATCCTAAAAACCAAATTTTTGAAACCATAAGTTTCTATTCAGTTTTTAAACTTATTCGTATAAGAATTTATTTAATATAATACTAGTTTACTTTCTCAAGAGATTTCAAAAATCTATTTAGATTGAAGCTTGACAAAAGTAGTAGAAATGTTCCTTATTTTTCCTTAGAAGGGTAACTAGTATTACTTACTAGAAACAAGTCGACAAACTTCTCAAAATCATAGTTAGAAAGTTACTTTGAACATTTCCCTAAAGTTACGGCTTTTGCAGAAATTATCCTTAAAAACTATTTTTCCTAGAATAGGGTTTCTTGCCGAGCAAGTCTCCCAAGCTTTTCACTGGGATTAGTAAAACTAGTATTTTAAAACTTTTCCTATAGTTAACTATACAAGTGCAAGGCTTATAGGAAGGAAAAGAATTGAAATAAGACTTGGAGTTTCCAAAAGTTATAGAACTTATTTACTGAAGCTATCGGGCTGGTTTGAGCCGAAGGAAATTATTGAATTGGAAAGTTTTAGGCAAAACGCTAGATATAGAGTTTTATAATATCATACTAGCTGGAAAATATTTTTGGTTAATTTTGAACGCAGCTACTCGAGTTCGCAAGGTCTATACAATTTCCCCCCGCTCCGATTCCATTTCGAGATCATAAAATGGATCAAAATATGGCAAAAATCACATAGCAAATTACTAAGGCTTCGTCAATCATTAGCCCTAGCTTTCAACAATTGCATTTCTGAATAAAATAAAATGGTCAACCAAGGCTTCATCAATCATTAGCACTTGGTTTCAGCTAACCCAACATAAGCAAATAAAATACGAGTGGAGTCCCAAGACATTCCAGCAATTAACTTCCATCATCCAATACTACTTTATAAAAAATCATTTCAATGGCTAAGGGCTTCGTCAATCATTAGCCCTTAGCACCCAAGATATCAAATGACTCATTGCCAAACAGTTTTCACAGACTACGTGTGCATTTTGTCATGCATTTCGGGTTTCTAACACCCCAAGGAAGAATTCTAAAGTCAAGCTGAAGATTCTGGTTCATAATCAAATTCGAGCAACAGGATTAGACATCCCAAAAAAATTCAAGAATCTGTCTAGCAAGCCACGGGTGAATCATGCATGAAGGAATTTTCTGTTTTCACTTTATTTATTCAGGTGAAGCAGGCTATTAAACTCTCACTTCCTCATGCCATTACTTAGCTAAACAATGCACAATTCCCGTTCAGGGGTTGAAGTTAAACCACTATTATAGTCTTCAAAATTTCCAGGTTCAAGTTAACGGCAATTCAGAAAGAAATTCCAGCAATAACAATGGTTCTAAAACAGGATTTTCTTTGGTTAAAACAGAATTTTTGGTACTCTATTAGGACATGTAAACACGTAGCTAGCTAGTAAAGGTTTCCAAATCAAATCCAGGTTCAAGCTACAATTATACTCATCTAACACAAATCCAGAAATTATATCAGCTAGTCTCGAATGATCATCCATGAACCAATTTTTCTGCTTTCATTTTATTTTCTTGGTTAGCCGAGCTACTTGACCTCATGCAAGCTTTAATTAACATGTTGTTAACTGGCTAACATTTTTGGTTCAAGAATTAAATTCGAACAACAACAAGAGTCATCCAATTCTTCAAGAAAGATTCCAGCTAGCTTCGAAATACATGCATGGGACAGATTTCTGTTTTCGTTTTGTTTTTCTTGGTTAGCCGAGTTAATCATCCTTATGCCAGTCTCAAACATCATGTTGCTTGCTATATAAACATAGATATCCACTCAAATTATCACATTTAGTTACATTAGGCTGCACTTCAAAATTTCCAGCTCACGGTAATCCAATTCCTCAAACAGATTTTCTCACACCTCTGATTTCAACATCTGATCGAATCACTCTATGTGCAAGGCCATAATCCTCTCGTCTTGAGTTAGGTAACACAGCCGAAAGTTCAGGTTATCAATGGGGATAGTTAGGATTAAAATCACAGCTTGTCAAAATTAAGCAAATTAAGCAAATCATTTCCAAATTAGTCTCGGCAGAAAGTTTCCATCGAACCAGAATTTCCTAAGTTCCTTAATTCATCAATCAACTTCATAGAATTAACATGCAGAGTCCTAAGCATCTTAATCATTAAGTTTCACTCGGCTAATTACACTTGAGTGCTCAGGTTATCACATGAAAACAGAATTACAGCTACCTTTCCAAATCATTTCCTCGGCAGAAACATTTACATCAAAACAGATTTCTCATTCATTCTTCAACTTCATCTTCCGGATACATAGGTTGACATGCATGGTCTTAATCATAATAATCATCCAAGATCAGTTAGTTAATCACCAATGCATGCTCAAATCAATTCCAGAAAACACATTAGAGCTACATTCCTAACTCAGCTACTCGGCAGGGCATATAACCGAAACAGGAATTTTTCTAATATCTTAAATTCATCATCCGATGGTTCCACAGTACATGCATGCTTCAAGATAGCTCAAACTACCTCTGATTAGTCCTAAAATGATCCAGAATTTTACCTCACAGAAGCTCACTCACTCGACTGAATGCTGAGGTCTATCCCTCCCTCTCGGCTCTTCTCCTCACGCACGGCAAGCTGGTTCTGGTTGGGTTGCAGTGGGTGCAGCTAGTAATGGTGGAAGCTGGAAAACAATTGGCTGAGCTTGGAGAATGCAGTGGATAGTCTGCTCACGGTTTCTCCGCCTCTCCTCTCTCCTCGATGCTTGCGGACAGAACCAGAAATGGAACCGCACTCTCAGCTTCCTTCCTCACTCTCGGTCGATGATAACAATGTGAGGGTGGAGTGTTATCTGAGGTAGGGAGTGTGCAGAGGTTATGGACTGGGATTGTGAAGTGGTGCTGCGGTTTGAGGATGGTTGAGTGTCGGAAGTGATTGAGTGTAGGGGTGGTGAAGCTGCGGTTGGCCGAATGGGGTGGTGGCTGATCATGATGTCCGAGGAGTTGTTTGGCTGCCTGGAATGGTTGTGGCCGTGGGGTAATTGTGTGATATTGTGAGGGTAGTTTAGTCTTTTCACTTCTCCTCCTATTATCCACTTAAGTCCTTGGTTCTAACTTAGCTCCAAAAATTGTCCCCGAGTGTGATTTGAACGCCTAATGATTCACTAATCTTGCAAGGCTTTGGTTAACGAAATTTTATGTCTTAAATATGGTTAGAGTACTTGTAATGTTTTTATCTAGAATTTATCGGTTGCATAAAAAAAAATATTGAGATAACTAGCTACACTTAACCTTATTCGAAATTTAGAGTTAGCTATATAACAAAATTTAAGGAATTATTTTCAAGGAGTAAACTTAATATAACTCAGGAATTATTAACTTAGTGTAGCAAAGCTAAGTGCTTTAATAGTTAGCACCGTTGTATTATTTTGCACACGAAAATTATTATTATTTTTTTTTTATTTACTTGTTTAAAACAAATGAAATAATGTGGTAGATTAGAATAAGAACTACGAATGAAATTTGCACCAGTATATAAAAGTGAGTGAAAGTAATACTAGAAAAGATTTTAAAGAATACGAATGTTAAATACAAGTGAAATTGAAGTATGCATTGGTATTTCTTGCAAAATTCAAGGTTCTCACACCTACTATAGGGAGAACGGAGATAGTTTCATTGTTTTTTGGGGCAGTCAACTTTTTTACTGTTTCTGAGACATCATTATCTCTTCCAATGAAACTCACATCAATAGTAACAGAGTCAGTCTCTCTGTTCTTTATAAATCGTCCTCCACTGGGAGGAGAAAGAACATGAGGTGCATCTTGTGGCTGGAGTTTAAGTATTGATGCTTGTTCATAGATGCTTTCAAATCCATATTGATATTCTTAATTTTGTTGGCCATTATGCAACGAAATGCAATGGGATTGGAGGATGAGAAGAAGAAGCGTACCTTCCTCTTCATTTGGCTTCGGTTCTCAACTTTGCGTCGAATCATTTCATAGTTGAAGTCATCCAGCAAATTTTCAGCATCAAAAGTGACACGTTCAAGCTCCTCCAACCAAAGCTTCACTCTTCAATCACCCGCCTTTTCTCTGCATCATGAAGTACAGCCTGGATTTGAGTCAACATTTTCTTCAGTTTCTCCAAATCTTTCTTGAAGCCAACAAAGAGGCCAATTTGTTCTGAAGCCAAGTATATTGCCTTCTCCACCAGAACTTGAATCGTGGAACCAAGCAGTGCATCCGCCATCAGGTCTATATTTGAGAGTAAGAGGCACTTTGATATTTTTGAGATTGTGGAATTAAGCAATTTGCAAGGTGAGAAAGAGTTGTATATGCAAGTAATTGAAATGACAAGTCTACAAATTGGAGGTGGTTTTAATTTTTCTATTCATAATTAAATTGAAGTTGAAGCTTTTCAATATTCATTTCCTTAGGGGAAGAAATGCTGCAAGAGGGGATATGAAATGGAAGAAAAGATTCCAAATAAGGTTCATGTGGTAGACAGCAAAGGCAATCAATTCGTTGCTTTACTTCCTTTTAGTGTTTACTTTTAGCTTTTTCCTTGCTAGAAATTGATTGGTATCTATTCCTGTAATGGCTTGAGGTTAACCGCTCTTGCAGATGAAAGTAATACTGCAATCTATATTGACGGCATCCAAATTTCCTTAATTCCAAACGTTTTCCTTTCTTTATCCTACTCTAAATTTTTCTGTTTAAGTTCCTAAGATTCTAATGCTTCCTTGTGGCACGAAATGAGTTAAAGGTCTTGATCCAATTTGAAGTGTCACCCTCTTATTAGTACCAAAAGCAATAAAAACATCTTTGGCTTAATTCAATAAAAAAATCTTTAATCCTTTAGCTGAAAGATATGCAAGGATATAGTATTTGCAATGGATTACTTTGTCCTGATCCAATTACATCTGGAAAATCATATAGATGTACCACAGTATTCTTATGTGTGAGATATCTTAGTTACATATCATCCCATTTTGAGCTCCATGTAACCAAAAAGAAGAAAAAGGATGGATATTGCTATTGAAACAGTGAGAAAAACACCACATTCCAATTGAATCTATGCTCATTCCAATTTGAAAAGAAGCATCTTGCAATTGGAGAGATATGAACCGCTGTCACTTTCCTTCTTGCCTATCACAATTTTTTCTGCTTGAGCCAACCCCCCAAAAAAGGTGTTGGAAGACACTACTGTATTGCTTCGCAATGGCAATTAAATGACCTGTCAATTGGGTAATGTTGGTAGGGTTTAAAGCATTCTTAACCGTGCATGTTCAGTCAATTATATTGCCCAGACAACAACCAAAATAAAGGTATTGATTAAAAGTTAAGAACCCCGAATTTCAACTGTAAAACAAAAAATACCTGAAAAAATTGGCAGTCTAATGAAAACAAACAGAATAATTCACCTATTCTAACAATCTTTATTTTTTTTCACGTGATATATTGCTCATAGTTCAATTTTTTCAAAAATAATTATTATTAATGGGGCAGACAAACTCCAAACTTGATGACCAATGCTAATACCATAAAAGAAAAAAGGTGGTGAATCAAGTTAGAGTCGAATTAGACACAGGAATTGCATATGATTTTTCCATTGTGGCTCAGTGCATTTGATTTTTCCAGGGGAGAAAGAAAGAGTGAAACTTGCAATTGGGTTATTATGGTATGTTTTCCCAATGAGACATGTTTAGTCAATTATTATCCGAACAATTAGGAAAACCTAGTGGGATAATTTCTTTTCCTGAATGTCTACTGATTGGATTGGCAATGGAAAAAGTATGGCAATTATTCTTTGTTTTTAAATGCTTTGCCATGACCTGACATTCTCTTTTCAAGGTTGCTAAACATCTCCATGTGACATATTAAGCTTCTGATTGACCACTCTAGAGGAGAGATGCTCTTGTGGCACTTGCATCTTAGAATTCCTATCAAACTTTTACTGCAATTTTTCACGAGTGGAGAGATCTGTAAAGAGCACTTGCAAATATAGGACTCAATTTAAAAAATCAAGTAGACAAGGAAAAGAATAAATGACTTGACTAAAGCAATAATTGAAAAGAACTTAGGATATCAGTCTTTTGATTCTCACAGTACAGAAGTTTGAAGCAATGGATCAAAAAGGAGCCAAAAAAATAAAAGAAAACAAATTATGAATTAGATTGACATGGTGATTGGTGAATGAATACTGTCAAATGGGCTCAATGTTTTATGCACTATTCTACTGTGATTAAAGGCACAAATACTCGAAGTCAACTTGAACAACTAGTGTATGCAGTAAATAATTTAACATTATTTTTGTTAAAAGTTAATTTACCCATGGTAGATGCATCTTCTGTTTTGATTTTCTTTTGTTGCTTATCGTAGCTAATTTGTAAGTGGCTAACTTGTAAGTTTATGCCTAACATTCCCAAGATTAAAGAGATTTATAAGGCAGCTTTCAAGAATTCCTTTTAGCTCCTCTTTACGCTACTATTAATCATGTACTTTGCACGTAATTATAATATCATAAGATAAAATATTTCTTATACATTAAAATTTATTTGTGAAATTTTTTTTAAAAATATAATATTTGCACATTTCATATTTTCTATTTTCTATTTTCTATTTTCTATTTTATTTTTTAATAAGTGGAAGGTCTTGAACTCATGATCTCATACTTACAATTCCTCCCAACTTACCACCCAACCAACCCTCCCCTCTATTTTTTTATTTAATTTTTCATCTTCTTTAATTAATTGTCCTTAAAACCATTATTTTAAAAGCCAGAAAAAGGTTCACAAAAAGTTGCATCTATAAATTCATATAATTCTCTAGAGAATTTTAAAATGAGGATACATTTTGTCTCTTTCAATTTATAATAATGATTTTAAGGATAATTAATTAAAGATGATGAAAAATTAACACTTAAAAAAAATATTTGACCAAATATGGAATGATCTGATAAAAGTATCAATATTTTGAATGGTGTGTACAATATCGATACTTTTAATTACTTCTTTTGTTTTTTCTTTTTTCCAAGACAAACAAATTATGTTAATACCACTAAAATTCTTTGATTTTTAATTAGATATATGAACAATTTTTTATTTTCTTTTGAAGTTGGAGGACCTAAATTTGCATGCTAAGTAAAAGTTAATTGTTTGCTAACCATTAGGGTTAGTCCAGTGGTTAAAGGAGGCCTCTTAAAGTCCGCTCCGATGTTAGTTTCAAGATTAGAATCCTATGTCTAACAGTTGGGAATAGAAAAGGTGTGGAGAAGGTGGGAGGGTAAAAAAAAATGAAATAAAAAGTAATTATTTGCATAAATATTAGTTGCATGTTCTATCATCATTATTTTTCATATTATGAAGTTGAATTTGTCACTTGCTTGATGAAATTCTCCTCAATATGAAGGTATATGCACCATTTTTTGAAAAACGAAGTGAGATATATATTTTTTGAAGTTGAACTCTTTGTTTTATTCTGTATGCTATTTCTGTTAATAATAGAATATAAAATAATCCATCACATATAAATTTTTTGGCCTAACTCTTCATTTTTTGGGAATTAAAATTTCATTAGTAAAGATAATTGGGTTTTTTCTTTTTTTTTATTTTTAATTTCTTGGGCAGAATCTAACATAAAGCATAAACGGTAAAGATTCTATTGCCCTAAAAGCACCTTGTTTTGGTATCAATGGTAATATTTTTGAAACTTTAAAATTTTTTAATGGAAAAAAACTAAAAATAGAATGCAAAGAGACACATTAGTTGGAGTGTTATATTTTGTTTGTTGTCTTCATAATTCAAATCTAATTAAGGTTACAAATTTTTTCTAACTGCTAGAATTATTGCTATTATTGAAATGCAATAAATCTAATTATTAGAAAGAAGGATATTTTGGACAAATAGAAAATAAAGACCAGCGTAATCTCTAATGTTTAAAATTTTGTCTTGTCATCAATCATTACTTTCTTTTAAATTAGTAAATATGATATAATGAATTTTAATCATCAGAACAAATTAAAAACTAAAAAGAGCATAATATGAAAATTCAATCATCAATTAATAAAGGCATAATTAAAATAATAAAAATTAAGGTCACAACAATGGTTACAGTTACACTCCAAAGCACCAAGAGTCATGGTATGATAATGATTTTTGTGATAGTGTCAGTTCAACAAAATAAAAAATTAGCAATCATTTATAAATTTTAATTATATATGATGTAGGACTTGTGAATTTGGTGCTTCAACAATGCATGATACACATTGCATATTCAAAAGGGATAATTTTGGAAACCTCCCCTGAAACTGAAGGTTTTAACAATTTAACCTAGCACCCATCTAATTTTAGAAATTACACCAATATCCCTGGTACACTGAGTTACCAAAAATAACTTTCACTTTCTCGCTTTTTTCATGAGGAAAAAACCTTGTACTCTTAGAAGAGAAAGAAACCAAAGAACGTTATTTGAAAATTTTGATTGACATCTCAAAAGAATCGCCCAATGAAAACATTTATTTAGTGAATGCTTTGATTATGAATTTTATTGAAAGTAATTAATAAAGAATTGGATGTAAAAGCCATGTTAGACAGAAAGATGTGACTTTTTTTCCAAGTTGGTACCTACAGATTTTGGATTGCTAGAGTATTTCTATACGAGTTATTTTTCATTATTATTTTTTTGATCCGTGATCTGTGCCCTACAATATATGATAGTAGGGGATTTGCTGGGATGGCGTGGCTCTAGTAGTGATAGGAAAGGAGCATTAGAGAATTTTATATTACTTTTTTACCTCACCCAGTGGCGGAGCTAGGAATTAACTTTGGGGGGGGCGAGTCTATAGCAATGAAAGTCAAATATATTTACAAAAAAAAAATAAAATGTGAACATATATACCACAAGATTAGAAACAACCTTATATAGAATGAAAATTACTTATACGCTTCACACATACAAAAATATCATCATATTTACAAATCTATTTGACTGTGTGGGACATATGAAATTGTGCACGACGACTTTTAATTTTATCAAAGTCATCAATGATTGAATTTACATCAAAAGTTCTACCAATTTCTTTCTCAATATACATTATCATAGAGTTGGCAAGAAAGTCTTCCTCCATCCTAGAACGCAAACAAGTCTAGATGATTTTCATAGCAGAAAATGCACGCACTATTGTAGCTGTTGAAACAGGAAGAGTCAAAATAAGACGAATCAATCTATCAATAAGAGTATAGCACATTGACTTTCTTGTCTTCGCTAACACTTGGCACAACTCCTGAAGTGATGACAAATTTTGAAGCTGAGAATTACAGGAAAACTCAATCTGGAAAAGCTCTAATTGAGTTCTGAAGTGTAACTTCTCTTGATCTGTGAAGTCAGCTGAATAAAACTTGTTTGCAAGTTGACAAATTTGTTCAATATTGAAAGCCTGAAAATTATCTTTGGGGTGCAATGCTGAACTAAGAATAAGCAACTCTATTACATCTTCCTTAAACCTATTCTTCATTTCAAGTATTTGAGAATCAACCGTTGCCAAAAACACATCAATCCTGTAGTGATGCTCCATGGTAATTGGATCATTTTGTTTTCGAATTCTTCCTCGACCTGCTTTATAAATGACATTCATATCAGGCATCTCTATATTTCGTGCATCACAAAATGTCTTTACATTGGTGAACAATTCATTCCATCCATTATCTCTGTAACTTTGAAGTCGATCCTTTGTTACTGAAACCAATTTAAGGGCATTCAAAATATCTTGAGATTTGCATTGTAAAGCTTGAGAAAGTACTTGTGCAAATCCTAAAATGTCCCTCATCATATGCATAACAAGAACAAAATCAAAGGATGTCATGAAATCATAAACTCTGTTAGCTTCACTTCTTTGAGTTGATGTATTTCCATAATTGATAACATCAATTAGGACAGAGCAAATGTCTTCATATTCTGTGAATAAGCTACAGATAGAACTAAAATGAGACCCCCATCTTGTAGTCCCTGGCCGTTTTAAGGTACCCATCTGATTCTGACCCCTACCAGTCTCAAGTTCATCAATAGCAATCAATTCAGCAATTCTAGCAGCTCTAGCAACTCTAAGTTGGTCCACCCGTTTGCAAGAAGATGAAACTAAATTTATAAGAAGAGATAAGTTTGTAAAGAATTGTTCCACAGGAATTACCTCTTGAGATGTTGCTACCAATGTTAATTGCAGTCGATGAGCAAAACAGTGAATATAATATGCATAGGGGCACTCCTGAATAAATAATGCTTGCAGTCCATTCCATTCTCCACGCATGTTACTAGCTCCATCATATCCTTGGCCACGAATGTTTTGCACACTAAGATTATGGCGAGAAAGGACATCACATATCTCCTTCTTCAAAGTCAAGGAATTGGTTTCGTGCACATGAACAATGTCAAAAAATCTCTCTCGAATATAGCCTTGCTTGTCCACAAATCTAAGAACAATAGCCATTTGCTCTCTTTTTGATCTATCTTGAGCCTCATCAACAAGTATAGAAAATTTTGAATCACTAATCTCCTCTCGAATATGCTTTTGTATCTTGATCGACCAAATGGACAATATCTCCTTTTGGATCGTAGGAGAAGTATAAGATGCATTTCGAGGAGCATTATCAAGAACCACAGCAGCCACTTTTTCATTATAAGAAGACACATGCTTGATCAACTCAATAAAATTACCTCGATTGTTAGAATCTAAACTTTCATCATGACCCCTAAAAGCCACCGCTTGAAATGCACACCATTTTGCAGCATCTATGGAAACTTGAAGTTGCAACCGATTTTTTGCAACCTGCTCAGAATTTTGCTTCTCAATAATTTTGTCAAGATGTTGCAATGAGTTTCCCAAATCATGATAGCATTGCATTGCCACTTTGTGTGATGAGTTAGGATCTTTTCCAATGTGATTTAAAAAAGCACAATTTTTTCCATCATTTACCTTCTTCCATGATCTAAATCCACTAGTTGTGAAGGCCATTGATCCAAAACGGTCCGTTGGCTTGGAAAAAAGTGAGCAAGGAAGACAAAAGGCAGCATTCTTTGTTGGAGAAAATTCCAACCAATCTGGAAACAATTTATACCAAGAGAAAAGGAAACGTCGGCCCTTCTTGTCAACAACCATTGATTCAATCGGAAGCTCAGGTTGGTATGGCCCAAACTTAATATATGCTCTCCGTACCTCATCCCTTTGATGCTCTAGATATTCCCAAATGGATTTTCTCTTTCCAGGATCACGTTCTATGGATGAAATATCAAACTCTAATGATTCAGCTCTACAAAATTTCTTTGTTTGATGCTTAGGAGAAGAATCACGAAGAGGACAAGGAATTTCACCACTTCCACTTGGTTCTAGACGTCTTTTCTTGAAAAAAGAATCAATTGTCCTGTTGGCCATTACCACTATATTTGCAACAAACAACAACCTGTAATCGAAATAAAATTGATTGAGAAATGCTGATTATGGCCTATAGAGATGGAATAAAAGCAGCAAGAACATTTGCAACCTAAGTAGACATAAGTGACATGCACAAAGTATTATTCAATAATAAATGCAAACAAATGATAAAAGATCTCCATTAGAGCAGAACAAGTTCTCATTTCAAACATATCTCAAGGAAGTTTTCATAGCTTGTTATTAAATCGGCTGAACTTGAACAACTAACACCTACTTGAACTCATCAACTACTGTAATCCGAAAAATAATCAATAACTATCCATGCCAGTAAAAGTTTCTATAGTCTAAACAAGCATTACTTTAAAGTATAAACGGAAACCAACCATAATAAATATGTACAATTTAAACTCCTTAAATTGCATAGCAAATTCTCAGCACAATGTCGAGAAACAAAGATAGACAATTCTAGAGGAACAAATATTCAGGAGGTCTTACTGCCTGCTGTCTAGAAAACCATGATAAATAAAGCAATGATAAAATAAAATCAGTAAAATGACAAGCAGAAAACTAAAACTCAATGTGCCAAGTTATTTGCCCAATAAAACTCAATGCTACAAGTACGAAAAATAATATAAGTCCCTCTCGAGCAATTCATCCAATAACTAGCGGGCCAACTTTTTACACCCACATTTCACTAAATAAATGCAATGTCAAACTAACCTGGTAAATGGTAATAGCTACAATAGTCTGAAATGGTATTGATGATTAGTGTTAGTTTATCTGGCATTGCAATTTAAAGGTCAATTTAAGCAACCAATGTCTAATTCATTAACCTGCTCTGATGATACAATAATATGAAACAACCCCTTTGGCCTTTTACTTCCTGAAAAAAAAAAAGAAGAAGAAGACAGGTTCAGCAAATGCTAAAAGAAAAATTACCTAGACGGCTAGACCATGCAAAATGCAATGGTACAATCCTTAGCCAGCGGGGGAAGGTCTTCACAGGAGAAAGTTTCTTCAAGCCTTCACAGGAGAAAGTTCTTCAAAGCTCAAGCCTTTGACGTTTCTATTTTCTACTTTGACGTTTCTACTTAGGAAAAAGAATTGTAGCAGTCAATTGCCAAGTTAACTAACTGGCTATCTTTTCTTTGCACTTCATACGTTAAGAAAATAATTCTCTGTTATTTGGACTTTCAAATATTATTATTTGGGCCCTTCGGGGGGCAAAGTGAATTTTTTTGATTAATTTTTGGGGGGGCAAAACATAATAATAAAATTTTTTTACTTAGAAATTTTTTTTTTAACAATTGCCGCCCCCTTGGCCCCCCTTTCCCTCCGCCCTCACCTAGCTGGCAGCCCTTGATTGCGGTAATGCGGATAGATTTAGTGGTAGTTGTAGAGATAAAAGATGAGAGTTTCGGAGGTATAGAGAAAAATAGGATTATTATCACTTTACCCCCTCAAACTATATCACTATTATCAATTTACCCCCTAACATTATCTTTTAGTCACTTCATCTCCATAAGTAATTCAACTCAACATATTAAGAAATTTTGGACAAAAATACCCTTTTATTCTATAGCATTACTACACTATTATTATTACTTTTATTCCTTTAAATTATAGTGATATAATCGATTTAATTCCTAATATTATTTTCTTGGCATTTTACTTCATCGTTAATCTAACTACTATGGTCAAAAATTTTTAAATATATTTACCCTTATATATGTAATTAAAAAAATTTAGAATGATTATTCTTCTTTCTTTTCACTTTAAGAGATCCAAAAATAAAAGAGTTTTCTCAGATTTCTTTTTTCACACGTATTAATTTTATACTATGAAAAGAAAAAGAAATAGGAAAGAATGAGACAAAAAATTAGATTTTACAAAGAAAAAAAAGGTCTAACATTATCATATTAATTTAAGGTTATTGGGATTAGGATTGAAATCTGGAGATAAACAGTAAAGTGAAATAATTTTAAAATAATAAAAGTATTTAATTCTTTCTTATTTGTATTTTCTAGAAAAAGGAATTGAGCTCTCTCTCCCCCCTCTTCCTCCCCCTTCCAATCTTTCTATTTTTTTTTAATATTAATAAGATTGCTAAGAAGAAAGAAATTAATACTTTGACTTTTTTTCTTGATACTAAAGAGATACTGAAGAGGAGAAGAGCCACTCTAAGTTTTTTATTGTTTTTATTATACAAAGAGGAGAGTACTTTCTTCTTAAGTTTTTTAACTTGCTAAGTTGGTCTAATAGTTATTTTTTTTCAATAATATTTGTGATGACCCCACCTCTTTCTAGGACGTACCCTAGGGTTTAGCGGACCGCCTGTCCAACTCTCGTCAGGACTCACTCACTCACATCAGGAAAATAGGGTGCAACCTCAAGAATAAAAGAAATAACAGTTCCCAAGTTTGGAACATACAAATACATTCATTTCTATCTCAAACATCCATACAATCCCAAATATAACAAAAGATTTAAGTTTTCAATACATTCAACCCTAATTAAACAACTAGTGCGAGTACAATCGCAAAATTTTCAAAAACTAGACTATGCTAACCCGTACCAGTCTCACGTCTCGCTCGTACTCCCTGTAAGGAAAGCAAATGGCGTGGAATGAGTTAAAAATCCAATGAGGTTCCAAATAGCAAGTTGACCATTATTTAAAAGTACAAGTATCAACGTAACAAAATAGCGAGCATAACAAATTTATAAAAGTGAGCAATAACACTTCAAGTAGTCAATCTCAAAATGAACGAGTATAAAGTTTTTCAAAAAAAACAATAACCCGATAAATAATAATCATGTCAGGGTGTAAGGATATAGATGGCTCTCAAGAGCCAAATTCCTATTGCTTCACCAGAGCTTGATCAAGTAGTAGTTGACACTCCGTCAACTTTCAAGTAAAGTAACCAATCCAATAGAGCACCACTTAACTACAATCTCCGTCCACCATCCAAACCCCCTACTGGGCCCAAAATCCTCAATAAACACTGGTGGTAATACTCAAGCATATCAATTAGTCGAGGAGATAACACTCCACTCGACAACACTAGATACCCATGGTTCGTTATTTAATCGACCAAACCCTTGCCAGCTCGACTCGACTAACTAGCCAGTGGGGTTTGGGTCCCCAAGAAGTCGATGAGATAACATCTCCAATCGACTGAATCAAGATAAAAGTACGGAAACGGGAATGAGAGGCACCTCCCACTCGAATTAAGTGTGGTACATGCTGCCGCTCAGCACCCAAGTCAAGCACAAGTATATCAAGTCAATTGCAACAATAAACAAGTACATATCACATTAGGGCAAGTGCGATAAAGTACACCCTTGCCCGACCAATCCAATCAAATATCAAGTATTTAAATCAAGTATCATGTTCAATCATGTACTTGGAAGCACTTACCAAAGATTTAGTGCTTGTCAAAATCACGTTCAGGTGTAACTCCTTGGTTAGAGTCCAAATCTGCGATAAAATATCATTTACGAGCTTAAAATCAATTAGGGTTCAAAACTTAAGAGTTTCGCTTTAAGAAGATCAAGTAAATGAAACTCATTTTGATAGGATTCATGTTACGTATTAAACTCTAGAAAATTCATGCTCGCTCTTTTGGTGTTGCTAAAGAAGCAACTAAAATTTTGAAATTCGCATTTGAGTCCAAAAGACGAGAAAAACATATTCCGAGTGGTCACTACTTTCATTTTTCCAAGGGTATGAGTTTCGGTCAAATTTTAGCTTATATACCTTTACGAAAAAAGACTCGAATACTATAGACAATCCAAGTTCAATTCGACCTTAAATTTTCGCTCAAGTCGCGAGTACACACGCCTAACTCTCGAGTGAAAATTTGGGCAGCATGCCCTTTGTATTTAGCTATTTTCCAGCCATTTATGGCTTCATTATTTTCCTCAACGCAGCCCAAATTCACACATAAGCAATCTTAACACAATAGCCCTTCAACTAGGCTCAAGGTCATCCAAATACAAGGCAATTCTAGCCATGCAACCATCAAAATCAAAGCTAGAAACTAGTATTAAAGAAGAATAACTAAGTAACAGGTTTGACATCTTTCGGCCTTTTGGTCTCAACTGGAGCTAAGTTTATTGGATTGAGTTACATTTATGGCGTTTCGAAACTAAGACAGAGAGCAACATTCTTATGAGACATCAATACCCAGATCAATACCCAGTTCGTGCGTTTTCAAGGTCAAAATGTGAAAATCTCAGAGAAAACAGATAGCTGCCTGCGAAATAGGCTTTTGGCAGTCAGGGATATTTTAGTCATTTCACATTCTACAATACTCCGATTGAGCTGAAATTTTACAACCAGATAATTAACTCCATTCCCTACAACTTTCATGTTTTGAACAAGACCTGATTCGGCCTTTATCATGGACAAATATACAGTGCAGAAACAGGGCAGATTCTACTACAATTGCTGGAATTTGATGTTTCAATGGTTAACACTAACATTCATGTCTTGAATCACTACCCCAAGTCCCTATCCAAGCTCATCAACATCATATACTAGATAAACAACAATAATCACAACTGAAATTTTCAAACCCTAGCTAAACATTCCACCATATTATTCAAAACTAACTAATTAACCATAGAAAACCATGAACATAAGCTTATTTCCAAATTTTAACATGACTAAGTACAAGAAAAGGAAAGGAAACCATAATACCTTACAAAGCTGCTTGTGGGTGAAAACCTAACCCCTTTCTTCCAAAAATTTTTCCACACAAAACTTGCCAAACACCACAAGATAAGTTTAATCGGTTTAGATTTTGAGATTTCACTCAAACGAGATGGATTCAAGGTAAAAGTTGAACTTTTCTCTCTTGTGTTTTTTTCTCTCCTCAAGCTCGGTCAACAAGTCAGAAATGGAGAAGAAATGAAGCTAAAAGAATGATAAGAAGACAGGAATTTGTTTGGTCAAAGTTAATTTTGATTTCCGCCAAGTGTCGCTTTAGGATTAGATCTCAATTTTTTTTTTCTTTTGGTCAAAATTTTCGGCTGACTTGAGGGATATTTTGGGCTGATTTTACTGAAATAAAAGTAAGGAGATTAAGGTAATAAAGTAATGTTCAAATTGTGTACTCACTCGTTTGCAAACGGTGCACGTCGATTCAAGCCTATTTTCCTTGACTCGTACGTACTTGTATTTTTACTTATAGTTCACTAACTTATTATTATCACTTTTAATCACACACTTTTTCTTATCTATAACTTACTCTTAACCACCAAATTTAGTACACATACCTGACCAAGTGATCACACGGTCAAAATACGCGAAAACCCTAATTTACCCTAACGATGAAAGTAAAGAGGAAACTCTTAATTCTATTCTTTATTCCAACTATTGAGGGAGTAAATGAGTAGCAAAGCTATTATAAAGTAATTGATTTAAAATAAAAGGAAATTTTTAAGAAAATATGAGCTAATTTTCTAGTCGTCACAATGTTAGCACCGTGTGTAGCACGGGTATTCACACTAGTTAGAAGTGTAATCGGTAGTTGCATCGTGTGTATCAGAAGGGTGGAGCTGGCTGTTTTCTAATTGAAATCACGAATTGAACAATTTAGAGGAAACCGTTCCTCAGTTCCTTAGTTCATTAGTCTAATCGAATGGCTCAATTGACTCTTACAAAATAAAACAGTTTTTTTTTTATTCAATTGGCTTTCTACCTCAGCCTAGCCTAAACAATTATCTAGTCAATGATTCAATCGATTCGATCAAGCGGTTCAAACTGAATTTCAAAACGTTGATAAAGAGGTTTCTGAAATGGTTAATCACAATTAATCCCCTTAAAGTATACCTCATTTCTCATTTTATCTCATAACCATTTTTTGTCTCACTTTATCCCCCATTGGACAAAATTATCCCTCTATTATTCTAAACTCTTATTTTTCTCTTTTATTTTTATTTCCTTTCTCCCTTTGTGCTCTTTTATTTTCTTTGTCTCTTTCTTCTTTTTTTAATTCTTCATCTTTCCCATAAAAATGCTCATCTTAATGATTGAAATTAAAAATGAGGAATTGCAGAGATCTATCTTCTCCTTAAATGATTAAAAAAATATTCAAATCACTTTCCTAAAATACAATTTTTTTAGCCTTTCAATTCTTTCAATTTTGGTTTTTCCTCTTTCCTTTCTAATTTCTCATTTTATTCTCAAGAAAATATCATAAGATGAAATTGTGACCTGATTAATAGTCATCAATTGAAATTTGTGACACATGGCATCATACAAAAAATCAAAATTAGTTTTTGATGCCTTTTAAAATTTCACTCAGAATGCAATTACAAATTTAAAATAAAAATTTTCGTTAAGATGGAGTTTTCTATTGGGAAGAATGAAAGAAAGAAGAAAGAGAGAGAAATAAAAGAGAGGAAACAAGGTAAATGAAAAGTTAAAATAATGAAAGGGTAATTTTGTCCTATAAGAAGTTAAATGAGCAAAATTAAAGGTTAGGAGGTAAAGTTAGAAATGAGGTATACCTTAAGGAAATTAATTGTAATTAACCGTTCCTGAAATTGTTCGTATAAAAAAATGCGCTAAATCCTACAAATTAAAATTTCCCCTCATGCACTTCATTCGAAGAAGCACGTGCTCCTCGGACTCCTTTCTCAAATTCTCCGTTCATTTTGTTGTGAACTCCATTCACTTGTTCACCGCCTGCCAGGTCTCCTCCCATTCCCTCTTAAAAAATTCTGCTTCGTCCCGCAGCACATTCTCAGAAACCAATTCAAAACCACTATTATATAGACTAGTGAATATTTACTGGTGGTGATAATCCAAAAATTCCATTCTCACGATCATTTCTACAAATACCATAGTTGCATCGTCTTCTTCCGCGATGATTATGAGCTTTACCCATCAAGATTCTGCATGAATTAAATCGAGTTCTTTTAGTCATGCGATCTCATAATTCTACACTAATCTCCAAAACCTTTCACCCTAGTCCTCCTATTTCCCGATTCCGTTATCGTTCATCTGCTTTATGTGCATTGCTGGCACGGGTGTCACTTGATTCCGGTACTTTTAACGGGCTTAAATCTTATGCTTATCTCAAGGTAATCAACCATTTACACAAACGTGGCCTGCTCAATTTTGTTCTGATGCCCGGGTACTTGGTGGACTTAAGTTGTGGATTGTTTGTGGCGATTTGGTTTAACTTTGTCTTGTGTTTCAGCCCTTAATTTCTTGGTGTTCTTTGGTGCCATTAGCAGGTTGGTGTTGGGTCAGGAGCTAGGCGACATGGGTTTCTGTTGCGGCACAAGACTTTTCATGTTAATGCTATGGATGAGGTAATCATCAATTTCTTGTACCCCTTTTGTTACTCTGTGGAACCTTTGATGTATTCGGTAGGACTATGTTCCATTGATGGTATTGTACGACAGGTTCATTAAGAATTTTGGGGGAGACCAGAAAAAAGGGATAATAATTGGTAATAAGTGCTTAGAATTATGATCGGTGTTAATCGTTATGCTGTAAGACTAATATTCTGTTGCAGAATGTAGAAGATCTCTATAATTGGACTAATTTTCTAGGAGCAGGATGATGGGGAAGATTACAGAAGAAAGAATACAGAGAATTGATTGCAAGAATTAAGCTTGCTTTCCTTCTGATTCTAATTGCTTATTAATACTACACTGTAGCTAAATAACTCGACGTTTACAATTCTGCTAAATAACTCCATTTCAGCCAAGTTAGTTGTAACTAATCTTGGAATTTACAGAATTTGCAATATAGCCCCCGCTGATTTTTCTATTTACACTTATTGAGAAAAGCACTGCAACAGAATACTCCCTGCTCAAAGCAGTCCTTGTCCTCAAGGATTGAAATGTGGATATTTTTGCTTGAGATCATATCAATGCTCCGAGGTTGCATCTTTTGGAAATGAATTGCTCCATTGGACCAACACCTTAGTAGCAGGGGAATTACCTCTTTTAACTAGTTGTTGATCCAGAATGGCAACAGGCTCTAACATGAGGTGTCCTTGCTCAGTGATGGTTGAAGGAATAGTTGGAGTAACTGCATGGTTGCATACTTTCTTCTTTAACAAAGATACATGAAAGGTGGAATGGTTCTTGCATCAATTGGTAACTGCAGTTGATAAGCTACCAAACTCACTCTCCTAATTAACTGATAAGGTCCATAATATGTAGGAGCTAATTTTTGACATGAATGTGCCTTCAAGGAGTGTTGTCTGTAGGGATGGAGTTTCACTTATACCCAGTCTCCTTCATTGAATTCCCTATCAGACCTTTACCTGTTTGCCAACTGTCTCATCCTGTTCCGTGACTTGATGCAAATTATGTCGAAGCTTATTTATGACTGCTTCCCTCGCTGCTGGACTTCTGTCAACTATATTCACAACAGAATCTCCTGGAAGAAAAGGAATGTGAACAGGAGGAGGCTGCCCATATACTATTTCATAAGGAGTCATCTTTGCTGGAGTATGGAAATTGGTATTATACCAATATTCTGCAAGAGATAACCACAGCACCCACTTCTTAGGTAACTCACTGCACATACACCTCAAGTATCATTCCAAATGCCTGTTAACAACCTCAATTTGCCCATCAGATTGAGGATGATAAGCAGTACATATGTTCAATTGTACTTGGAACAGTTTAAAGAGTTCCGTCCAAAAATGACTCATGAAGATGGCATCTTTGTCACTAACAATAGATTGAGGTAACCCATGTAACCTTTAGATCTGATCCATGAAGCATTGAGCCACTGTATGTGCTGTATAGGGATGTGACAAGGCTACAAAGTGGGCATATTTGCTAAGTCTGTCACCTACAACCAAGATAGCCTGTTTCCTGTGAGAACTAGGTAGATCCTCAATGAAATCCATAGAGATGTCAGTCCAGATTCTCTGAGGTATAGGAAAAGGCTGCAGTAGTCCAGGATATGCTGCATTGTCTGGTTGATGTCTCTGACAAAAATGACAGGCAGCCAAATAGGAAGCAATATCTGTTTTCGTGTGTTTCCAATACACCACATCCTTGAGCTTTTTGTAAGTGACATAGACTCCAGAATGACCTCCAATAGGACCATCATGCCACAACTGAGTGAGCTTGTCCTGAGATGATTGTCAGCTCCCACTACCAGCCTTCCCTTCCTCCTGAGTTGTTGGTTATTCCAAGTATATTGAGAAGAAACATGTGAGAATTCTGATGTAAGACTTGCTAATCAAAGACTGTAATAAGGGATCTGAACTTCAACTGTTCCTAATTTCATCCAGTAAAACCTTGTCAGTGAGAGACTAGGAAGAAAGGATTCCTGTCTCAGAAGGTCTTCTTGTAAGAGCATAAGCAACTACATTCTCTGCCCCTTTTCTGTACTGCAGCTCATAGTCAAACACCAACAATTTTGTCATCCATTTCTGTTGTAATGGAGTATGCAAGCTCTGCTCCATCATATACTTAATGCTCTAGTGATCTGTCTTGCTAACAAAATGCCTTCCCGACAGATAATGTCTTCACTTCTGCACAGCACACAAAACGGCCATCATTTCCCTTTCATATACAGAGAGAGCTTGATGGGCTTTTGACAACATCTTGGTGAAGAAAGCCAGAGGTCTTCCCTGTTGAGTCAACACAGCTCCAATTCCTCCTCTAGATGCATCAGTCTCCACTGTGAACTCCTTAGAAAAATCAGGCAGAGCAAGCATAGGAGTTGAAACCATGATATTTTCCAGCAATTGGAATATCTGAGCAGCCTGCTCAGTCCACAGAAAACCATCCTTTTTTAATAACTCATTGCATGGCTTAGCAAGTTTACCATAATCTTTAATGAATCTCCAGTAATATCCTGTCAAACCCAGGAATCCTCTGAGTTCCTTGATATCAGCAGGAAGTGGCCAATTTTGGGCTGCCAAGATCTTCTGAGGATGATTTCTTACCCCCTTAGTAGAAATGATATGGCCAACATAGTCTATTTGAGTCAACCCAAAGGCACATTTACTCTGCTTAAGTTTCAAACCATGCTGCCTCAATACCCCAAAAACCAAATTCAAGTGCTTCATGTGTTGATCCCAAGAAGTGCTATAGATCAAAATGTCATCAAAGAATACCAAGAGAAATTTTTCCTCAAAAATGATCTGAATACATCATTCATCAAACTTTGGAAAGTGGAAGGAGCATTAGTAAGGCCAAATGGCATTACTAAAAATTCATAGTGACCATCTTCTAAATGGTGTTTTGGGAACATCTTCTGGCCACATCTTAATCTGATGGTACTCTGATCACAAATCCAATTTACTGAAAAATTTAGCACCAAAAAGCTCATCCAACTGTTCTTCAATAAGAGGAATAGGAAATTATCTTTCACTGTGGCTTTATTTAATTCCCTATAGTCAAATGCACATCATAGGATGTCCCATCTTTTTTCTTGACCAGCACCAGATGGGTGGAAAAAGAGCTATTGCTACATCTGATGATTCCAGATTGCAACATCTCAGATACCAATCTCACAATTTCACCTTTCTGAAACACAGGATACCTGTAGGGTCTAACATTAATAGGTTGTGCTCCTGGATTTAAGGTGATTCTGTAATCATGTTGTCTACTAGGGGGTAACTCAGTGGGTTCGGTAAACAAATCACCATAATTAATGAACAATTAATCCAATTCAGCAGTATGATCAAGATAAGAATCTTGCTCATTGCCAGTCATAGCAGATAAAGAAGCCATACTGGAATCAATAAAAGAAGATATTAAGCATAATTGAGCAGGTGCTACCTGTCCTGGTTTGGTCAGCACTTTCTGCATTTTCCTCGTGTTAGCCATCTGCACATATTGCTGCTTCGTTCCCCTCAGCACTACCTTCCTTCCACCATGCAAGAATTCCATCTTTTGCTGCTTGAAATCCCAATTAGCATTTCCCAATGTACACAACCACTGTATGCCCAAGACTAACTTCACAACCTCCCACTGGTAATATGATCATTTGATCTTCAAAATGTCGGCTATGCATTTGCCAAGAAAAATTAGGACACAATTCTGTGGTGGTGAGTCTATTACCATTAGCCACCTCTACTATCAAAGGAGCCACTTCCACAGTCTTTATGCTCAATTTTTGTACAACTTTGGGCAAAAAGCCTCAACAGCCATTAAACTATTGGCCGGGTCAATTTTTGACCATCAAACAATTTTTCGTCACAAACCAGTCACTCAACTAACTAATTAACACACCATTTGCCATTTTGTCTATTTTGGCTCTTAATCTACAAAATAATCCGAACAGTTGTTAAATCGCTAGGATATTGATGTTTTTTAAACATACTGGTTGGCCATGGTGAGCTATAATCGGTATTTCCACAACTAACTCACTTTTTTGTGATATATCAGTTGTAGAACAGAATTATTCCCACAAATTAAGAAAAAACAAGCATAATGTTTTATTCCAAAGAAAAAAAAGTTGGAACATAAGAATCCAATTTGGAATATATGACAAGAAGAAGCATGAATAAAATAAAAAAGAATAAGGAAAAGGACTAACAAAACCAATCTGATATCAGAAACATCAGTGTTTAGGAGGGAACTAATGAAAACTGAAACAATAACTCGAAAGAAAAAACCCATATGTCTGAATTTCACTGAAATTCTTCAGGAGTTTTGGATGGGGTCCAAGTGCAATCATGGTAGGAGTCAACTTGAAGAAGTCATCACTGGGTCTTCTATGGCCTTTCCAAGAACAACTGCATGCAAGACTAAGACTCTAGAACTAGTGGTAACTCGCTTGGAGGTCATTCAACTCAGTGAGTCAAGAAACCAGTGTAATGTCCAACTCAACTTGCTTCAACTCAGGATCAAATCAAAGAATTTTTCTGATGAAAAAGTCAATCATAATCCCCCAAGAACATTCCAGGAAAACTGATAAGTAAACTCCACATGACAATTCAATGTAGGGGAAAAAGCAATCAAGACAATTAGAGAAGCATTTTCTTATCCATTTTGAGGCCGAAGTTGTCTCATTAAAAATCCCTTTCAAGAATAGCAACTAGGTCGGAGAGGAGGAGAAGTTGGTAGGAATTAGCTGTAATTAGTCTAAGAATACAGCTATGTAATTAGTCTAAGAATACAGCTGTATATAGTCTGTAATTACAGACTATATACAGCTGTACATGGCTGACCATTTAACCTGGTTACTTGTATAAATAGATCAATGAAATATATGAAAGATATACTTTTCAGCATAATTAATAACTGGAGAGTAAACTTCAAAGGACAAACTAAATGCAGGAGAAATACAATCAATTAAAACAATGAGAAATTCATCTCCATACCCATCTTGAGGCCAAACTTGTCTCACAAAGAACAACAATTGGGTCATAATGAAGGAGAAGAGAAATAAGGAGAAGGACGTCCATAAGCAAGGAAAAGATGAAAGGGGATCAATGCTTCCTCAATCAAGAAAAGAGATGGCTATCACAAAGTGGGTCGATTTAGTGGTGGACAAAAATATCCTTGCATTTTGACACGTGCTTTGATTATTTTGGTACATTAAGAGCAAAAATTGGCAAAATGGCCAAGAGTGTGCTTATCAGTTATTTGAGTGATGATTTGTGACAAAAAATTGTGTTATGGTCAAAAGTTGATGTGCACAATAGTTTAATGGCAGCTGAGGTTTTTGGCCCTAGAACTTTTGGGTGCACAAAGTTGTGGAAACTACCACAATCAATAAAGATATTGATGGCTTTCCTACCCACATGACCAGTGACTCTCATAGTGCTGAACTTTGGAACAGCCAAAGTGGTCATGGCATTCACTGATATGTGTGCAAATTCTCCCAATTCCTCCCCATTTATCTCGTGATCTTCTTCTTCTTCTTCCACTGGCTCTTCTTCATATTCATCACATACTTCCTATCTAAAAAGCTATTGAGTGTGTTTGTATAGGAGATTATTTGAAATATTTATTGGG
The DNA here is from genome assembly GCF_003713205.1 of Coffea eugenioides. Classification (NCBI taxonomy): domain Eukaryota; kingdom Viridiplantae; phylum Streptophyta; class Magnoliopsida; order Gentianales; family Rubiaceae; genus Coffea; species Coffea eugenioides. Next base: position 30,694,897 of record NC_040043.1, read on the forward strand.
AATAAGTACCGTAGCACTTTTTGTGATGTGATGTATGTAAGATAAAAAGGTGATTGGAAAAATAAAAAAGTGTGTTGGAAATTGTGTTTGTGATGTAAGCAAATAATGTTTTTCCAAATCATGGTTATCCTAACACGCTCATTGTTTCTTGCATCTGTGACCCTGCTCAAATTTCTCATCACACCAGAAACACGAGCCCTTTGCCCTATTCATTTTTGCACTAAACCTCTTGACATTTTTCGTGTTGGCAGAATCATGAGCATTATAAGATGTTGAAGGTGGAGAGTTGGGCAATAATCTTGAATTCTGACTACTAGAAGCACCCATATAGGAGAAGTGATTTGAAGCATGAATGAAAGTTGTTGAGACAATTTTTCCTTTTTGAGCTTGCAGAAATTTGGCTTCCTCCAACCTAACCAATTTCCTTGCATGTCTCAATGTCTCGGGTGTGAACATCCTTACTGCCAATTGCATCTCCTCCTTCAACCCGCTCAGGAAACAGCTTATGGCATAATCTTCAGGGAGTTAAGTCCTCAAAGTTCTCCTGATACTCTTGCACAGATCCTTTCTGCTTCAAGCTCTCGAGTTCCCCTATGGGATCATGATATAAGTAATCATCGAATCTTGCTGACAATTCCTTGATATACTCTTCCAACTGTGGCAGTTCTCTGGTAATCCTGGTTCGCATATAAACCTGGTGCCATTGCAGGGTCTTTTCCCTCAAGGTGCATGGCCACCATCTTCACCTTGGCATGAACTGGAGTGTCATCTATATCAAAGAACTGTTCACACTTGTAAAGCCACCCCATGAAAACCTGAAAATCTTGTTGGTGCTTGACAACTTCCATTTTGATTGGATTGCTGCTCTCTGGGAGAATTTATCTCAGGCGAATTCCTTTGAGAATGCATCTGTAAGACTAATGACCTTAAAGACATCATCTCCTTTTCAAATTGTTCCGGCTGTTTTCTCAACATATTCTGCTCATTTTCCTCGAATTTCCTTGAATCTTGAGATCTGGTACCTTCCGCCATAGTTGTTTAGAAACCAGGTTCTGATACCAGTGTTGCAGAAAGTAGAAGATCTCTATAATTGCACTAATTTTCTAGGAGCAGTAATAGAATTGAAGAATACTACTTGAAGAAAACTGTGGAAAAATGACATCAATAATTTTATTGATGACGGGGAACATTATAGAAGAAAAAATACAGAGAATTGATTGAGAATTAAGCCTGCTTTCCTTCTGCTTCTAATTGCTTATTAATACAACACTGTAGCTACCTAACTCAACGTTTACAATTCAGCTAACTAACTCCATGTCAACCAAGCTAGTTGTAACTAATCTTGGAATTTACAGAATTTGCAATATAGCCCCCTCTGATTTTTCTATTTACAATTATTGAGAAAAAAACTGCAACATATTCACTTTGTGATGAAGCCAGGATAGGATATATTTGGGTTCAATCAGCACACGGAAAAGAAAGGACAGGATAGTAGAATGCAGACGCATCCAATAATTACGAGTATGAAGTATCCAATAAGGTCGTGTGGTAGTCATTGTTGCAAAAGAGTGAAGGGCAGTTACTACTTAAACTTTGGACAAATTGAATCTGGAAAAAGGTTTAGATTTGTCCTTTGTCCAATTAACAAGGAATGTCCCAGTAAATTACTTTTGAATGTTTTTTTGGGTGAGTTTACTTGTCTTTTTCTTGTTTAAATCCTTAACTGAAAAATTTTCAAATCTTTCATCATGCAACTGATATCAAAGGTGACTTCAACAAATAACTCAGCAAAATGGGTTGCATTTTGCTTTTTGGGCTGTAATCATTTTATTGGGTTAAAAAGATACAATTTGAAAAGCTTTGTACTGGCAATAGGCAAATATTGATTTCAAGTTTGCCAAATTGGTTCCAGTCAGAAGTCTGGGTAGCAGGTTGCTATTTTGTCTGTAAGTAAATTACCAATGGCTGGCAGCCATTAGTTCATGTTCAATTGGTTTTCTATCTACTACTATACATTTTTTCAGTAGAAGCATATCTACAGTTTTAGCTTAACTACCATATGATTGTATTAGGGAGCTTGGCTGTAAATTTAAGTTTAAACAGTTATTAGATGCATTTCTGATGGTCTTTTTGGTTTAAGAAACAAAACAAGATTTTGTTTGGTATGCTAAATCAATTGGGCCAGGAGATAAATAGTAATGGTGGTGGAACACATACTTATACTCTTTTTAATTGAATTTTATTTATGGAACTGAAAATTTTAAATAAACTTTTAGTCTTGCTGTTCTACTGGCATCTTGGTAATTATTCTTAGTTTTCATTGATTACTACACTTTGTTGTGTTACTTAAACAGTATTTTCTGATAGTCACGTGATTCTCTATCATCAACAGCACTGTCAAGCTGCTATAATAAAGTATTTGTCTGAGAAACTTTGTTGCACCTTAACTAGGGTTCATTCGACGTTTCTTCATTCCATGACTGGGCAGATACTGACGGGCCTGTTGAATATGCATTCTCATCAAGTGAAGGGGAAGATAGTGATAGTGAAATGATCTTACAGCCAATAACTGACGTCGATTTGCCTACCAGGAAAGAGCACTTCCATCCCACTGATGACTCTGTCACTCTGGCAGCTCATCGATTTGCAACACTTGGCAGGGCACAGAAGAAAAGAAAGTCAGTACACTTGGTTGACTGACAACTGAGTCACTTGAGCAGTTAGTGTGTCTTAAGAAGTTGATACCACCTTTTTTTTAATGTTTAAAATGAATATAGACTTTGATAATCGATGCGCAGTTCATTTCTTTTACATGGACTCACTATCATGTAATGCTATCCATTTTCTCTGTCTTTAGGTTTCTCTTGCTTAGTTTATATCGTGGTCATATTACTTGCATAAGAACAGATATACATAAAGTATAGTAGATTTAACTTAATATGCCATTACCGTTGCTTACTTTTGTCGCATGTTAGCGTGATGCTTATCCTTCAGTTATTCATCTTTTTTTCCAAGTAATATGAAGGAATTGTGTGTTTACACTCAGGAAGAGAATGAGGAATTCATGTCACATACTTGATTATCAAACTAGGGTCCCATGGAGGGGGGGAGGGGAGGAAGGGGGTGTGGGAATATGTGCTAGATCATCTCATACTCAAATTGAAGTAATTAAGTCTTAAAATTTTGCTAGTACGACATTTACAAGTTTGGTGTATCTTCCTCATTAACTAACCTCTCAGTCTATGTTCTTCGCTTCGTTAGTTATTAACCTAGTTGTAGTATGTCAATTTATGGGTCATGAACTGTATCACAAAAGCACAAGATCTTAGTTGAATAATTCTTAAGTGAAAGAAATATCTACTTGATATCTACTCAGTTGCTCTCTCTCTCTCTCTCTCACACACACACACACACACACACAACATACAAACATGCAGACACTCCCACACTTGTTCAATTAATAGTCATGTTGTCCTTTTTAACAATTCTATTCCTCTTATGGTTGAGTTGATTGGAACTTTCTCATTGCAGGTCTATATATGGGATTCTGAATAATTTTGGAATTCTGGCTTTCTTGATAGCCATGTTTTCACTTGTGGACTGGTGTGCATGGCGAATTGTTAGATTGCCCTTACCACCTTTTTATTTGATACGGCCTTTTGCAATATCCATAGCTATGGTGTGTTTTGTAGGATATATATGTGTTCCGTTGCTTCGTAGTTTGAAGCTTCTATCTATAATTAGGAACGGTCCAGCTCGACACTCTTATAAAAGCGGAACCCCTACTATGGGTGGCTTATATTTCATTCCAATTGGTATAATAGTTGCAGAAGTTATAGTTGGCTTTTCTTCTATTGAAGTTTCTGGAGCAGCGGCTGTTACTCTAGTGTTTGCAGCCATTGGACTCGTTGATGATCTATTGAGTCTCAAAAATAACAATAATGGTTTATCTGCAAAGATGAGAATTTTGTTGGAGGTGAGTTTCCTTTCATTCCTTGCTTCTGCTTCTATAGGATTTATTTGCTTTGTATAACACAAAAATGTTATGGTGATTAACAGATAGCTGCAACAACATGCTTCTTATGTTGGCTCTATACCGCGGATATATCATCACCCTACAGCATGTATACCTTCTTGTAACTAACTTGATCAACATTTTTTGATGGTAACCACACTTCTATTCTTCCAATGAAATTTTCAAGAGGATGTCTGCTGCTCCTTTTGTTTGTCATTTTTTTTGTTTTCTTTTTGGCTTTAATTTTTCTTGGTTGGAACTTGAATCTTTTTTGCTTTTTTGGCTTTTCTTTATTTTGGTGCTGAAATTTGTCATCACAGGAAAAGAATATCATCCTTATATCTTATAACGAATGGTACCATTAAGATTTAATAGTTGCAGATATGAGCTTTTAGGTTGATTTGCGGCATGCGGATGGTTTGATTAGAATTTTTTGAACTCTAACTAAACATATACATGAGGAGCATCCCTCATCCACTACTTATGTCATTGTCTATTTGAAATTTTTCACAGGAAAATGCTGGTTCCAATGCCAGCTCCACTTGGTCTTCTGTGCCTTGGAAATTTTTATCCATTTTTAACTGCATTTTGCTTTGTTTCAATGGCGAATGGAGTAAATTTCACAGATGGTCTTGATGGATTGGCTGGTGGGACTGCTGCATTGGCTTTCACTGGGATGTCAATTGCTGTTCTTCCAATATGTGCTGGTTAGTATGTAAACTATTGAACTTACTGCTGTAAGATTTAGATTCTTGGCTATTTTTGTTTCAGTATTTTACTAAAAGTGAAATATCAATTAGGGTGTGTAGTAGGAATTAGTACTGCAAGCAAACTGAGCTCATGGCTAGTGCAGTGCTCAATTTGACAAAAAAAAAAAAAAAACTTGCCTCAACTCGATTTATTAACCTTAAATTCAAGCTCGAGCCGCTGAATTAGCAATTCAATTCGAGCTCAAGCTCTAAAATCTAGGCTCAGAGGCGTGTGAAACTTATCTTATTGGTATCTAGGCTCGGAGACTGTTCATAGTCTTAAGGGTGGGTTTTATTTTATGTGATATTTTATTGGTAAAGAACTGCAAGAATTTGTGGTAGCGTTCTCATATATACTTTTGTTTTGGCAAAGACAAAAACATGGATACGACTTGAATTCATTTTTGGCATCAATTTGGGCAAATGGTGGTATGAAATTCATTGTAATAAAAGTGCTAGAGTCAAAGTAGGCATATTGCTGATTGATGAATACTACCAGATTGAAGCTTCAAACTTTTGTTCTGAGTTTGAAATCCAACTCAAGTTTTTTGCTGTAGTTTGGTTGATGATATCTTATATACCCTTTTTGTCAAATTCGTTTGTTTTGTTGTTCATAGTCTTATGGATGGGTTTTATTTTATCTGATATTTTATTGGTAAAGAACTGCAAGACTTTGTGGTAGCATTTGTATATGTGCTTGTTTTGGCCACGACAAAAGCATGGATATGGCTTGAATTCATTTTGGTATCAGTTTGGGCAGATGGTGGTATGAAATTGATTTTAATGGAAGCTGTAGAGGCTTGATGTGGCTTGAGTTCAAGCTCGAATAATTCGTGAGTCGAGCTCGAGCTCAAGTAGGGAATTTTTAAGGTGAGTCTAACTCGAACATACAAATATTCGGGCTTGACTCAGCTTGATTATGCCCCTACTAGGATTTGTTATTGCTAAAAACAAGGACTGGGAAAAAAAAACTTATATTGTTTGTAAAATTGTACTTTTTCAACATTTGGCTTTGGAATCTTTGTTTTGTGCTAATTCTTGAACTTTAAATCAGATCTTGCTGTGTTTGGAGCCTCAATGGCTGGTGCCTGTGTGGGTTTTCTTTTTCACAATCGGTACAAAGCATCTATATTTATGGGCAACACTGGAGCCTTGGCCTTGGGTGGAGCCCTTGCTGCCATGGCTGCCTGTACAGGAATGTTCTTTCCCTTATTCATTTCATCAGGAATTTTTTTCCTTGAGGTTTTGTCAGTTATAATGCAGGTACAATATCTCTATCCCATGGAAACTGATCTTCTTAAACAGATTTTCAAGAAAATGGTAGATGAGTTCCATGTATTTTCCTACATGACTTGAGAAAGTTCCTTGCATCCTGGTGTACACAAATTCTATTTGTGATTTGCACTTGATGCTTTTGTTTGTAATACAGTGTGCATGCAGATTTACTGAGGTGTAATGGAATATGGATTCTTATAATAACTTTTTTATGAATTGTTTCAGTTCTTCAATGCTGTCGTGTTGTGTTGCTGCTTCTGATTTCCTTTTGAGATGGAGGGCTGCGGACCTAACATGCCTAATGTCCTGTCGATTGTTTATATTTGTCATCATTATTATGTCTACACATCTAGGAGATGATATTTGGAATCTTTTATCTTAGTTTTCTTTCTTGTTCACTTTTTTCCCTTTTTTGGTGCAATTTTTTCCCTGTTTTCTTTGTTTCTTCTTTTTTGTCCAGTTTTTTTAATATTCTGTGCCTTAAGGATTTTGGTACTTATGTTGCATTATTTTTTGTGCCCGGTGCATAATTTGGATTTGCATATTGGTTATGCTTAGGATGACATCAATTACGTCAGGTAACTTGTACATATCATTTCCCTAGCTGGCATCTTCATGCACATAAATTTCATCTAGTAGTTCTTGGATACAGTCACAGCATTCTTATAATTATTGTGTGGTTAGAATTTTGTCCTACCATGCTAGACCTATGATTTTTGGTGTGCAATTTTCTTTTTCTGGATGAGTAGCTGTTCTTGTGTCTTAGGTTTCTTTCTTCAAGACCAGCAAGCACTGGCGGGGAACTGGCTACCGTTTGTTTCGGATGGCACCACTTCATCATCACCTAGAACTCTGTGGAATAAAAGAACCAATAATAGTTGCTGGTGCATATGTTATTTCAGCTGTGCTGGTCTTTTTGGCTGGATACATTGGTCTCATTTCAGCATAAGTTGATGAAGCTTTCAGTCATCTCCTCAAGTTCATTTGGCTGCTGTCAGGTTTCTCTTTCATTTTCGTGTTTGGTTGGACTTGCTAGTTGCTACCTCAAATTCTTTGAAGGCGCCTAATTTGAGTTCCTACAATTTTTTAAACGTGCCATTACTGTCCCAAGGGATTTAGGTAGATGTTAAACATTCTGAATGAAGACACTAGGAGTGTGTGTGGCATTAATGTCTATGCTTGTCTTTTTCCAGAAAGTCGGATACGGATGAGTGCACTCTTGGCTCAGATTATCATACGTACTAAAGACTAAAGTGCAAAAACTCTATACAACCATTAAATTATTCGAATTGCATAATTCTAGTCATTGAATTAGTTTTTAGTTTATTTCCTTATTTTATCCAACATTCTTATGACGCTCGATTTCACAAGAGATACTGGGTTAATAAAGCAAATTTTTTCAACAGAATATGATGGTGAATTCTTTGGGAGGAGTTGTTTAGAATAATGGAGAGAGTTTTTTTTTCTACCACTAATCACACAAAAAGCATAATCCTTTGACATACAAACAGATTCATGAATAATCAAAAGCTTGATTGATTTGCACGAGAATGTGAAGAATGGAGGAATTTTGCTTTGGTTCTGGTTCTACGGTCCATTTTACGAAGGTGAACTTCCTTTGTTGTCCCGAAAGGAAAAGAAAATTTGGGGTTTCTACAGCAAATTCTTGAGGGGATAGAAAGGGATAGAGGAATTTGGGGATATAAGATTTGAAGCGGTATAGTATTGCTTCAAATCTATATCGCCTTAAATCCTGCATCTCCAAATCCTTCTCTGTCCTCCACAGAATTATCTACCATGTCGCCATCTTGTGTCAATCAATTACGTGACCTATTTTAATCATCATCATCTCCAAATTGTAATTCCAGTTGTACTCTAAATGGTATATGAATAGTACTATAACGTTTGAGTATCTATCGTAAAAACAGATTACAGAGCAAGTCCATATAAAACTTGTGCTTGGTCTCCAAAATACTCAAAACACTTAATCCATAGTCCGCCATATATACGGCCGAGTTGTTTTTTTTTTTTCCTTCTTTTATCCAAAATTCTTATGGCTGTTGATTTCACGAGAGATACTGGATTAATAAAGTAAACTTTTTCAACAAAAATATTATGGAGAAGAGTTGATTAGAATAATGGAGAGCAAGTTTTTTTTTTAACCACTAATCACACAAAAGGCATGATCCTTTGACATACAAACAGATTCATGAATAAGCTTGATTGATTTGCATAAGAACGCGAAGAATGGAGGAATTTTGCTTGCGTTGTGGTTCCTATTATCTCTGATCCATTTTACGAAGGTGTATTTCCTTTGTTGTCTCCAAACTTTTGCCGTTAAATTTGCTACTTTCCATTGGTTTCATGCTAGTTTCTGTTGTTTTACAAAAATTTTGGCGTATAATTTATATATATACAAAGGAGAAATAGGAGGAAAATATGAATTGGGGTACGGATTGAACCAAAGGAGAGTAAAAGGAAAAGGAAAACAAAAAGGCAAAAATGAAAAGTACACAGCATAGAATTGGGGAAGCTCGGATCATGTCAAGATATATTAATATAAAGTTTTTGTATTGACATAAGGGATCTTAAAACTAATAGAACGGCTTCAATCCAATGAATGGCCTTTTGTGAGTTAAGTATGTGATTTGAAACCACAAATAATCGTGTGGCTTACATAGTTATTAAATTCGGCACAATAAAGGAACCAAACAAAAGGATCAGGTGGATAAATAATTAGTTTAAGGGAAAATGACCTGTTTCATCCCTCACATTTCGCAAAAATATTCTTTTTGTCTCTCACTTTTAAAATGAAGCAAATTCGTCCTTGACATTTAAAAATTAAAGCTATTACATCCCTGAACCTAATATTCAATCTGAATCAAACCATCCAATAACCTAGTAATAAATTTCGAAAATAGAATTGATAGATCATTCGGTCAACTTCATCGTATTCACATGGCATTTATTAAACCAAAAATTATAACATAAAAGGCCATTCTTTGTCTTGGAATAGTAGAGTTTTTTTTTTATAAATCTTTTCATGCACCGTTAGTATATCCGCTTGCGAATCTAGATGTGTATCATAAATATAAAATTTGGTGTTTAAATTTAAATTAAAATGATATGGTGGTACATAAAACCGTCAATATATACAATGATAATGTAGAAAAGATTAATCTTTCTTTTTTATATTATAATTTTTTCTTTTTTCTTTTTAGGTTCATTAAATTTTACATGAATATTAAGTTGAGTTAACCAAGTGATCTACCAATTACATCCCCAAATTTTGTAATCAGGTTGATTGGTGGTTTGATTCAGATTGAAATTTAGGTTCAGGGATGTAATAATTTTAGTTTTTAAATGTCAAGGACGAAATTGCTTCATTTTAAAAGTGAGGGATGAAAAGAATATTTTTGTGAAATGTGAAGGATGAAACCGATCATTTTCCCTTAGTTTAATTGGTGGATAGGTGATTGAGTTAGTGCGTCACTAATATTAAAAATTATTGATACATCAAAGTAATTTTAGTATATACAAAATTTATAAGAAAGTGCTTTCAGATATTAATTATTGTATTTAGAATGATATATTATAAGCATATAAATATTAATGAAAGATTTAAGTTCATTTGATTGTACTTTTACAAACTAGTTCATGCAGTCAAAGATAAAACAAAATCAACTACTTTCTAAATACTCAAGTACTTTCACATGATGACAACATTTTTAGTCTGGAAATTAAAAGGATTAATTGTACAATAAAAATGTAAAAAAATTTATTTATAGTGTCATTTAAACATCAACTAATGACTTACCTTAGTGGTAAATTCTTATACACAACTAAAAGTTGAATCAATGTTCAAATCTCATCAAAAAAAATGTATTTTGGTCTAAAATCAAAGACCTAATCCTTTGAAAAAAAAAGGTTAGCTAAAACCTAGGTGGGTTCCTGATCCAACTAGTGGATAGATTTGACCGGATTTTGAGCCAATTAGATTAAGAACTTTGGCCCAGCCTAGTTGGTTGGTTCACTAGACTAGACCAAGTTTAATAACTATGGTGGCCAAAATCAATAAACTAGAAGAATTGGTTTAGTTTTATGGTTATAGCCGCTTTTGCACTTTATCCCCTAATATATATATATATATTTTTTTCACTTTATCCCTTAAACCGTTGGTCAACTCTAACATTGTGTAATGGTAATGTCAAAAAGACATTTGTATGCCTAAGAGTTAATTACAGCAAATCCTCTTAAAATATAAATTGTTTTGCATTTTATCCCGTAACATTATTTGTTAACAATTTACTAAAATCATTAATAAGTCCAATATATAATGACACCCAAGATAACTAATGTCTAAAAAATCAATATGCCTAACATAATAATAAAAAATAATATTTATATATATGGTCCTAGTTAAATTTCATTCCATAATTGTACTTTTTTTTGGATTGAGGAGAATATCTTGCTAATTTGATTTAATAATGTGAAAAACAAACAAAAATTGTTATTAAAAAAATTAAAATGTGAAAATATTTTTAAAAGTCTAAAAATGATCAAGATATTGTCAGTTTCTCTTTGGGAATGTGCATACAACTAAACTTTTCTTTTAGTAGATAGATTTTTTTTAATATATGGAGTGTACTTTTTAGTTTGTTGATAATACTAAAAGAAGTGAAACATGATTGATTTGGAGTTCAAAATATTTAGTCCAAGGCATATTTCTCGATATATTTAATATTTCGAGTTCCTTTCTTGAAGAACGCTATTAGCACCAAAACTTAAAAAAAAAAAAGGTCAATGATGCGAAAAACAAAACCACTGACTATAGAAGGCCCAATAATTTGATTCGGCGAAACCTCATTAAAAAATTTGAAGCAAAAGATGAGTGCACTAATAATTAGCAAAAGAGGTTTTGGTCTAACGGTTAAGGTTGGCCCGTAAAACTTAAAGGTTCTAGGTTCAAATCTCCCTTTCCTCCTCGCCACTTCTTAAATCTCGTCCTTCCCCTGCCTGAAAAATTACAAAAAAAAAGTAAAAAAAAAAAAAATTCATCAATTAGCTAATTTTCATGTAATCCTTTTTTAAAATTTTTTGTATGCTGAACATACATAAATGTAGGCTTTATGGATGCCCTTTGTAGCAATCATTTTTTCTTAAGCTTCCCCTGTTTCTATGTTTTTTTTTTTTTTTTTTTGTGTGGCTGAAACTAAAACCTTAGGGTTGCAAAAACTGCATGCTTGCAAATTAGACTTTGTTATTGAATTTGAAATCTAATGACTTAGTTTTACTAGAAACTTTCTGGGGTAGATCCTTCTATCTGTGATGAGTTGAGCAGCGAAGTTCAATAGTTTATATGCTTGTGGATTGACTTGTTATTTTTTGGAATCATTACTATATTGAAATGTTTGACATGCAAAATCTGACAAGTAACTTTTACACCGAATCCTATCAGGTCCTTATCAATTATCCAAGGTTTTATCGATCGTTGCTTATTGTCAAAACAATTGTCAATGTTCAATTATTATTCATTTAACTGTGTTAAGAGTATGCTAAAGTGTACATGATCAACTAGTAGTGGAGGCTACATTAGAAGTGGAGAGCCAAGTTTCACCATGAGACCAAATTTAACGATCGGCAAATAAAGTTTGTAACACTACATATTTGCAGTAAGAAGTCAAATTTAAACAACATCCATCGATTCAAATTCCTAAAACAAGTATGACATTATTAAATAAAATTATTGTTTATTAGTTCTTTCATTTAAAACTACATTTATTAAAGTACATTCATCATACATATCAAAACACTTCACTAAACTTATTAAATTTATAGTTAATGCTCTCATTGAAAGAAAAATTAAGAAAGAAATCACCCAAAACCTGGGTAGTTTAACAATGCAAAAGCAAGAGTTGAGTTATGATATCGTCCCCTTTTCTTGGTGGGTAATTTAGCAATTCTGCTTCTCTCCTTTTGTTTTCTCTATTCATGATTGACTATTTCTCGCATTGCTCACATAAGGTTTCAAGAATTATTTCTCAAATTTCTCCTCCCACTGCCGCCTCCTCCTCCTCCTCTTCTTGATTGGGCAATTTCAAGAGTCCTTTGAAGTAGACGCCCAAAGAAAGTCTCCAAAATTAACTAGGTGAATTTAATCAATTCACATAGGTACCAAAATTTAGACAACATCGTTGAGATTTTGTGTTTGTTATTACATAAAATTGAATATATTCAGTAAACAAATGGAAACGAAATAAGGGAAACATTAAAGAGTACTAAAAAATGGAAATATGCAATAGTCAGTAAGTAATACTAAAATGAATCCCCTAATCTTGAATGAATCACTTTTACATTAACATGGTAAACTTGTACACATTGATTAACCATAGTTGTTGAATCTCAAAGTTTGTTAGTGTTAGACCAGCTTAATTATGTGAATATTGACTACCTAAGAAAGTTTATGCAAATTGAGGCTTAGATGCATTGGTAGAGCAACAATTGAATTGAGTACTATGTTTACCATTTGTAAGACGCAAAAATGAGAACGTTATAAATATTTCAGAATTATATAGTAACTAGCTATTTACCTATGCATTTGCACGGGTTCTTTTTATCATCAAGATTTTGTTTTTAAATGAACATGGACACAAAAGAACTAAAATAACAAATTTATTAAATTTTGAAACACTAACTATAAGACAAACATTGAAACTAAATGATATAATATTTGTTATTGATGCACAATTCACTAATTAGTTCTCAACAATCCCATCTTGATGGTGATAAAGTATCGTGTAAGAACAATAAATACATTAGAGGTATATGAATATTTAATTACTTTTTTAAAAATAATGTAAAGAAAACAACTAATAAGAAATAATCTTCAAAGGAAAAAGAACAAAAAGATGTCCGCATAAAGAGCATGTGATCATGATTCTGAAAAATAGACAACTGATTTTGAATTTTCTAATTAAATGAAAACAGAATGTATCTTTTGCTTTTTTTGTATGCTAGAGAATGGATGGAAGATAATCAAAATTTTATAATTTATGATTGATCAAATATAAGGATATATATTTTTTTTATTTATTTATTTTATTATTTTATAAAAATTTCGGCAGAGTTTCCCCTTAAAAAAGGACGAAACTCCCTGCCATCAAACCACAATTTGACAATAAATTTACAAGCTAGTGAAAGTTTAAGCATTTAAAAACTGAAATTAAGATTAAATCTTCATTTTTCCATATCAGGATGTCTTCCAGTGAATCTGAAGGATGATCTTTGAAGATTTTAGCAGTCAATCTTCCTCCCTTGATGTCCTTCTAACCGCCATTTTCACCTTCATTGGCCTTTTCTGCTTCTTATTCCAATTCATGCCAGACACCGTGTACGAAACGTAGGAAATCCTAATCGATCTAATCTAATAGCCCCCCTAACCAATTGCGGCAATTCTGAGAATGTATTAAACACATGACCTGCACTAGAATCAGCACCAAAATTTGCCAAATGATCTGCAGGTGCGTTTGCTTCCCTGTAGCAGTGTGTGATCGATGTGAAATATTGCTTGAACATCATCAACTCATCCAGATCTCTCTGTAAACGCCAAGGACAAGCACTAGTCCCTTGAACAATGTGAACCAGGGTGAGAGAATCCGCCTCTAAGTGTAACTCCAAGCACCCTCGAATCACACAATGTCTAACGCCCCATAGCAACGCTCGAAGTTCCGCCTGCATGCTGGTTATCACCCCGAAGGGCTCCGCGTAGCCGAATACAAAATTTCCTCGACTATCCCGCACAAGCCCACCCCCCCCACTCCTTCCTGGGTTCCCCCGAGAACATCCATCTGAATTCAACTTATAGCCTCTACGTGGAGTTACCCAGTAAACTGGCCTAATAACCATCCGCCTTTGATGACTACCTAATTCGAGAAGCAACCCTTCCCATGTAGGGGCAGAAGGCTGCACCCCCGGGAACCGTGACTGAAGGAAATCATGCAGAAACTGAACAATCCGATTCACCGTAGGCCTGATCCTCATCTTCCGACCTTCAAACACCCCTTCATTCCTAGCCTTCCATAAAACCCAGCATACCACCGAAGGAAGTATATTATGCAAAAACTTTACACGATCATTAGTCCCCCTCCTTAACCAACAAGACCACACCATATGACGCACCGTATGCACCCCACTAAACTCACCAGCAGTACTCTCGAAGTGTCGCCAGACCAATCGTGCCCCTTCTCCTGAGCAAAACACATGATTCAAATCCTCCTCCTGGGGATTCTGACAACACAAGCATCTAGATGGGCCACAAACCCCAAACCTCTTTAGGCGATCCATAAGAGGGAGCCTCCCCTGTAGTAGTCGCAGCATAAAGAAAGAAACCTTGACTGGAAGACCCTGCTGCCATATACGACCAAAAAGCCAAGAATTGTCATTGGATTGACGGATCAATGAGTAAGCCGATGCAGTGGAAAAAACACCCGAGTTCGTCAATGCCCATACCATTGTATCATTTCCCCTATCGGTAGGAGGGTCAATCTCCAAAACCTGCGTAACCAATTCTCCATCCAAGAATTGATGGAGCATGTCCACATTCCAAGCCCGCCGATCTACAAAATCAACCACCGAATGATCATGGAAGACCTCAACCTTGTCACAAAGCGCACCTGACCCCATCCAATTATCATGCCAAAAGTCCAAAGCCCCCTCCTGAACTACCCAGCTAATATTATCCTCCCCAAAACGCTGCATTGTAACCATCCTCTGCCAAACTTGGGATCCCGGATGCCCAATATCAGCAAGACAAGGGTGATGACCTGCACAATACTTCTGGGACATAAACTTTGCCCATAATGATTGTTGTTGTCGAAATTTCCACCAGAGTTTAATGGAAAATGAGTCGTAGACCTGTTTCAAACCCCACAGGCCTACACCCCCTTCATCCTTCGGCCGACACAAATCTGCCCAACGTATCCAATGGAATTTATCCCCGAAATTCGAAGATCCCCACAAGAACTTGGCGAACAATTTCTCTATGACCATCAACATCCCTTTTGGAGGGGACGCGGCTGCCAGCAAGTGAATTGGCATAGAGGATAACACGCTCTGAATCAACACCACCCTGCCTCCTAGCGATAATATCTGGTTTTTCCAACTCAAAATCCGATTCGCCACCGCATTGTATATATCCGTATAGTAAACCTTCTTGCTCCTTCCGGTATACAAGGGACAACCAAGGTACCGTATTGGAAAGTCGCGTTTATTATACCCTAGTATCTGGTTAACAACCGCTGCCCTCTGAGATGGTGCCCGTGGATGAGTAAGGAAACAACTCTTCTGAGGGTTGATTCGCTGACCTGATGCCTCATTATAATCATCCAAAACCCGTTTAATCAGACGTAGGGATGACTTGGCCCCACTGGAAAAGATAATCACGTCATCGGCGAATGCCAAATGCGTAATTATAGAACAATGAGGAGGAACTTTGAACGGAGTAAATCCTCTTTGTGTGGGTAGCGTGTTGAGGGTTCTAGACAGCACCTCAGCTCCGATAACGAATAAGGCTGGTGAAATTGGATCCCCTTGCCGTAAACCCCGTGAAGATCTGTAGGAGAAAGGGCCATGAGACTTTATCATAAGCCTTCATCATGTCTAACTTGATGACCACATTGCCACCCCGATTTGATTTCCCGATATCGGCTACTAACTCCTGAGCTAACAAGAAATTATCTGTAATCTGCCTCCCTTGGACAAACCCGCTTTGCTGTGGAGATATAATCCGGGGTAATATCATCGCCAACCTTGCCGATAACAGCTTGGAGATGATTTTGTTAGTAAAGTTGCACAGACTGATTGGACGAAAATGCTTAAAATCTTGGGGGTTCTCCACTTTTGGCAGCAACACAATTGAGGTAGCCGTGATACTCCTAGGTAGTTCAGCACCGCAGAAAAAGCTGACAACCGCCCGGTATAAATCCGATGCCACTACCTCCCAAGCAAAGGTAAAGAATTTCCCTGTAAACCCGTCCGGGCCGGCTGCGCTCTCTCCATCCATAGCAAAGACTATGTCTTTAACTTCTGTAAGAGATGGAATGTCCGTTAACCGTGAGTTTTCCTGGTCTGTTATCAGTTTAGGTATGATCTCCAGACCGGTAAGGGAGGGAAGATCCCCCTCTGCCGTGAAAAGATCCTTAAAGAAACCCACCGCTGCCTCCCCAATTTGGCATTCCCCCTCGATCCACTCTCCAGCAGTACCCCTGACTCGATGAATTACTGCCCTACGTCTCCTTTCCGTAACCAAGGAGTGGAAATATTTGGTGTTCCTATCTCCGTCCGAAAGCCACTTAACCCGCGCCTTTTGTCTCCAAAAACCCTCCTCAACTACAAGCGCTCGGCGCAATCGAGCCCGAGCATGATGTAACTCGCTCCGTCGCTGCTCAGTAGGATCGAGGTCGTATGCTGTCTCAGACTCGGTTACCACACGCTCTGCACTACGTACCCCTTCAAAAATATCCCCGAATGTCGTCCTAGACCACTGCTTGAGGGCATTTTTAACATTCCTCAACTTCGATGCCAATACTTGCAAAGGAGAGCCATTGACTGGATGAACCCAACAGTCCTTGATAACCCCCAGAAAATCAGGATGAGTGGTCCAGATGTTTAAGAAACGAAACGGCTTGGGTTTATTGTCTAGCCTCGTATCCACCGATAGCAACAAGGGAGCATGATCCGACGGGTCACGGCCTAAATGTTGCACCATGAATTGGTACGGTAGCTCCATTGCACTCCCACACAGAAGTAAGCGATCCAGACGCTTCCAGATCCGCGCCGTTCCCGAACGATTATTACACCATGTAAACCTTGACCCAGAGAATCCCGCATCACTGACACCAGCTAGCGCCATAAAATTCAGAAAGTCTGATCCCTCCGACGGTCTAAATGGCAATCCACCCCTCTTCTCCTCTGTATTTGTGACCACATTGAAATCCCCCACCAAAAACCAAGGATTGAAGGCGGGTTTATCCTGCAAAAGTGCATTCCACAAATCCTCTCTGTCCTGCTGCGTACACTTCGCGTGTATACAAGACAAAATAATGGAGTCTTGGAAAAGATGAGATTGTACTCTAATAGTTATATGTTGGGGAGACTCCCCTGTAATCTGACACGTAAACAATGACCGGTAGAAAATCCAAACAGAACCCCAATGATTGAACATGCAACAATCCATCCCCAATTTAATTCTAATATCAGTAATTGACTCCACCCTCAACTTAGGTTCAACAACAACCACCAATTGAAGATCATACAATTTAATAAGTTTCCTTAACCGCCTTAAATTAGGAGCACGAGCTACCCCTCTTATATTCCAAAAAAGTAACTTAATCATCAGAAAGGACAGAAAAAGAATTTGTTGAAGAACTAACCATGGAGCGTAGTGTTCTATCTGACGGGAGACCAACCCGGAGACCACGCGACCTTGCATCCATTCGCTCCTTACGAACAACTTCTTCTAGTTCCAGGGTACCCCCCGTGTCTATATGCCCGGTCTCTAGTGATGACTCTTCTTGTCGGATAAGATCCTTGCCCCTAGGGGAGAGGGTACCGACCCTTCGTTGAGTATCTTGTATGTCTTCAACTTGCCCCTCAGCAGAACGTACGACCACCCTCGCGGGCAACCCACTCCCCACATCTTCAGAACGTTCCTCTCCTTTGTCATGTGGCAGCACCACCTCGATACCTTCTACCGCCACCGTCCCATAATCCTCCTCCATTTTCCTCTCCTGCTGCGCTGGTATAGTAGCACAGGACTGCTGCACCTGGTCACCTTGCTCAGCTTCGTGAGGCGTACCACCTATTAACTGATCGTGAGCAACTAGCGCTTTGCCAGTCACAGTCTCTAACTTCTCCCTTTGCCCCATCAATTACTGCCGCATCTTGTATCAATACCGATGGCCTTTCTCCATTACCCTCCAAAGGGCCATCAGGCATGTCTGTATTCGACGTCTCTGCCAACCGTAGTTGTGTTGTTCCAGTAGTCTTGGTATGGTGACCAGATGCTCCTCGCAACTCGGGCTTTAAAACATGACAAGTCTCCACATCGTGACCTTGGCGGAAACAATGTGAGCAGTACCTTGGAAGGTTCTCCACCACCAGCTCTTGCCAAAAACCAGCATGATTTCCATTGCCAATCCAAACCCGCGACGGTGTCGAACGCAACAAATCCATCTCAACACACACCCGTGCAACACTTGGCCGTGACACTGCAAGGGTAGCCGCATCAACTAGCAAAGGGTTACCTACCATAGACGCAATCTGGAAAATCACCTCCTTATTGAAAAAGTGCAGCGGGAGTTTTGGTAATTGAAGCCAGAGCGGAACCACCGACGACTCCCTGTCAACATGGAAGTCCGTGGTCCATTTGAATACTCTCATGGGGAAGGAAGACACATACCAGATCCTCCTAAACCATACACGATGGAAATCAGCTTCATTGTTCAACTGAATTAACACATGTCTTACGTCCAACAAGCCCACCACCGGGTTCTCACGTAAATCCAGCGATGCAATGAACTTCCTCACCTCCTCCAACTTCGGTCTACGTCTAGAGAATTTCCCAATCAATGCGAAACGAAATGGACTGGCTAGAGCTTCGACCGCTGCCTGTGGGAAAATCAACGCAGGTTCCCCTTTGTGTGTAGCCTCCTGTGCCGCAAAGGATAGCGTCGGCTGCTGTGAATTCTTCGTGAACAACTCTGAAAAGGATTTGCGTTGAAAGGTAGGAGGGGCAGGCTGCCCTCCATCAGGTGGGCAGATGGCAGCCATGGACTGCCGCACCACTACCCAAGCCGTTCCTTGGAAACCTTAGCACAAAATCCTTAAAGAATGTAGAACTTTTTTCTATTGAACCGGAATGGATTTCACCTTTGGCTAGAAAAAAAAAATTATTATCATGAAGATGATGATTGCTAGTGTTTGAACGAGGTAGAGATGATGGGCTGATGACTATACTTGGAGGCATGAACTAGCAGCCAAGGCGTTGAACGAATTTTGAACTTAGTTTGAAAGAGGCAATTTATCAAACAGCTGATGGGTTATAAAAAACCTTTATTATTTTGCATGAATTGTAAAGATAGCAGCCCGCAAAATTTTTGCAACAAAGATATTTTGATGAAACTATAGTAATGAACTCACCAGAAAGTTAAATCTCATTGACAAAGATATTTAACTGTCTAGTTGGGTGCAAATTGGGCATTGCTAGTTTCGAGAGTGCAATTGAAATTCTCTTCCTTTGTAATTGGGCATTACCCTTCACTAATCATTTAGTAAACTTTTCATTTTAATATTGTTGTCGCACTACACATCTATGTCTATATGTCTCTAAAATTTCCCACTCAAAATAACGTTTTTGGCTCCTTTTATGCTTCTAGGGACTTCTGTTTTCCTTTTTTTTTTTTTTTGGTCTTTAACTCGAACTCCAATTACTGGGATTTTAAGAAAAATTGGAGTCGCCACTTGGTATTGAGTTTAGGTGTACTGTGATAGTCCCACCTTCCCTTACGACGTACTCCAAAGGTTGGCGAGCTACCTGCCCAATTCTCGTCAGGACTACTAAGCCAAATACACTTTTGCCAAACCAAAACATGCAATAAAACTTCGATTAAACACTCCAACGGAAACTGATTGAAACTGAAGCCACGTCAGAATCCGGCCACTTTCTGGCCGGATTCAAGGCAGAGAGCCCCACAAATTTTTTTTCGCCTCCCCTATCAATCCGGCCAGGTATCCGGCCACAACTTAGCCGGATTTGCAGCAGAAACTTTCCGCCAGTTTTTTTGTTTTCCGCTCAAGATCCAGACTCACCAGGTTTTCAACGGATCAAGAAAAGTTCACTTAAGCCCATAGAAACGTGCATTCTCAACCAATCACACTTAATATACATAATCATACTCTTGTATATATATATACATTGGAGTCTTCAACAAGTCAACTTGTGGTACAAGCCAGAATATCCATATTTATACAAATACAATTAGGGTTTACTATTACAGAGGAGCTTAAACAAAAAACAACTATAACTAGCTCAACTCTTTTCTCCAAAATCACGGTCCCAAAATTTTGTCCCCTGTAAGGAAAAGAAAAGTAACAGGGGTGAGCTTTCACCGAATGAGGTACCAAAAGGTCAATCAGTCAAGAATCACGAAAGTACACTTTTAATCAATCAAATAAAGAGAGGAATGATCACCACAGTTAAACAGAGTAGTTCAAATAAAAGGATACAGATGGCTCTCAAGTGCCAATTTTCCCTTTTTCATTTCTTGATCCAAACCCGTTGACCCTCCGTCAACGTTTAAAGAAACAACTATGACCGTAGATCCCCATTTTACACCAATTTCCGTCTACCAAACATACCCCTTATCGGACCCGAACACCTACTCAAGTATACCAAGTATTAAGAGGTTTCAGTATTCAATGAATCAGTAACAGTTTCCTCATGGTTCGTTAATCTATCTTGACCAACCCCTTATTGGCTCGATTCGATTAACTACCAATGAGGTTGAGCTCAAATTTCACAGTAAGGTCGTTGGATACAAGCCTCCAAACGACATCAAATCATGCACAAGTAACAGATCCAAATTTGCACAGTAAACCAGTCAAATAGTGAAGAGAAACGAGTGTGATAAAGTACACCCTCGTCTCGTCCAGAATAAACGGAAGTCACAGGCATTCAAGTCATAAATTTCAAGCACAAGTAAATCAGTTAAGCAACAAGTCATGCGAGTAGTACACTCACCAGTTCAAGCAAAAATAACTTCAAAAGTTTCCTCCCGGATTATGCCCTTGGTCACCAGCACGTCCTAAGAACAACCAAGGTAAAATAATTATGGTCCCCACATACAAAACCTAGTGAACGGAATTCACAATTTAGGGTCGACAACGATTCGTATGCCTATCCATGTTAACTACTAGTGCAAGGATACAAAAGTGTGATTTTGGAGTGAAAAGGAAAGTTTGGACCAAAGGACATGAACAACCAAAGAGTCCTTCATTTCTACCAAAATTCAACACATAAGTAAAGCTTATAGGTTTACCAAGCACCTTAAGCAAGTTTATCACAAAATCAACCCAAACTTGAAGGAAACAAGCTGTCCCAAGAGTTGGACAGCACCTCCCCTTATTTTCTTTACTTTTCCATCCTAAAATCAACACCAAATCTTATCTCAATTCTACCTCAATCGCAACCACAAATCATAAGCTATCAAATACACTTAATTAAGGCCACAACACCCTCCAATATAGCAAATTTATGGCTCAAAACCAACCATAAACAAGCTGATTTTTGGGAACCCTAAGCTGAAATTTTCACATACAAGCTGGAATTTTCCTTAAGCAAGCCAAACTAACATATAAAAGCTAGATATTTCACATGGCAAAGCTATCAAATCATGACCAACCTTAAGCATCATATAAGGGTAGAAATTTTACCATAAAAGCTGTAAATTTCCAAATCACCACTTCAAACCATGAAATTTCTCATAAAGCTACTGAAATTCAACTTTAAACCACTAGTATGCAAGTATTAGAAGTAGAGGAAAGTTTCTTGCCATAAATACCTTAGAACCCTATGCAAAGAGGCTGCCAAGACCTTTCTCCTCCCAAATCACTCCACCAAAACCCATAAGCTTCCTTAGTGATCAACTTTTATGAAGTAGTTTGCAAAATCAATGGTTGAAACTCAAGATTCAAGCAAGTTTTTTAGGTTGAAGATGAAGTATCCCTTCTGTGACGCCCTGATGAGAATATAAAGACCAAGGCCCATTCAAGCACATGGGGAATTGGAAGATTCAAGTGAAGACTAGTTGATTGCACGAATGCTTGAGTTTAGTAGGATTATTTGATTTTTCTCGTTGATTTTGGTTATTTCTCGTTTTAAAAAGTCTAGGTAATTAAGATAGTTTAATTGCGGCCCATTTGTTAGTAAGTAAGGCCCAAAATCTTTCTTAAGTATGTAGGGTAGTTTGGTCAACTTTTGGATTAGGGTTAATGCTTGTAAGGGCTATAAATAGCCCCACTTCCTCTTTGTTTGGGGACCAGTTTTTGACTATTAAATACAATTAGTGAGTTTTCACTTTCTCTTTGGCAAGAGAGTTGCCTTTGAATACTTGAGAATCTTCTCAAGTTATTCACCCGAACTTATCAATCGAGTATCTCCTTGATTGTGGCGTTCTACTACCTCCAATTTGGTTCGTTAATTCGAGTAGTTACGGGTTGAGATAATATCAAAATTGTTCGTGACTTCTAGGGATTAGTTGGGTCAAATTTCCGCTGCCTAAGCCATGGTGTTTTGGTTGTCTAGATCGGGGTTTCACATCAGTTGGTACCAGAGCTAGTTGACAACCACCAGGTTATATCTTTTTTTTGTTTTTCGTTTATTTCGAGTCATATATGTTTATCCCAATCTGTTCGTTTGTTTAGAACCAAAAAAAAAAAAAAACTGTTCATCGTACTGTTCATCGTACTGTTCACCATTACTGTTCACCGACACTGTTCATAGTTACTGTTCATCCGAATACAAATCTGTCCAGCCTTGTTGTTTGTGTTATCCAACTTGTTTACTTGGTTTTCAAATCTGAATTTTGGCAAAACTTGTTGGAATTTTGTGAATCTTGAAGAGAACTTACAATAATCTTGAACTTCTTGAATTCTTGACCACAATCTTGAAATTTCTGAAGTTCCTGACAACTTCCTTGAACGTTCTTGAAAGATCTTGGAGTTCTTGGTTGTTATTATTTGTGGACTTCCTTGTTTTGTGTCGTGGTTGATAGTTGTAGTCAAAAAAAAATGAAAGAAAAGAGAAAGAAAAGATGAATTGGTTGGCAAGAGAAAAAAAAAAGGAAAGGAAAGAAAGGGGCAACCGAATTGTTTTGAATAGGGAACCAAATCTGATTTGTGCAATCTTTCTTGGAGTAGAATTTGGAAGTTACCAAAAGTTGTTTCAAGAAGATTACCAAAGGTTGTTTCAAGAAGGTTACCAAAGTTTGTTTCAAGAAGATTACCATTGTTTGTTTCAAGAAGGTTACCAAAAGTTGTTCAAGAGGAAGAGGATTTTCAAAAGGTTTCCAAAAACTAACTTGTTTCCAAAATCAATTAGGAAACTAAGTAAAGCACTTGGATAACTCTTTGTACTCACTTGGACACTCTCTCTCCTACCTTTTTAGGAAACTTTCCTAAATTCTCTTATCCATTTTTTTAGGAAACTCTCCTAAAATTCTCTCATCCATTTTTAGGACCTTTCCTATATTCTCTCATCCACTTTAGGAAACTCTCCTATATTCTCTTCCTTGATTTTAAGAAACTTTCCTACATTTTCTCCTACATTTGCTCCTATATTTTCTCCTAGATTCTAGGAACACTTTCCTACATTTTCTCCTACATTCTTGTGATTACACTTGTGGAAAGGTTGGTAACGGTTGTTGGACTTGAGCAGCATTTCTCAACTACCTAACCCAACAGGTAAAGGTATTTGGTAAGTCCATTAGAGTGACATCCATATACACGAGTGCGAGTGGATACACGTAAGGGAGCGTGAAAGGCAATATCTTCGGTTTCGTTGCTAACTTTTTGCAGGTTCCCTCATACGTCATGGCAAGTATAAGACGCATAAAAGCTAGCCCACAACATTGTCTTCCTGATCCTAAGGGAGTCAAAGAAGTGGCATTACGTGGTGTAGATGAGCAATTGGACCTCGTCAAATCTCAGTTGCTTGGTTGGTTTTATACTCGTTGCGGTGTCAAAGATAAAATTTGTAGCTTGGCCATTGATGGTAGTTGTGAAGTCAATCTTGCAAGTGCTATCATGGTTGAGAAATTAAATCTTCCAACCATTGATCATCTTCAACCGTACAAGTTGACGAGCACTCATGGGGATGTTTGGGTTACTAAGCACACACTGGTACCTATTCAAATCGGCAAATATGTGGATGAGGTGTTGTGTGATGTAGTCCCAATTCAAGTGACACATGTGTTGTTGGGCAAAGCATGGATGTCGAGGCGAGAAGTTAAAATTGACGGACATACTAATAAGTATTCCTTCTTATTTAATAGTCGTCGTCTTGCACTTGTATCACTTACTTATGACCAACTTTGTATTGATCTAGCATGCATGAAAAGTGAGCTTGAGCGTTATAGAATGGAGAAAAAGCTAGATGAGGGAATTGTGCCAGCAGAGGTAAAACCCGAGGAAGTTGAAAGTAATGAGATAAAAGGTCAGCTGTTGAACTAGAAAAAGAGATGGACAAATCTAATGAGATGGGTGGTAAAAAGGAAGAAAAAAGAGAAAGTGGGCTGATCTTGAGCAACCCGGTGAAGGCCTATTATTTTCTTAACAAACTTACCTTTGCTTTGTTTAGTGTTTCTTCTTTTATACAGATCAAGCAAAGGCAAGTTGAACTGATCTTGGTGTGTTCCATTCCAAAATCAATTGTAGACGTTGCAAGCCTCCATGGAGTTGGTACTCCAAGAGTTAAACCCCGTTGGTATCCATTCATGGAACAATGTCAACTCAAATCAGTCCACACCAAAGGGGATCTGATTCGAGCTCATCTTGAAGGGAACACTCCATAGTTTAGGGATGGTTGTGTACCAAGGGTTCATTTAAAGAACAAGTACTTCAATGACCATTATGATTTTCGTCTTGTTCTTAGTCCACATGAAGCTCCACCATCACCAAATCCGCCTTGGTGCCTTGCAAGTGTGTTCGAGCCGGAGTTCGATTTCACGGGATACACTT
This sequence comes from Coffea eugenioides, assembly GCF_003713205.1. Taxonomy (NCBI): domain Eukaryota; kingdom Viridiplantae; phylum Streptophyta; class Magnoliopsida; order Gentianales; family Rubiaceae; genus Coffea; species Coffea eugenioides. The sequence continues at coordinate 30,719,728 of NC_040043.1, forward strand.
CATACCACTTTCAGGACCCTTACCTCATGACCACAAACAATAAAGTTGAGCATACATTGAAGATGGTTTGTGAGATTCAAGGTTCGACGAGGGTTATTTTCCAACTTAGCACATGGGCTTTGCATTGGATGCCATCTGTAGCTTTCATAACAAGATTGAGTCGAAGGCATGTAACTCGTCTTGTCACCATTCGTGCTTCAATTTGTGGGCAAATTGCTTTTAAGAGGAGGGGAATGATGAGAATATAAAGACCAAGGCCCATTCAAGCACATGGGGAATTGGAAGATTCAAGTGAAGACTAGTTGATTGCACGAATGCTTGAGTTTAGTAGGATTATTTGATTTTCCTCGTTGATTTTGATTATTTCTCGTTTTAAAAAGTCTAGGTAATTAAGATAGTTTAATTGCGGCCCATTTGTTAGTAAGTAAGGCCCAAAATCTTTCTTAAGTATGTAGGGTAGTTTGGTCAACTTTTGGATTAGGGTTAATGCTTGTAAGGGCTATAAATAGCCCCACTTCCTCTTTATTTGGGGACCAGTTTTTGACTATTAAATACAATTAGTGAGTTTTCACTTTCTCTTTGGCAAGAGAGTTGCCTTTGAATACTTGAGAATCTTCTCAAGTTATTCACCCGAACTTATCAATCGAGTATCTCCTTGATTGTGGCGTTCTACTACCTCCAATTTGGTTCGTTAATTCGAGTAGTTATGGGTTGAGATAATATCAAAATTGTTCGTGACTTCTAGGGATTAGTTGGGTCAAATTTCCGCTGCCTAAGCCATGGTGTTTTGGTTGTCTAGATCGGGGTTTCACATCACGCCCCCACTTCTCCCTAAGGCGAACCAAAGGGTATCCGCGGAACGCTTGCCCAGCTCTCGCCATGACTCAAGACAATTCGATTCAATCTTAATACCATACTAGCCATCACGACAAGATAAAGTAAGAAAGTGCAGAAACTTTCAAGCTTAACAATATATAACAATTAATACAAGCCTACTAAAGAGAAGTCGCTTCCATAACCGACTGTCCAAGTCTTACACCACCAGTTCAAAATACAACGATTATCCAATTCTTACATCAGATTTCCCAAAATATACATCAAATCCCAAAATATACAATAGCCAAAATATCTAGCCAATTGCATTCGAAACCCTAATACACAAGTACATCCAGAGGGCTTCTCCGAGATTCACTCCAGGTCCTTTCTTGTTAAGGAAAACAAATCTATGGGGTGAGCGATTGCTCGTGAGGCCAAGAACACACATGCAAGCACATTGTTCAAGTAACAATCCCAATTAACGAGTAAAACAATAATATTCAAGTAAATGACAATTCGAGCAAGAAGAGTAAACAGAAACAATTCAAGGATATAGGAGCTCTCAGAAGCTATTTTCCACTTGCACGATCAAGAACCTCCACGAGTTGACACTCCGTCAATCGGGTAGGTTATAGTCCGTAGAACCTCACTTATCATGTCCCCGTTCACCATTACATACCCCTGCACCGGGCCCGCCTATTATTTGTTTGAGGTAATGATACGAACCCCAAACCGCGATTGGAAGAACTCGTATTCCAACAAAACAGGATCTAGACAAGCGACTCCAAGGTTTGTACGTGCGGAACCCTAAACCCCCTTAGAATCCCTTGGATGAGAACTAAGATTGATTCTTAACCCTCAAGAAAAGATTAAAGGAACTTATAGTCAATGGTAGAACGGTGCCACGAGCAAGTGTGATTCTTGCTTGATAAGCCAAGAAGAACACTTAGAACAAAATCTAAGATATTCAAAGTTAACCAAAGCTTAAGAGAACACTCTTAAAACTGAAAATTTGTTTATTGATGAATGAATGAATAACAAGCTTGGCCAAGCCTTGTATTTATAGGCTTTGGTACTCCTAATCCTAACTAGCAATGGAAAACCATATTAACTCCAAATAACCCTAAACCTAGCTTACTAAGGAAGCTAACAAACGAAGCCCAACATGGGCTGGTCGGCTAGGGCCCACATGGGCTGTCCAACCTTTATTCTCAAGCCTATATTAGCCGCTTAACTCGATAGTGAAGCCCATTATGCAGTTCATCCTTTCTCTAGTAATCTGAGGCTTCTTCATGGACTTGGAGTAGGCTCACCATCGTGTGTTTAGCCCCTTGAATCCTTCCAATGCGTGTATGAACAATTTGGAGAAATGTTTGGAGGTTCTCACGCATCTTTCTTGCTCTTGCTCGAGTCTTTGGTCCAGGGTTTATTGATGGTGCGTGTAGATCATTCTTACTTGAGCCTTGTGAAGTGACGACTTGAGATCTTGGTGGTTCCTCATCAGGCGATACTACTCGAGTATGCCAAGTAAAACCTCTCAATAGGTTAAGCTTATATTTTCTCATGATTCACCAAGGAGCCCGACCAAACCCATGCCGGCTCGAGTCCAAGGTTGGCCAGTGAGAATTGGGCGTCTGCCATGTACATTTGTGAGTCGAGGAGATTCACTCCAACGACGTATGCAGCCATAGCATAACATTTCATTCATTCAATCATTCAATATCATTCAATCATTCATTTCATTTCAAATAATTCAATCATGATTCATTCGAATGAGAACGAGTGTGGTAAAATACACACTCGACTCCATTTTCAAAATCTCCAATCATTAACAACAGTTAAGCATGCATCAAGTTCGCATACATTTTACACTCACCAAGTAAACAATGAAGTAATGCCCTCTTGAGGGTTTAAACGTCCACCGTAGGATCCTCTTGAAGGTTCTCTTGTGTGCCTGAGCAATTAATAATGAACTATCACTTATAAACCCCAATTATCACGGAAGATTGCACACATGTACAATCTAGAAAATATCGCGAGGACGAGCCTAAATTTTCTTGTAAATCGAGGCTCAAAAGTGGGGTTCAACAATCATAAGAAAAATCTAATCGTCATCGTTAAAATCATTGGATGGAAACAAGTAAGTATGAAATCATGTAAATCAATTTCCAAACGATCGATCGAAGACGAATTGAAGCGTGACACGTCACAATCTGGCCAAGAATTGGCCGGATTCGAGGCAGTGAGGGATCCAAATTTTTTTTTCAATTTCCACCATCAATCCGGCCAACTATCCGGCCAAGATGTTCTTGGCCGGATATACGGCCTGATTTTTTGAAAATGTTCCCGCGCGAAAATTTCACAAAATGGCCAAGAATTATCGAATTTAGGGGCATTCTTTGAAAAATCATAACTCACTCTCTGAAAGTCCAAAATTGGAAAACTTGGTACCGTTGGAAACTATGTCCAAAGTACTAAAATTTCCTAGAAGGCACTTTTCCATGATTTCAAATGGAAGACATTCAAATTTTGGCTTGAAGTTGTTGATTTGAGCTATCAAGACAGATTTGGGTTGGTTTTTGGCCAATTTTGAAAATTTGGTAAAATTCACACAATGGGAACTAGTCTCTCAAATTTGAAAATCAATTAGAGTTATAATCTAAGTTTTCAACACAATAAATATTAGAACCAGAGGGTCAAAACAGGCTTGAGCATTTCGTCGATAACTCAGGCTACGCTAATCCGATTGACCTGAAATTTTGCAGGCATACTCAGGACTCAAGGGGCTACGACTTTCATGTTTTACGAAACTTCTGAATCAGCACGGAACATTAAGAAAAATGGAGCTCAAGTTCAGGTTCTGGGTTGCCCTGTTTACCCATTTTGCCGGTTTCAAATGTCGCAAACATATGGTTCGTTTTCATGGTTCTTATGCAGGTTTTTCAACCACTTTTGTACCAAATAAACACACATATACTAACATCTAACTGGCCTACAAATGGTCCGAAATTCCCCTCCCAAGTCAATACCAAATTTAACAATCATCAACCACAATCCCTAACCAAATTTCATTTGCACTAATGAACTTAATCCAACCTCTCACTAACCAAACTCTATCTCACTAACCATAAGCTAAGCTAAATTAGCCTCATAGAGTCTAGGGTTTCTTACCCAAATCAGCTTTTTGCAAGTAACCAACCAAATCAAGTGAGGCAATTCATCAAACATAACCACTACAAGTCCATTTCTCAACTAAAACAAGTAAGGAAAGCATTAGCAAGAAACCCAAATTCTTTCCTCTTCTTGGCCGAATTTTCAGCAACCAAATAACACTAAAATTAACCAAAGTACTCCATAAAAACATGTGATAGGCATAAGAGGTACCACAATCAAGCACAACTAGGGTCCTATGCCAAAATAACCACTAGTTCATCAAACAATAATCAACTTAAGTCTTCAAATAGACTTTCTTACCTTTGATTCAAGCTTTGTAGATGATCACCCACAACAATCAAGTGCTCAAGTTGTTTCTCCAAGGTCCAAACTCAAGATTGAAGAACAAAAATGATGCACCAAAGCAAGCTTTCTTTTTTCTTCTCTTCTCACGGCTCTCACTCTCTCTCTCGGCTCTTCCTTTCTTTTTTTCTTAGTTTTGTTTTCTCTTGTTTCTTATAAGTTGTAAGACAACATATAGTCAAAGCTTTGGGAGATATTTCTTATAGCTAACCAATCACAAAAATGCTTTATTTGTTGTTTTCACCCTTGCACTTCAACTTTCTCTTTCATATACAATTTCCCTCACACATTTGATAATCTTTCAATTTACTCCATAAGTCATAACTTAATCTCTTTTAAATCATGTAATCACACTTAATTACCTCACTAATCACTTTCTCATCTTAATCACTTACACTTAAGCATGCTTTATCCCACATAAAAGTAATGAAACAATAACCTTTTTGTCAAGGGCAAAATTAGGGTTTAAACCCAACTTAAAGTTTCTAATAAATCATAACATTAGGGATTATGCTCACTTAGGGTTTCTAACCTTCTTAAAATTAATTAACCTATACCAAATGGATTAAATCCTATACCTTCCCACACTAGTGGGTCCCACATCCGATATACGTTCTTAATTTCTCAAAAACTAACTAATACTAGAAAAAATCATCTAAAAACTATATTTACTCATAAAACTTATCTGGGAAACTTTTCTAATAAAGAAAATGTAGAAAATGCGGGTTTTCAATCTTAACCGGAAATTAGGGTTTTCTTCTTAGCCCTAACCCTAATATCAACTTACGAACGGTCTGGGTCCTCACAATCTCCCCCACTTAGGACAATTTCGTCCTCGAAATTAATTCGTTGGTCAAAGCGTACCTTCAAAGTCCACCGAAGGATTTGTCATTTGCTCTAGTAAATCGGCCATCCGCTGGATGGCTGTAGCGACTTGATCTTGCTCTGGTCCTTGTTCCCTTTCAGGGCTTCGTGCTCGCCCTCTACCTCCACCTCGAGTACCGGAGGCCATTTAAGTGCAAACGTCTATAGATCGTAACATTCCACATAAACTTATTATCCGGACTATGAGCAAAAGTACGGACGTAAAGCGTACGAACAAAAGACACACAAAGGATAAATTCAAAATGCTACTCAAATATATACATAGATATACAAAATCACACCAAAAGATTTACAGATTACCGACCTCCAGTCGGTACAAAACCCAATGTACACATGAGCACTCCGGCTCCAAGATCTAGTCGGCCAACCAAATAAAGAAAGAAAGTGGTCATGCCAGTTTTAACAAAAGGAATCTACCAGCTAAGCAAAAGACGAAAGCGACCCTAAACGCCTCCCCTAGGGCCCTGGTCCCCAACGGAACCTAAAGTACCAATCTCGCCTATCTGCTCCGGCCCAGTAGCTCGCGGGGGTGCCTCCGCGGCCATATCTAGCAAAACCCCGCAGTCAAACGTGATACTCCGGGCCCTCTCCCTAAGCTGCCTCTTCAAAGAGAAGAGGTGCTGGTGTGTGTCCCGGAGGTCCTGCTCCAGGTCCCTAACGCGTAACGCCTGCCAGCGGCTAAACTGTCTAGCCTCCTCAAGCTGCTCCCTCAGAGTCTCGACCGTCCTGTCGAGGTGATAACGCTCATCATCCAATGCTAAGACTATCTCGTCGGGATAGCCGTAAGTATACCAACACGCGCAGGGTCGGCGCGACACCTGGCCGAAGGGGGAGTACAAAGTGTAAGGCTCTCCCAGCCTCTGTCGATAACGGATAACCCGCTTACGCAGCGGTCGATCCTCATGGCCCCTCCTACTCGAACTGCCTGGGTCCATACCTACAAAACATTAAGTCGTCAGTCAACCGGCATTTCAACTTAAAAGATATCATTCAACTTAAAAGAATCCAATATGCCTAATGCCTATCGCGTATGTCCCACAATTGCCCAAGTCCTCAAACCTGGGCGCTCTGATACCAACTGTGACGACCCCACTTCTCCCAAGGGCGAACCCAAGGGTATCGGCGGGCCGCCTGCCTAGCTCGCGCCAGGACTCAAAACTTAAAGCAATAAAAGCCAGAAAATCCAAAAGAGTACTATACATACTATATACAATCCCAAAAGAGTTATAATTACATTCTCCAAAAGTACCTGCTCTTACTATTACATCCGTATACTTACAACCAAAACCAAAAGGGAGACCCTAAGAAGGGTCCTAATACAAACCACCAGAATAAAAACAAACATCCTAAAAGTTCAACTATTACAAGCCAATCTACTAAACTAGTGTATGAGCCCCAAACGTACCCGCGTCGGCCCCTGCTAAGGAAAACAAACGGAATGGGGTAAGCTAAAAGCTTAGTAAGTAAACAGGGGTAAAAGCGTAAATTTCACGTAGCAACATTTACACAGTAAGAGTAAAGCAAAAGCAGAAAAGTAACATCACATAATAAGGATACGGGTGGCTCCAAAGCCAATTCATTTGCCATGCTTGATCTCCTGTCGACACTCCGTCGACCATAAATAAGGTCCGTAGAACTTCACTTGTACACCCACCGACACCTTATCACCCTCACTGGCCAGTCACCTCACAAACTTGCCCAGGCGAACGAAATCACAAACTTGAGCTTTAATCATAAGCTCGGGTCACAAACTTGGTGACCTCAAACCAAGTTGGACTGACTTCGACCAAGCCCTAACCGGCTCGAATAGTCCATCTAGGTATTGAGTTCAACCGCAAACTCACAAAATTCACAAAAGTATTCAAAAGTCACCCCGAGCCACAAGCTCAAGGGTTTTTGTTCCAAAATTTCTCACATACATATGTCATGTACAAATTGGTGCGTAAATTAGGGTCTAGATCGAGTGCGATAAAGTACACCCTCGCCTAGGTACCCTTTTTACACATAACGAAACACATAAACAACTAACACATAAGAGCGGCCTGAATACTTACTCAAAATACCAAAAGTAGTATAAAGGCAGAATTCACTTTGTGTGTTGGCTAGTAGTGGGCCCCACCGGCACCGCCTAGCTCACCACTGTCTGAAATCGAAGATTATGTCACAATATATCACAAACGGCAACTAACGTACTTGAAATAAGCCAAACGGCAAAATTGGCACGTGCAAGTGCGGAAACGGCAAAACGGCCGCACACGTCCGCGCAGAACGGCAAACGGAAATGGCCAAGTCGGCCATCTCAAACCGTTTTGGTCAAAATTTAGGCTAGGAATATCAGATCAAGGTACATGAGGTACCGTTACGAAGCTAAGAGGAAGGGCTACAATGTTCATGAAGACATCGCAACCCAGATCTCAATGGGTATAGGTGAAAATTGCGTGAAACAGTTCCAGCTGTTTCATTGCGAGTTACCAAACAGGCCCTGTTTGCAAGGCCGTAACTCACGGCTCAGAAATCGAAATTACGAAATTCCAAAGGCATTAGAAAGCTGAGACATAAGTCTAAAACTTTCATGTTTTGGCCAAGACCTGAATCTATTCAGAACAAAACAAAATTCGAGTGCCAAAATACCCGTCAGAACTGTCCAAATACAAGGCAGTTCTGACGAGCGATATTGTTTTGATCATAACCGGAGCTACGGAACTCGATTTTCGACGTACTTTATACCGTTTCGAAGCTGAGATCAAGATCTAAACTTCTTATGAAGGAATCGGCACCCAGATCGAACTCTATAAAAATCGAAAAGTCATGGGCAGAAACAAAATCAGAAAACGCGTAGAACCAGAGGGTCAAAACAGGCTTGAGCATTTCGTCGATAACTCAGGCTACGCTAATCCGATTGACCTGAAATTTTGCAGGCATACTCAGGACTCAAGGGGCTACGACTTTCATGTTTTACGAAACTTCTGAATCAGCACGGAACATTAAGAAAAATGGAGCTCAAGTTCAGGTTCTGGGTTGCCCTGTTTACCCATTTTGCCGGTTTCAAATGTCGCAAACATATGGTTCGTTTTCATGGTTCTTATGCAGGTTTTTCAACCACTTTTGTACCAAATAAACACACATATACTAACATCTAACTGGCCTACAAATGGTCCGAAATTCCCCTCCCAAGTCAATACCAAATTTAACAATCATCAACCACAATCCCTAACCAAATTTCATTTGCACTAATGAACTTAATCCAACCTCTCACTAACCAAACTCTATCTCACTAACCATAAGCTAAGCTAAATTAGCCTCATAGAGTCTAGGGTTTCTTACCCAAATCAGCTTTTTGCAAGTAACCAACCAAATCAAGTGAGGCAATTCATCAAACATAACCACTACAAGTCCATTTCTCAACTAAAACAAGTAAGGAAAGCATTAGCAAGAAACCCAAATTCTTTCCTCTTCTTGGCCGAATTTTCAGCAACCAAATAACACTAAAATTAACCAAAGTACTCCATAAAAACATGTGATAGGCATAAGAGGTACCACAATCAAGCACAACTAGGGTCCTATGCCAAAATAACCACTAGTTCATCAAACAATAATCAACTTAAGTCTTCAAATAGACTTTCTTACCTTTGATTCAAGCTTTGTAGATGATCACCCACAACAATCAAGTGCTCAAGTTGTTTCTCCAAGGTCCAAACTCAAGATTGAAGAACAAAAATGATGCACCAAAGCAAGCTTTCTTTTTTCTTCTCTTCTCACGGCTCTCACTCTCTCTCTCGGCTCTTCCTTTCTTTTTTTCTTAGTTTTGTTTTCTCTTGTTTCTTATAAGTTGTAAGACAACATATAGTCAAAGCTTTGGGAGATATTTCTTATAGCTAACCAATCACAAAAATGCTTTATTTGTTGTTTTCACCCTTGCACTTCAACTTTCTCTTTCATATACAATTTCCCTCACACATTTGATAATCTTTCAATTTACTCCATAAGTCATAACTTAATCTCTTTTAAATCATGTAATCACACTTAATTACCTCACTAATCACTTTCTCATCTTAATCACTTACACTTAAGCATGCTTTATCCCACATAAAAGTAATGAAACAATAACCTTTTTGTCAAGGGCAAAATTAGGGTTTAAACCCAACTTAAAGTTTCTAATAAATCATAACATTAGGGATTATGCTCACTTAGGGTTTCTAACCTTCTTAAAATTAATTAACCTATACCAAATGGATTAAATCCTATACCTTCCCACACTAGTGGGTCCCACATCCGATATACGTTCTTAATTTCTCAAAAACTAACTAATACTAGAAAAAATCATCTAAAAACTATATTTACTCATAAAACTTATCTGGGAAACTTTTCTAATAAAGAAAATGTAGAAAATGCGGGTTTTCAATCTTAACCGGAAATTAGGGTTTTCTTCTTAGCCCTAACCCTAATGTCAACTTACGAACGGTCTGGGTCCTCACATCGGGCGATTAGGGACCTGGGTGAACGTTTGGTATACTCGAGTATTACCTTGAAGTCTGGTGGAGCCCGGCCAATGGCTGGGAAGGGGGTGAATGAAATGAATGACTAAACGAGCGCGGGTTTTATATACACAAAGAAAGAAAAAACGCATTTTCAAAAGATTGGAGGAATAAGGGGAAATGACAGGAGAACGAACGTATCCGTTAATGAATGTTACTATTGCTTTCCATTGTAAATATTTCTTGAATTACTGATACTCCATATTTAATGTTTTGTAAATGTTGTAATTGTTTCTGGACTTATCAGTTAAAATACTCCATCATTGATTTATGACATCATTGAAATGAACTATTGTTAAATCGGACGCTTCGCTTTTGATATGTAATTATTTATTGGAGAATTTGATGTAATATTTGAGTTTTATCTTGTAATCTGTTTGAGGAATGTAGTGAACGACTGAGTCTCGGCGAGAGCTGGGCAGACGGCCCGCTGAACCCTCTGGTTCGCCTTAGGGGGAGGTGGGGCTATCACAGTTGGGCTTACCACAATATCCACAAGTCGTATGAGAAGTCATGGCCTGACCAACTTGAGAAGTTTCTTTGTATTTCGTTTCCAGTTCTACGTTCTTAAACAACAACTCAATTTTCTCAACATATTCTTGTTTCCACCGTCCTTCCCAGTAGTCAGCCAACTTCTTTTGAAACTCTACCTCCTTTCGAAGAAGGTCCACTTCCTTACGCATCTCTCCCAAATTTGTCATCTTACTGGTTGGTTTAAGTCAAATACCTGCCAGGTAAATCAAAGGATCAAATAAGTAGCTATTCATAATGGAAGCTCGAGCCATAATACTCTTTCATTCTTTTGCTTATAGGTTATCTCGGAATACAAATCTTAACTATTCTCTGCTTAATATGAGCGACCTCTTATGTCTCCACGATATTACTATCAGTAATTACAAACGCAACAAGGTAAGGGGACCTTATTCCTTAATATAAAAATTCCATGTCTTAGTTCACTCTTCTATACTTATCTACAAGGTCATTCGAGAAGAAATCATAACCTTTGGTTCTCACTAGTGCCTTATTGTATCTTCTCAAACCAATCTCACTATTTCGAAATTAGATTTTCCGTGAGCTTAGATGGACGAAATTCAAGAATTGCTCAATTCCTCACACATTTCTTGGTTCTTAGGTTAGTTGATTAGTTTAGAGCTTTGGTGCTCAACCAACAGTGCTAGGACATCAATCGTATGATCAATAGCAGTAGCTACATGATTGTTTCCCTTCATCTCTAGGGTTTCGGTTTGGTCCAGTAGTCGCTCCTTAATCATCCCCTTGAGTTTGGGGTTGTTTAACCTCTCGCCCTCAGTCCTTTTTCACTTCTTCGGCCACTCATAAATTTAACATTCACAAAGGCATGACATAAAATGAATGTGTATAAACGAAGCTTGAAAAGCGACACTTTGATGATGCAAAATGAAAATAAAAGGGAAAACACCGGAATAGTCGCAGATGTGTACAACCCGATCATAGATTTGAAGTCATAAAGCAATAAAGTCGAGCATCTCATGAGTAACGTTTAATTGCTTCAAAGGGGTAGGAAACATAGTGAAACAAAATACAAAATGCAATGGCCTTTAAACGAGCACCACCCCGTCTATCTTTGGCAAAACTATTAAAATAGTTTAAATCACTAGCTTAGTGATTGGCGGAGCCAAAAGTCTCTACTACCTCCGTAGGATCAATTTCATTTCCAGCGCTAGGAGTTTTAATCGCATATCCCTTATCGAGTATCTTGTCATTCTCCACTTGTTCAACCAAGATAACACACCCAACCATCGACTTATCCGTCCGGTCTCTAATTCTGTATACTACCCTTGCAAGTCGGTTCTCAGATTTTTGAAACTGCTCACTAGGAGCCTTTGTCTCTTTCTCGCTCCTTAAGTACCTCAGTCTCCACTTCAGAAATTCTAATAGTCTAGGCATAGACAATTGCCCTCGGTCCTCGATTATCCTCTTGAACTACCTTAGTTTCCTCGGATAGCCATTTCCGATGATCGGCCATTATTAACACCCCATTATTTGGTCACGAGTAAGTCCTTTGGAAATCACATAAAGTCCTAGTTCGGCGAGTTGGGTTATACCTCCAACGAGCCCCCTAGGCCCTTCACGGCCATGGTCACCGTAATGCGTCCCCGAGACGGTTCAATGCCACCGTTACCTTCCGTAACTTACAATTAAAATTAAAAGCTTAAATGGGACCAAATGTACTAAATAAACTGGATTTGATTAGGTTATACTATCCCACATGTCCCTTACAAGATCGAGAACCCCAATCGTCCATTAATTCAAACCTAGGTTCTAATTTTTATTCCCACAAGTGGTCACTTAACTTTCCAACCAGTTCTGAAATCTAAACTCTGATACCAACTGCGACACCCCCACTTCTCCAGAAGGTGAACCAAAGGGTATCCGCGAAACGCCTGCCCAGTTCTCGCCAGGACTCAAGACAATTCGATTCAATCTTAATACCATACTAGCCATCACGACAAGATAAAGTAAGAAAGTGCGGAAACTTTCAAACTTAACAATATATAACAATTAATACAAGTCTACTAAAGAGAAGTCGCTTCCATAACCGACTGTCCAAGTCTTAAACCACCAGTTCAAAATACAGCGATTATCCAATTCTTACATCGGATTTCCTAAAATACACATCAAATTCCAATATATACAACTGCCAAAATATCTAACCAATTGCATTCGAAACCCTAATACACAAGTACATCCCGAGGGTTTCTCCGAGATTTACTCCAGGTCCTTTCCTGTTAAGCAAAACAAATCTACTGTGTGAGCGATTGTTCGTGAGGCCAAGAACACACATGCAAGCACATTGTCCAAGTAAAAATCCCAATTAACGAGTAAAATAATAATATTCAAGTAAATGACAATTCGAGCAAGAAGAGTAAACAGAAATAATTCAAGGATATAGGAGCTCTCAGGAGATATTTTCCACTTGCACGATCAAGAACCTCCACGAGTTAACACTCCGTCAATCGGGTAGGTTATAGTCCGTAGAACCTCACTTATCATGGCCCCGTTCACCATTTCATACCCCTGCACCGGACCCGCCTGTCATTTGTTTGAGGCGATACTGCTCGAGTATGCCAAGCAAAACCTCTCAATAGGTCAAGCTTATATTTTCTCATGGTTCACCAAGGAGCCCGACCAAGCCCATGCCTGCTCGAGTCGAAGGTTGGCCAGTGAGAATTGGGCGTCCCCCATGTACATTTGTGAGTCGAGGAGATTCACTCCAACGACGTATGCAGCCATAGCATAACATTTCATTCATTCAATCATTCAATATCATTCAATCATTCATTTCATTTCAAATAATTCAATCATGATTCATTCGAATGAGAACGAGTGTGGTAAAGTACACACTCGACTCCATTTTCAAAATCTCCAATCATTAACAACAGTTAAGCATGTATCAAGTTCGCATACACTTGACACTCACCAAATAAACAAAGAAGTAATGCCCTCTTGAGGGTTTAAGCGTCCACCGTAGGGTCCTCTTGAAGGTCCTTTTGGGTGCCTGAGCAATTAATAATGAACTATCACTTATAAACCCCAATTATCACGGACGATTGCACATATGTACAATCTAGAAAATATCGCGAGGACGAGCCTAAAGTTTCTTGTAAATCGAGGCTCAAAAGTGGGGTTCAACAATCATAAGAAAAATCTAATCTTAATCTTTAAAATCATTGAATGGAAACAAGTAAGTATGAAATCATGTAAATCAATTTCCAAACGATCAATCGAAGATGAACTGAAGCGTGACACGTCACAATCCGACCACGAATTGGCTGGATTTCTGGCCGGATTCGAGGCAGTGAGGGATCCAAAAAATTTTTCAATTTCCACCACCAAAGTTACTAAAATTTCCTCACTAAACAAGATTTTCCAGATTTAAAAGGTGAACTTTGAGACATTGGTTGAGCATCGAAATGATTTTAGAATGGCACCAAATTTGGTAGTATTACACTACCTTATAAGGGCTATTCCTCTGTCAAATCTCATCCAAAAATTCATACGGGAAGTCAGTTAACAAAGCCACTAAAATTCCAATAATTTCTAAGGCAAATCTGCCTTGTACTTTTGTTTTCCTTTTCTCAAACATTTGGCCAATGAAATCTTTTCAAACACGGTTCATTTATGAAGACAACGTCTAAGAAACATCCAAAATATGTTTGATAGGTGATTAATACCAAGAATTTCAAGATCACAAGTCTCAATTCAAATTAAGGCATTCAACTAGCCAAAAGAGGGTTTTCCATTACTGAAGCAGTTCCGTAATACGGCCATAACTCACTCAATTCAACTTGGAATTGAGTGTGGTTGGTGGCGTTGGAAACTACATTCATAACACTATAATTTCACAGAAGAAATCATTATGAGATTCTGTCACCAACCAGCTCATAATCAAGCAACAAGTTGCAACTCATAACAGGTTTTTCAATACAATCAAGAAACAAGGCAGGTGACTTTGAAAGGATGGTACGGTTCACTCAAGTGGAATCAGAGGGTGAATTTTATACTGTTGGAAAACTGGAAGTGTCTAGTTTCTAATGCCAGAAATGGCACTTGATTTTGACATCGGAGCAAAGAGTTATGGTCATTTGAAATTCACTGCCAGAGCAATTCGGGACACAATTTCCAGTTTTGAAACCATTTCGAAATCTAAACTTTTACCCATCCAAATCAAGTGATTTTTGGAGGTAACTTTCAACACAACCTATACAACATTTATACATCAAAACCAAGTCAATTTAACCACAAAAACTTGCACCAATAGGTGCGGCAAATCAGGGGCAGAATCAGCACTTTTCTCCCTTTTGTTTCCTTTTAGTTTTCTTTCCACATTTCAACTTATACTCACTTGTTTAACCACTTAATTCAACATAAACAACACCCAATAACATCACATCAGTTCATCAAGTCCATTGTGGGATTTCATAGAGCCCACTCACAAGATTTCCAACAATATAGAGGTACCCACATGAATCTGTAAGTTTACAAGTGCAATATAACTTACATAAACTAAGATTCAAGGGTTTGATCATTAGTTACCTCCTTAGATAATTAAACCAGAAATTTTCGGTCCTTTGAAGCTCAAGAAAACCGTGAGAAACAAGCTCCTTTCCTAGCTTAAATTGATCTCCAAGTTATTTGCAAGGTGTAGTGAAATTTTGGAATGATTTGAGCAAGAAATGAGTGAGTTGCTGAAGAGGTTTTGGTTTCTTTTTCCTCCTTGGGTGGCTGGCTGCTTGAGGGTGTGAGAGAGAGAGTGTTTTGCTGAAAATGAAGCTTCCTTGAGAAGCTTAAGTGTGTGGCTAAAAGTGCTATAATAGTCAACAAGGAATAGTGCGCGTTCGCGCCCATTTTGTGCCCGATTCCTCTCGGGTTTGTTTCGCTTGTGCACTAAACCTCCAATGCACTTTCTTAAACATTATAATTATTCATTTTTAATAGTCTAGAATAAATTCCTTAAATATCCAATTAACCGCTCCGGCTCGCTATACGCGAACTTTCGATTCGCGTGCGATACGGCGAAATTTCTAAGGAATTCTTATAACGATAGTATAACTAACAATTACTTGAGTACTTAAATATAAAAATACCTATTTTAAGACTAATGCATAAGTTTTCAATTTCCAAGCTCATTGTACCCTTAAATCGTATATTGTCTCCAAACGCGAATTCACTATTCTCACTAAACGAGCTTTCCAAAAATAAATTTTTGTAACAAGTCATTTTAAAAATACATGTAAGCCATAGTTTCATGTAATTGGGTCTAAAAAGGTTGGAATAAAAAATTCGGAGGAAACAGCCAATTAAATATTTAAATAAGCTAGTAGTAGGAGTTTAAAATAAGTAAATTTGCGGGTCCTCACATGAGTCTAGTCTTACTTCCTCAAATCTCCAATAAATTTGTATCAGCGTGTCTTTCGAAAAACTCTCGCCTTTAATTTCTCAATTAACTTTTCTTAATCTACTATTGAACATTCTTAATTTCCCCAAAATAATTACACTCTCGAATAGAATATCACCTCGAAACACATGTACTCATTATTTCTCATTTAAACGAACTTTCAAAAATTAAATTTGCTAATGGGACGTTTTAAAAACATAAGGAAGACATTGTTCCATATGAATGGACTTAAAATGGTTGAAATAAATTATTTGGAGAAAACAGGTGAATAAATATTTAAATAAACCAATAATATTCGATAAAAATAAAAAATTTTTCGGGTCCTCACATCCTCCCCTCCTTAAAAAGAATTTCGCCCTCGAAATTCACTTACATGTCAATCCCTTCATGGTTAAGCCCATCAGATCAATCACTAACTTACGTTTTCCAACTTATACTTCACAATTTCTATTCATTCAACTAGCAATCAAACCTTGATTTTCCCCAATAGGCATTTGAACTTCCGAGTCATAGGGCAACTTAATCGGCCTCATGTCTACCTCATATAGGTAATGTCTTCACTTCTTTAATGCAAATATTGTTGCCACTAACTCCCAATCATGAGTTGGCTACTTTCTCTCGTGGTATTTTAACTTCCTAGAGGCATATACAATCACCTCATCATGTATTATTAATATACATTCTAAACCATCCTTTGAAGCATCTGTATAAATCACAAAGTTACCTTATCCGCTCGGTAAGGCTAACACAGGTGCATCGGTTAAACATTTTTCACTTTCAAAATTCTTCCTCACATTTAGAATCCCAAATAACTTGCCACATTTTGCATTCTTAGAAAAATCCTTGATCAAACCAACGGTAATATTCGACTGCCTCTAAAAACTCCAAATTTCGGTAGGACTTTCTGGTCGTTTCCTCTTAAACAGCTTCCACTTTAGTTGAGTCAGTAACAATTCCTTCCTTAGATATTGTATAACCTAGAAAGGCTATTTCTCCCAGTCGAACTCACAGTTATTGAACTTAACGAAAGCTGGTGTCCTCTCGAAGTTTGTAAAACTATCATCAGGTATTTTTCATGCTCTTCTCAAACATTCGAGTATACCGATATATCATCAATAAATGTTACCACAGATTAATCCAAATACGGTTTAAACTCCAATGCATTAGGTCCACAAATGCTACTTATGCATTAGTCAACCCGAAGGGCGTACTGAAATTCAAAGTGTCCATGTCTTAAATTGAAAGTAGTGTTAACTACATCAGTTTCTAGGATACTCATCTGGTAATAGTTCTACTTTAAATCCAACTTGGATAGTATCTCGATTCCTTACAGTTGATCGAATTCTTATCCATATAAAACAAAAGATAGTTGTTTTTAATGGTCACATTGTTCCAGTCTTGATAGTCTATGTATAGCCTCAAACTCCCATCCCAATTATTAGATCCGGTCCCTTAATCGTTAGTCTCATTAAATCTATTAAATGTTTCCTTTCACTAACCCAAATCTCAAAATTTTAATATGTCAAATTGGCAATCAAACATTGGTTCCTAACTTCAACCCTAAGTTCTCGATTTTTGGTCCCGATCCCTGGTCACCTCCAACGCCTCAGTGTTGCTTATATTCCCAAGTATGATTTCGATCGCATCTACTATCATTCATGTTTCATTATAAATCTAAAAGTGTGGGGCAAGGTTTAAATATACATGTAAGTCATAAAATTAATTTTCATATGTCATAAAGATCATAATAATTACATCCAGTTGGAAGAGATTTATCAAATCATTTCAAAAGAAAAAGGAGAAACAACAAGATTATAGCCAAACGTGCCAAGTTCCCAAGATACAAAATAACAAAAGACTTTCCCTTATGCAAAAGATTGAGTCTCCAGAAGTGCCAGTCTAGTCTAGGGTAAAACTGTACCCTCTATCCCTCGAGTGAAGTCAAACCATCTCGACTTGTGAAACCTCCACTACTTGGGTCATCTTCACAGTTATTAGTATTAATTACTCTCATCTGGCATTCGATTGTTTTGAAGCGCACCTAATTGGCTGCTGAGTATTTCTTCCTTTTGTTAGGGGCACTGGGGCAACTTGAAATCTGATGTTTGTTGCTACCACAATACAAGTACTTTCCCGATTTCTTCCAACATTCATTCTCAGTGTGGTTGGGTTTACCACAGTATCCACAAGTCGCACGAGAAGTCATGACCTGACCAGCTTGAAAAGTTTCTTTGTATTTCATTTCCAGTTCTTTGTTCTTATACAACAATCAATTTTTTCAGCGTATTGTTGTTTCCACCGTCCTTCCAGTAGTAAGCCAACTTCTTTTAAAACTCTACCTCCTTTCAAAGAAGGTCCACTTCCTTACGCATCTCTCCCAAATTTATCATCTTACCGGTTGGTTCAAGTCAAATGCTAGCCTGCCAGGTAAATCAAAGGATCAAATACGTAGCTATTCATAATGGAAGCTCGAGCCATAATACTCTTTCATTCTTTTGCTTATAGGTTATCTCGAAATACAAATCTTAACTATTCTCTGCATAATATGGACGACCTTTTAAGTCTCCACGAGATTACTATCAGTAATTACAAATGCAACAAGGTAAGGTGACCTTATTCCTTAATATAAAAATTTCATGTCTTAGTTCACTCTTCTATACTTATCTACAAGGTCATTCGAGAAGAAATCATAACCTTTTGTTCTCACTAGTGCCATATTGTATCTTCTCAAATCAATCTCACTATTTCGAAATTAGATTTTTCGTGAGCCTAGATGGACGAACTTCAAGAATTGCTCAATTCCTCACACATTTCTTGGTTCTTAGGTTAGTTGATTGGTTTAGAGCTTTGGTGCTCAACCAACAGTGCTAGGACATCAATCGTATGATCAATAGCAGTAGCTACGCGATTGTTTCCCTTCTTCTCTAGGGTTTCGGTTTGGTCTAGTAGTCGCTCCCTAATCATCCCCTTGAGTTTGGGGTTGTTTAACCCCTCGCCCTCAGTTCTTTTTCACTTCTTCGGCCGCTCATGAATTTAACATTCACAAAGGCATGACATAAAATGAGTGTGTATAAACGAACTTGAAAAGCGACACTTTGATCATGCAAAATGAAAATAAAAGCCATACTAGCCAAGACAATTCGATTCAATGTTAATACCATACTAGTCATCACGACAAGATAAAGTAAGAAAGTCCGGAAACTTTCAAGCTTAACAATATATAACAATTAATACAAGCCTACTAAAGGGAAGTCGCTTCCATACCCGATTGTCCAAGTCTTGCACCACCAGTTCAAAATACAGCGATTATCCAATTCTTACATTGGATTTCCCAAAATACACATCAAATTCCAAAATATACAACAGCCAAAATATCTAGCTAATTGCATTCAAAATCCTAATACACAAGTACATCCATAAGGTTTCTCCGAGATTCACTCCAGGTTCTTTCCTGTTAAGAAAAACAAATTATGGGGTGCGCGATTGCTCGTGAGGCCAAGAACACACATGCAAGCTATTCATCGCAGTCCGTATCTTTTGATGATGTCAAAACAAATGGATGACACTAATATTCCCCAAAATAGATATTTCAGATTTGGAGCAAAACTGGCTAACAAATGTTGAAGCATGTGTCGGACGCACAAAAAGTCTACATCGGCCGTCCGACAATCTTCGAGCAACTCCGGACGCTCAAGGAACTCGCTCTCAGACGTCCGAAGCAAATGAACCTAGCTCTCTAAACTCACTGACTTCATTCGCACAAACAATACCTGAGTACTGGACGTCCGATAAACGATGCGACACTTCGGACGCAAAGTATTGAAGCACTGGACGTCCTAAACATTTCAAGAAAAACTTCTTCAACTCACTACCTGCGATCGGACGCGAAAAATCTGTCTACCGGACGTCCGACACCACCAACGGCTAGTTGACTTTTCAGCTGCCTTCTATCCGTTGATAGCATTTATTGGAGTACTTTTTGGTCTCTTATAAATAGAAATAGTCAACCACTTCAGAACCACTTTTGCACATTGAGACTACATCAGATCTTGAGTGATTCTAGTGTGAGAATACTCTAAAAAGAAGATTTGTACTCTTAGTTGTGTAATTTTCTATAAGCTTTTCAAGTGTGTTTCAATTTCTTCAATAGTGTAGCTTTGTGAGGGTTATCCGAGTGATTATAAAACTTCCTTTCTTGATCAAGTGAGACTTGAGGCAAGGAGGAAGTGATCATTCCTTTGTACACAAGAGATTGGTTGTAAATTGATCAACTTGAAGAAACTGGCTATATAAAGTGATATTCAAACTCAAGTCAAGTTTGAAACTTGATTTGCTATTCCATCTCTTTACTTACTGTCCTACAATATAAACTGCTTATTTCTTCTACTCACAATCACTTCTGGTTATTCATTAATTGTTCCTTTGTGAGGTCTTTTAGAAAAAGAGGGCAAGTTCGAGAAAAAGTGACTCACATCTTGGCTAGTTTTTAAACCACCTAATTCAGCCTCCCTCTTAGGTTGTCTTCGATCCTTACAATTGGTATCAGAACTTGGTCTCCTAGAGATTAAGTTCAATCGGCTTTGGAGTAAAAATAACAACCAACAATGCCATGTTCTTTGAGGGACAATCAGTCACTAGACCTCCAATGTTCAATGGATGAAATTATGTGAGTTGGAAGGAAAGGATGATTATTTTCTTACAATCTATTGATATTGAGTTGTGGTTTATTGTCAATGAAGGTCCATATGATGCCTCTATTACTGATGAAGATACAAACAGGCCGAGACCAAAAATAAGAAATGAGTTGACTGCTGAAGATAGAACCCATCTCACTCTAAATGCCAAGGCGATGAATGTACTATATAGTGCTTTAAATTCAAATGAATCTATTATAGTCAAGGGCTGCAAATCTGCAAAAGAGATTTGGGATAAATTTAGAGAAATCCATGAAGGAAGTGAGAATGTGAGAGAACAGAAGAAGTCTATTCTGGTAACTAAGTATGAATATTTTAAGATAGAACCTCATGAAAATATTGATAAGATGTATTGCAGATTCAATGATCTTATTAAGGATCTAGAAGTGCTTGAGAAAGATTACTCTCTAGGTAAGAAAAATAAAAAAAATTCTAAATGCCTTATCAAAGGATTGAGAGAGTAAACTGACTGCCATTGAGGAAGCCAAAGATCTAAATACATTATCTATTGAATCTCTTATTAATTCACTGACTTCTTATGAGCTAAAACTCAAGTCCAAGGTACAGGAAGAAGAAGACACAAAGATGAGAAAGAGTATTGCTCTGAAAGCCTCGCAAGATAAAGATGATACAGCCTCCCTGGATGGAGATGCCATGTAAGGTGATGACAGTGATATTGTACTTATCACACAAGGTTTCAAAAGAATACTCAACAAGAGAAGATTCAGAAAATGTGGACCTAGCAATTCCTTTTTGAATCAGTTCAACAACTTAAGAAACAAAGGAAAGTCAGAGTTCAACAAAAAGCAAACTGATAAGTGCTTTGAATGCGGCTAACCTGGACACTATGCAAATGAGTGTCCAATGAAGAAAAAAAAGGAGAGCAAGATTGAACGAAAATCAAAGTTCAACAATTTTCAGATCACCTGGAATGACTGCAATTCAGAAGGTGAAGTCGAAGAAGAAGAGGAATCTGTCCAAGTAACTTTCATGGCCATTAGTGATGAAGAGGTGAACCTGGTGAATACTGTTAAGGAATCAAAGTGGTTCATAAATAGTGGATGCTCAAGACATATGACTGGTGATGCATCACAGTTCATGAAGCTCAAACCAAAAGCAAGCGAAAAAGTGACTTTTGGAGATGACAACAAAGCCAAAACTGTTGGTATTGGTGATGTGGGTAAGAATGGTCAAACCTTTGTTCACAATGTTCTTTTAGTTGAAAATTTGAGCTACAACTTGCTAAGTGTTAGTCAATTGTGTGATAGGAATTTTTTTGTGTTATTTAAAAAGCATGAATGCCTTATTCTTGACTCAAAGTTCAACACTGTTTTCAAAGAAAAAAGAGTAAATGACATCTATGTTGTTATCCTTGAAAAAGTTGATTCTTCTAGCCTTAGTTGTCTCAAAGCAGCAAATGAGGATCCCTGGCTGTGGCATAGAAGGCTCTGTCATTTCAATATGGATTTGCTAAAAGAAATTTCCAAAAAGGAACTTGTTAGAGGGCTTCCAAAAATCAAATTTGAAAAAGACCGAATCTGTGATGCTTGCCAATTTGAAAAACAAGTTAAGGTATCTTTTAAACCCAAGAAATGTGTTTCTACTTCAAAGCCTCTAGAACTTTTACATTTTAATCTATTTGGTCCCACTCAAACCACAAGCTTAGGTGGCAAAAGATTTTGTCTTGTTGTTGTTGATGATTATTCTAGATACACTTAGGTGATGTTCCTTGCACACAAAGATGATGTTTTCAAAAACTTTATTTCACTATTTGCAAAAGTTCAGAATCTGATTGGTTTGAAAATCATCAAAATAAGGAGTGACAATGGCTCAGAATTTCGTTTCTGTGATTTTTCAGAATTTTGTGATAATAATGGTATTACACATGAATTTTCTATTGCAAGAGTCCCCCAACAAAATGGGGTTGTTGAAAGAAAAAATAGAACTCTCCAAGAGGCTGCTAGAACCATATTTAGTGAATGTAATTTACCAAAGTATTTTTGGGTTGAAGCTGTTAACACAGCCTGCTATACCATGAACAGAGTTCTTTTAGAATCAATTTTGAACAAAACTTCCTATGAGCTGACTTTTGATAAAAAACATGTTGTTGGATATTTTAAAGTCTTTGGTTGTAGATACTTCATTCTAAATATCAAGGAACACCTTGGAAAATTTGATAAAAAATCTGATGAGGGAATCTTCTTGAAATACTGTGAGAATAAGAGAGGTTTTAGAGTCTACAATCGTAGGACTCTGGTTATAGAGGAAACTATACACATTACTTTTGATAAATCTAATGGTGACATTTCCATGAGTTGTGGTGAAGATGATGATGCAGGTGTTCAAGAAGAACTAAAAAGGCTAACAATCAGTGACCAAGACACTGTTTCACCAGAAAATGATTCAAAGGAAAATGAAACTTAAGACAGTCCAACTAGAGAAGACAACGACAGAGACTCTACCACTCCTGATGATCTTCCAAGAGCTTGGAAATTTGTCCAAAACCATCCTAAGGAACTCATCATTGGTGATCCATCCGAAAAGGTCAGAACACATTCCTCCTCCAGACAACTAATAGATAATTTTGCATTGGTCTCACATTTTGAGCCCAAAAATATTGTTGATGCATTGAAAGATGAGAACTGGATTTTAGCTATGGAAGAGGAGTTAAATCAATTTGAAAGAAACAAAGTTTGGACATTAGTTGTTAGACCACAAGATCATCCCATCGTTGACACCAAGTGGGTTTTTAGAAACAAAATGAATGACAAAGGTGAGGTAGTAAGAAATAAGGCCAGATTGGTAGTTAAGGGATACACTTAAGAAGAAGGAATAGATTTTGATGAATCATTTGCACCCGTAGCTAGGTTAGAATCAATTAGAATGTTTTTGGCCTTCACATGCTTCAAGAACTTTAAATTATTTCAAATGGATGTTAAAAGTGCCTTCTTAAATGGATTTATTGATCAAGAAGTCTACGTTGATCAACCTCCTGGTTTTGAAAATGAATTTTACCCAAATCATGTTTTTAAACTTTCAAAAGCCTTGTATGGATTGAAACAAGCTCCAAGAGCATGGTATGAACGTTTAAGTGGTTTCTTGATTGAAAATGGCTTTAAAAGAGGAATTGTGGATACTACCCTTTTCACTAAATAAAATTCACGTGATCTTTTAATTGCGCAAATATATGTGGACGATATCATATTTGGTGCTACTAATGAGAGGTTGTGCAAGGATTTTCCAATATCATGCAAAAAAGAGTTTGAAATGAGCATGGATGGGAGAATTAAATTTCTTCTTTGGACTCTAAGTGGTTCAAAACCAAGATGGAATATTCATTAACCAAACCAAATACACCAAGAAGCTGCTAAAAAGAATTGGAATGGAGGGTTCAAAGCAAGTTGGAACACCTATGTGCACATCTACCAAGTTTAACAAGGATGAAGAAGGTACAAAAGTTGATGAAAAGAAATATAGAGGTATGATTGGTAGTTTGCTTTACTTAACTGCTAGTAGACCTGATATTATGTTTGCTGTGTGCCTATGTGCTCGTTTTCAGTTTTGTCCAAAGGAATCACATTTGAATGCGGTAAAAAAGATTCTTAGATATCTAAAAGGAACCTTGAATTTTGGCCTTTGATATCCTGAGTGTCATGAACTTCCTCTATGTGGATTCTCTGATGCTGACTTTGGTGGCTGTAGGGTAAATAGAAAAAGTACAATCAGTATATGTAACTTTCTTGGAAATTGCTTAGTGTCTTGGTTTAGCAAAAAATAGAATGCTATTTCATTGTCTACAACTGAGGCTAAATATGTTGCTGCTGGTGCTTGTTGTGCTCAACTGTTGTAGATGAAAAATACATTGAATGACTTTGGTTTGGTGTATGATTGTGTGCCTATGTATTGTGATAACACTGTGCCATCAATTTGACAAAAAATTTCATTCAGTATTCTAGGACTAAGCACATAGACATAAAGTATCATTTCATTCATGAACTTGTCCACAAGGGTACAATCTGTGTTCAATATGTTTGTTCTAAAGATCAAATTGCTGATATCCTCACAAAAGCCCTCCCACTGGATCAATTTGTGTATCTGAGAACAAAACTGGGCATTTCAGAAAAAAGTTTCTAAGTCTTTTTTCTGGTCTTTCTCTATCGGACGTCCAATGAGTTAGAACGGACGTCCGACAGTGTTCTTCATTCCTTTTCCAGAAAAATTTTGATTCGGACGATTGTGTCGGACGCTTCACTTCGTTGGCCGTTCGACACTCAAAAATTGAGTCTTATAAAGAAATTCTCAGTGTCATTCAGTTCATTCTTACCATTCATCTCGGACGCAACTCTTCACATTCTTTCTCATTTCAAAATTCAAAATTCGTCTCTCTTTGGAACAAGTTCCAACAAATTACTCTGACCGACACCTTCTCACACCTATTGTGTGTTTATTGCACTTCATATCTTCCCCCCAACCGCCAACTACACTATAAATCCCAATTTCTACCCAAAACCCTAAATCGCTAAAACTCACTTTCTGTGGACAATTTGTGCATCCACTATAGTTAATACTGAACTCTTTCACCATTTGATACTCATTTGCATTACATCACACAACACAAACACCACTACATTTCAATCATGGTGAGGATCAGAGGGGGATCCGTAACTGCCAGACGCTCTTTCAAGCTGCGTGATGAAGAGGATGAAGATGTTCAAGTTATTGAACCCTCCATCAAATCACCCAAGAAGAAAACTGGAAATCACGGTGGAAAAACGAAAAAGTCAGCAAGAAAAAAATAGAATGTGCAGACCAGAGAGTCATCTGCTGAACCATCTATTGAGCAGATGGAGGAACAGCAATCTGAGGAGCATTCAGTGAGTGACAACGAGGAGGAACTAGCGCAGCCCACCAATACAGATGTAACTGTCACCAAATCACCTAGGAAGGGTAAAAGGACTGTAAAAAGGAAGAACATTACTTAGCCCAAGGAAAAGCAAACTGTTGATTCTTTTGGGGATCAGCAGAATGCAAAAAAAACTGCTGAGGATCAGCAAAATGAGGAACCATCTACCAGGAAATCACCAAGGACAAGGTCTAGTATCCAAAGTGCTACAAAATCTGCTCAGTGCAGTGAAAAAAGAAAGCGGCCTGAGTAGCCTGAGACTCAAACTGCTACTGAACCCACTCCTCTACCCAAGTTCATCGACGATGAAGCCAGAGACAGGTTCGAATGGATTTCGCAGAAGGGCTTTATCACCCAGAGGACCATTATTCCCTACGAATTCCGTAAGTTTGATCTTGAATCCGTTCTCAACCTGTTTGAATTCCAAAAATGGACCCATCTGTTAACCATTCCAAACACATACTATCCTGACATGCTCCATCAGTTTTTTGCTAATCTTAGGAAAGGCAGATCACATACTGATCTCATTTCTCGTGTCAACTCTGTTAACATTGAACTGAATCCTGACATTGTTAATTCTGTTTTGGAAATCAAAATTGAAAGTGGTTTTAAAGGTAAAATTGTAAACTTTTTTTCATACGAGGAATTTCCCTCTGCATACCATCACTTTCATGTTGCAAAATTAATGACCTACTTTCAATCTCATTTTAATACTCCTGCTGAGGCTAGATTGGAGGATCTGAGCCCTCATAATCTGATTATTTTCACCATAGTTTCAAACTTGTTGGTGCTCACTGATGGCCACTGAACTGACGCAAATAAAATGAAACTTTACTTGTCATACTGTTTTCTGGAAAAAATTCGAATCGATTTTGGTTTTGTAATGTGTAAGTTTCTGCTCAAGATAAGTTCTGACAGCCATAGGAAACTGTCCTATGGAAAATTTTTGACTCTTATTTTCAATCATTTTAAAATTCCTTTTTCTGGCAAATCCCCAAAAGAGAGTGCATCAACTGTGTTTTCAAAGCCTTATTTTGAGAGAAAGAATCTGAAATTTTTGAGGGTCACTGGTGCTACAAAGAAACTGTCTCTGAGTCCAGGAGGAAAAATCTTCATGAAACCCCTGTCACCCCTAGAACTCCTCGTGACCAGTCAATGTATGTGACACCCTTCACCATTCATCCCAGAAAATTAGCCTCTAAATTTCCTTCATCCAACCTTGAGGTCATCACTCTGCTTGAGGATCTCAAACAACATATCTTGCTTCTTGAAGATGGCTTGATGATGACCATGACTTCTGATCAACAAGCTACCCTTATTGCCAAAAGAAATCTGCTCGTACCTCCCATTCCTCCTGAAAATGAAAATGCTCACCGAAAGGAGCCTAGAACTGAGTCAACCACTGAGGCCACCCCAGAGTACCGTGCCTCCAACTCTCAACCACAAGACAAGGGAAAAGCTCCAGTAATTGAAGAAGAAACTGAAGAAGAGGATGACGATGATGAGGATGAGGACACTGAGAAAGAAGACCCTGCTCAGTTTTGTCTGGCTAGAAGAAGGCCTGGATCCTCCAAGAACACATTTTAGGCACTCCTAGGCACATGCACCTCATGGTAGTTCATAATTAGTTCTTGACATCCTTTGCGTTTTAAAATTTATGTGTTTTGTATTAAGACTTCTACTTTCTCTTTCACTGCTGGTCTGTAAGAATATTTGGATATTTTTGTGTGCTTTGAACTCGTGACTTGTTATTCCTATATTTTTTGGATGAATGTCTGTTGGTCCGTAATGAATTTAGTATTCCTATGATTTGTTGCATGAATACTGAGCATGGTTGATTTAATATGGCCATGCTTGATTTAATGATGACAAAAAGGGAGAGAAATGGACTGAATATGAACTCTCTATATGAGGGGGAGTCAACCTCTTCTGAGCTAAAGGGAGATGCAAAGAAGGAGATGCATTATGTAAGGGGGAGTACGTGTAAGGGGGAGTTATACTTAAAATTTCTTTTGCTCCATCCATTGTTTTGTCATCATCAAAAAAGGAGAGATTGTTCATCTCAGTCCGTATCTTTTGATGATGACAAAACAAATGGATATTTTCAGATTTGGAGCAAAACTGGCTAACAAATGTTGACGCATGTGTCGGACGCACAAAAAGTCTACATCGGCCGTCCGACAATCTTCGAGCAACTTCGGACACATAAGGAACTCGCTCTCGGACGTCCGAAGCAAATGAACCTAACTCTCTAAATTCACTGACTTCGTTCGGACGAACAATACCTGAGTACCGGACGTCCGATAAACAATGCGATACTTCAGACGCAAAGTATTGAAGCACCGGACGTCCTAAACATTTCAAGAAAAACTTCTTCAACTCACTACCTGCGATCGGACGCGAAAAATCTGTCTACCGGACGTCCGACACCACCAACGGCTAGTTGACTTTTCAGCTGCCTTCTATCCGTTGATAGCATTTATTGGAGTACTTTTTGGTCTCTTATAAATAGAAATAGTCAACCACTTCAGAACCACTTTTGCACATTGAGACTACATCAGATCTTGAGTGATTCTAGTGTGAGAATACTCTAAAAAGAAGATTTGTACTCTTAGTTGTGTAATTTTCTATAAGCTTTTCAAGTGTGTTTCAATTTATTCAATAGTGTAGCTTTGTGAGGGTTATCCGAGTGATTATAAAACTTCCTTGCTTGATCAAGTGAGACTTGAGGCAAGGAGGAAGTGATCCTTCCTTTGTACACAAGAGATTGATTGTAAATTGATCAACTTGAAGAAGCTGGCTATATAAAGTGATATTCAAACTCAAGTCGAGTTTGAAACTTGATTTGCTATTCCATCTCTTTACTTACTGTCCTGCAATATAAACTGCTTATTTCTTCTACTTACAATCACTTCTGCTTATTCATTAATTGTTTCTTTGTGAGGTCTTTTAGAAAAAGAGGGCAAGTTCGAGAAAAAGTGACACATATTTTGGCTAGTTTTTAAACCACCTAATTCACCTCCCTCTTACGTTGTCTTCGATCATTACACAAGTACATTGTCCAAGTAACAATCCCCATTAATGAGTAAAATAATAATATTCAAGTAAATGACAATTCGAGCAAGAAGAGTAAACAGAAACAATTCAAGGATATAGGAGCTCTCAGGAGTTATTTTCCAATTGCACGATCAAGAACCTCCATGAGTTGACACTCCGTCAATCGGGTAGGTTATAGTTCGTAGAACCTCACTTATCATGTCCCAGTTCACCATTACATACCCCTGCACCGGGCCCGCCTGTCATTTGTTTGTGGCGATACTGCTCGAGTATGCCAAGCAAGACCTCTCAATAGGTCAAGCTTATATTTTCTCATGGTTCACCAAGGAGCCCGACCAAGCCCATGCCGACTCGAGTCCAAGGTTGGCCAGTGAGAATTGGGCGTCCCCCATGTACATTTGTGAATCGAGGAGATTCACTCCAACGACGTATGCAGCCATAGCATAACATTTCATTCATTCAATCATTCATTTCATTTCAATTAATTCAATCATGATTCATTCAAATGAGAACGAGTGTGGTAAAGCACACACTCGACTCCATTTTCAAAATCTCCAATCATTAACAACAGTTAAACATGTATTAAGTTCGCATACACTTGACACTCACCAAGTAAACAAAGAAGTAATGCCCTCTTGAGGGTTTAAGCGTCCGCCGTAGGATCCTCTTGAAGGTCCTCTTGTGTGCCTGAGCAATTAATAATGAACTATCACTTATAAACCCCAATTATTACGAAAGATTGCACACATGTACAATCTAGAAAATATCGCGAGGACGAGCTTAAATTTTCTTGTAAATCGAGGGTCAAAAGTGGGGTTCAACAATCATAAGAAAAATCTAATCTTCATCGTTAAAATCATTGGATGGAAACAAGTAAGTATGAAATCATGTAAATCAATTTCCAAACGATC
Source organism: Coffea eugenioides (assembly GCF_003713205.1). Taxonomy (NCBI): domain Eukaryota; kingdom Viridiplantae; phylum Streptophyta; class Magnoliopsida; order Gentianales; family Rubiaceae; genus Coffea; species Coffea eugenioides. The sequence goes on from NC_040043.1 coordinate 30,748,983, forward strand.
GATCGAAGACGAACTGAAGTGTTACACGTCACAATCCGGCCAAGAATTGGCCGGATATCCGACCGGATTTCTGGCCGGATTCGAGGCAGTGAGGAATCCAAAATTTTTTTCAATTTCTACCACCAATCCAGCCAACTATCTGGCTAAGAACTAGATGGATATACCGCCGGATTCTTTGAAAATGTTCCCGCGCAAAAATTTCACAAAATGGCCAAGAATTATCGAATTTAGGGGCATTCTTTGAAAAATCATAACTCACTCTCTGAAAATCCAAAATTGGAAAACTTAGTACCATTGGAAAATAATTCCAAAGTACTAAAAGTTCCTAGAAGACACTTTTCCATGATTTCAAATGGAAGACATTCAAATTTTGGCTTGAAGTTGTTGATTTGAGCTATCAGGACAGATTTGGGTTGGTTTTTGAAAATTCGGCAAAATTCACACAATGGGAACTAGCCTCTCAAATTTGAAATTCAATTAGAGTTACAATCGAAGTTTTCAACACAATAAGTGGAACAAGAATCGAAGTTTTGAGCACCAAGATATAGCGGCTCAAAATTACTAAAATTTCCCCACTGAACAAGATTTTCCAGATTTAAAAGGAGAACTTTGAGACTTTGGTTGAGCATCGAAATGAATTGGAATGGCACCAAATTTGGTAGTATTACACTACCTTATAAGGGCTATTCCTGTGTCAAATCTCATCCAAAAATTCGTACGGGAAGTCAGTTAACAAAGCCACTAAAATTTCAAGAATTTCTTAGGCAAATCTGCCTTGCACTTTTGTTTTCCTTTTCTCAAACATTTGGCAATGAAATCTTTTCAAACATGGTCCATTTACGAAGACAATGTTTAAGAAACATCTAAAATGTGTTTGATAGGTGATTAATACCAAGAATTTCAAGATCACAAGTCTCAGTTCAAATTAAGGCATTCAACTGGCCAAAAGAGGGTTTTTCATTACTGAAGCAGTTTCGTAATGCGGCCATAACTCACTCAATTCAACTTGGAATTGAGCATGGTTAATGGCGTTGGAAACTACATTCATAACAATATAATTTCACAGCAGAAATCATTTTGAGATTCTATCCCCAACCAGCTCATAATCGAGCAAAAAGTTGCAACTCAGAACAGGGTTTTCAATACAGTCAAGAAACAGGGCAGGTGAATTTGAAAGGCTGGTACGGTTCACTCAAGTGGAATCAGGGGGTGCATTTTATACCGTTGGAAAACTGAAAGTGTCTAGTTTCTAATGCCATAAACGGCACTCAATTTCGACGTCAGAGCAAAGAGTTATGGTCATTTGAAATTCACTGCTAGAGCAATTCGGGACACAATTTCCAGTTTCGAAACCATTTCGAAATCTAAACTTTTACCCATCCAAATCAAGTGATTTTTGGTGGAAACTTTCCACACAACCTATACAACATATATACATCAAAACCAAGTCAATTTAACCACAAAAACTTGCACCAACAGGTGTGGCAAGTAGGGGCAGAATCGGCACTTTCTCCCTTTTGTTTCCTTTGAGTTTTCTTTCAACATTTCAACTTATACTCACCTGGCTATTTTCCACTTGCGCGATTAAGAACCTCCACGAGTTGACACTCCGTCAATCGGGTAGGTTATAGTCCGTAGAACCTCACTTATCATTTTCCCGTTCCCCATTACATACCCCTGCACCGGGCCCGTCTGTCATTTGTTTGAGGCGATACTGCTCGAGTATGCCAAGCAAGACCTCTCAATAGGTCAAACTTATATTTTCACATGGTTCACCAAGGAACCCAACCAAACCCATGCCAGCTCGAGTCCAAGGTTGGCCAGTGAGAATTGGACGTCCCCCATGTATATTTGTGAGTCGAGGAGATTCACTCCAACGACGTATGCAGCCATAGCATAACATTTCATTCATTCAATCATTCAATATCATTCATTTCATTTCAATTAATTCAATCATGATTCATTTGAATGAGAACGAGTACGGTAAAGTACACACTCGACTCCATTTTCAAAATCTCCAATCATTAACAACAGTTAGGCGAAATTTCTATGGAATTCTTGTAACGATAGTATAACTAACCATTACTCGAGTACTTAAACATAAAAATAGCTAATTTAAAACAAATGTATAAGTCTTCAATTTCCAAACTCATTGTACCCTTAAATCGTATATTGCCTCCAAACGCGAATTCACTATTCTCACTAAATGAGGTTTCCAAAAATAAATTTTTGTAACAAGTCATTTTAAAAATACATGTAAGCCATAGTTTTATGTAATTGGGTCTAAAAATGTTGGAATAAAATATTCGGAGCAAACAGCCAATTAAATATTTAAATAAACCAGTAATAGGAGTTTAAAATAAGTAAATTTGCGGGTCCTCACATGAGTCCAGTATTACTTCCTCAAATCTCCAATAAATTTGTATCAGCGCGTCTTTGGGAAAACTAACGACGCGTGAGCGGTATGCACTTAATTAGAACTCATTCGCCTTTAATTTCCTAAATTAACTTTTTCTTAATCTACTATTGATTATTCTTAATTTTCCAAGATAATTACACTCTCGAATAGAATATCACCTCGAAATACATGTACTCATTATTTCTTACATAAATGAACTTCTGAAAATTAAATTTGCTAACGGGACGTTTTAAAAAATCATATGGAAGACATTGTTCCATATGAATAGACTTAAAATGTTTGAAATAAATTATTTGGAGAAAACAAGTGAATAAATATTTAAATAAACCAATAATATTCGATAAAAATAAGAAATTTTTCGGGTCCTCACATCCTTCCCTCCTTAAAAAGAATTTTGCCTTCGAAATTCACTTACAGATCAATCCCTTCATGGTTAAGCCTATCAGATCAATCACTAACTTACGTTTTCCAACTTATACTTCACAATTTCTATTCATTCAACTAGCAATCAAACCTTGATTTTCTCCAATAGGCATTTTAACTTTCGAGTCATAGGGTAACTTAAATCGGCCTCATGTCTACCTCAATATAGGTAATGTTTCACTTCTTTAATGCAAATATTGTTGCCACTAACTCCCAATCAATGAGTGGCTACTTTCTCTCAAGGTATTTTAACTTCCTAGAGGCCATATACAATCACCTCATCAATGTATTGATTAATATACATTCTAAACCATCCTTTGAAGCATCTATATAAATCACAAAGTTACCTCCTCCGCTCGGTAAGGCTAACACAGGTGCATCGGTTAAACATTTTTCACTTTCAAAATTCTTCCTCACATTTAGAATCCCAAATAACTTGCCACGTTTTGCATTCTTAGAAAAATCCTTGATCAAACCAACGGTAATATTCGGCTACCTTTAAGAACTCCAAATTTCAGTAGGACTTTTTGGTCATTTCCTCTTAAACAGCTTCCATTTTAGCTGAGTCAGTAACAATTCCTTCCTTAGATATTGTACAACCTAGAAAGGCTATTTCTCCCAGTCAAACTCACAGTTATTGAACTTAATAAAGCTGGCGCCCTCTCGAAATTTATAAAACTATCATCAGGTATATTTCATGCTCTTCTCAAACATTAGTGTATACCGATATATCATCAATAAATGCCATCACAGATTAATCCAAATACGGTTTAAACTCCAATGCATTAGGTCCACAAATGCTACTAGTGCATTAGTCAACCCGAAGGGCGTACTGAAAATTCAAAGTGTCCATGTCTTAAATTGAAAGCAGTCTTAACCACATCAGTTTCTAGGATCCTCATCTAATAATAGCTCTACTTTAAATCCAACTTGGATAGTATCTCGGTTCCTTACAGTTGATCGAATTCATATCCATGTAAAACAAAAGATAGTTGTTCTTAATGGTTACATTGTTCCAGTCTCGATAGTCTATGTATAGTCTCAAACTCCCATCCCAATTATTAGATCCGGTCCCTTAATCATTAGGCTCATTAAATCTATTAAATGTTTCCTTTCACTAACCCAAATCTCAAAATTTTAATATATCAAATTGGCAATCAAACATTGGATCCCAACTTCAACCCTAAGTTCTCGATTTTTGGTCCCGATCCCTGGTCACCTCCAAGGCCTCAGGGTTGCTTATATTCTCAAGTATGATCTCGATCACGTCTACTATCGTTCGTGTTTCATTATAAATCTAAAAGTGTGGGGTAAGGTTTAAATATACATGTAAGTTATAAAATCAATTTTCATATGTCATAAAGATCATAATAATTACATCCAGTTGGAAGAGATTTATCAAATCATTTCAAAAGAAAAAGGGGAAACAACAAGATTATAGCAAAACGTACCAAGTTGCCAAGATACAAAATAACAAAAGACTTTCCCTTATGTAAAAGATTGAGTCTCCAGAAGTGCCAGTCTAGTCTAGGGTAAAACTATAACCTCTATCCCTCGAGTGAAGTCAAACCATCTCGACTTGTGAAACCTCCACTACTTGGGTCCTCTTCACAGCTATTAGTATTAATTACTCTCATATGGCATTCGATTGTTTTGAAGTGAACCTAATTGACTACTGAGTATTTCTTCCTTTTGTTAGGGGCACTGGGGCAATTTGAAATTTGATGTTCGGTGCTACCACAATACAAGCACTTTCCCGATTTCTTCAAACATTCATTCTCTGTGTGGTTGGGCTTACCACAGTATCCACAAGTCACACGAGAAGTCATGGCCTGACCAGCTTGAGAAGTTTCTTTGTATTTTGTTTCCAGTTCTACGTTCTTATACAGCAACTCAATTTTCTCAGCATATTCTTGTTTCCACCGTCCTTCCCAGTAGTCAGCCAACTTCTTTTGAAACTCTACCTCTTTTCGAAGAAGGTCCACTTCCTTACGCATCTCTCCCAAATTTGTCATCTTACCGGTTGGTTCAAGTCAAATGCTAGCCTGTCAAGTAAATCAAAGGATCAAATAAGTAGCTATTCATAATGGAAGCTCAAGCCATAATACTCTTTCATTCTTTTGCTTATAGGTTACCTCGAAATACAAATCTTAACTATTCTCTACTTAATATGGGCGACATCTTAAGTCTCCACGACATTACTATCAGTAATTACAAACGCAACAAGGTAAGGGGACCTTATTCCTTAATATAAAAATTTCATGTCTTAGTTCACTCTTCAATACTTATCTACAAGGTCATTCGAGAAGAAATCATAACCTCTTGTTCTCACTAGTGCCTTATTGTATCTTCTCAAATCAATCTCACTATTTTGAGGTTAGATTTTCCGTGAGCTTAGATGGACGAACTTCAAGAATTGCTCAATTCCTCACATCTTTCTTGGTTCTTAGGTTGGTTGATTGGTTTAGAGCTATGGTGCTCAACCAACCGTGCTAGGACATCAATCGTATGATCAATAGCAGTAGCTGCGCAATTGTTTTCCTTCATCTCTAGGGTTTCGGTTCGGTCCAGTAGTCGCTCCCTAATCATCCCCTTGAGCTTGGGGTTGTTTAACCCCTCGCCCTCAGTCCTTTTTCACTTGTTCGGCCGCTCATGAATTTAACATTCACAAAGGCATGACATAAAATGAGTGTTTATAAACAAAACTTGAAAAGCGACACTTTGATCATGCAAAATGAAAATAAAAAGGAAGACATGGGAATAGTCACAGATGTGTAAAGTCATAAAGCAATAAAGTCAAGCATCTCATGAGTAACGTTTAATTGCTTCAAAGGGGTAGGAAACATAGTGAAACAAAATACAAAATGCAATGGCCTTTAGGCGAGCACCACCCCTTCTATCTTTGGCAAAACTATTAAAGTAGTTTAAATCACTAGTTTAGTGATTGGCAGAGCCAAAAGTCTCTACTACCTCCGTAGGATAAATTTCATTTCTAGCACAAGGAGTTTTAATCGCATGCTCCTTATCGAGTATCTTGTCATTCTCCACTTGTTCAACCAAGATAACACACCCAACCATCGACTTATCCGTCCGGTCTCTAATTCCCTATACTACCCTTGCAAGTCGGTTCTCAACTTTTTGAAGCTGCTCACTAGGAGCCTTTGTCTCTTCCTCGCTCCTTAAGTACCTCAGTCTCCACTTCAGAAATTCTAATAGTCTGGGCATCGACAATTGCCCTCGGTCCTCGATTATCCTCTTGAACTACCCTAGTTTCCTCGGATTGCCATTTCCGATGATCGGCCACTATTAACACCCCATTATTTAGGCACGAGTAAGTCCTTTGAAAATCACATAAAATCCTACTTCGGCGAGTTGGGTTATACCTCCAACGAGCCCCCCTAGGCCCTTCACGGCCATGGTCACCGTAATGTGTCCCCGAGACGGTTCAATGCCACCGTTACCTTCCGTAACTTACAATTAAAATTAAAAGCTTAAATGGGACCAAATATACTAAATAAACTGGATTTGATCATCTCATACTATCCCACATGTCCCTTACAGGATCGAGAACCCCAATCGTCCATTAATTCAAACCTAGGTTCTAATTTTTATTCCCACAAGAGGTCATTTAACTTTCCAACCAGTTCCACAGTCCAGCATCCTAAACTTTTAAACTTAGGATACACTACAAAGATCTGAAACCTAAGCTCTGATACCAACTGTGACGCCCCTACTTCTCCCTAAGGCGAACGAAAGGGTATCCGCGGAATGCCTGCCCAGCTCTCGCTAGGAATCAAGACAATTCGATTCAATCTTAATACCATACTAGCTATCACGACAAGATAAAGTAAGAAAGTGCGGAAATTTTCAAACTTAACAATATATAACAATTAATACAAGCCAACTAAAGAGAAGTTGCTTCCATAACCGACTGTCCAAGTCTTACACCACCAGTTCAAAAGACAGCGATTATCCAAATCTTACATCGAATTTTCCAAAATACACATAAAATCCCAAAATGTACAACAGCCAAAATATCTAGCCAATTGTATTCGAAACCCTAATACACAAATACATCCAGAGGGTTTCTCCGAGATTCACTCCAGGTCCTTTCCTGCTAAGGAAAACAAATCTACGGGGTGAGCGATTGCTCGTGAGGCCAAGAACACACATGCAAGCACATTGTCCAAGTAACAATCCCAATTAACGAGTAAAACAATAATATTCAAGTAAATGACAATTCGAGCAAGAAGAGTAAACGGAAACAATTCAAGGATATAGGAGCTCTCAGGAGCTATTTTCCACTTGCACGATCAAGAACCTCCACGAGTTGACACTCCGTCAATCGGGTAGGTTATAGTCCGTAGAACCTCACTTATCATATCCCCGTTCACCATTACATACCCCTGCACCGGGCCCGCCTGTCATTTGTTTGTGGCGATACTGCTCGAGTATGCCAAGCAAGACCTCTCAATAGGTCAAGCTTATATTTTCTCATGGTTCACCAAGGAGCCCGACCAAGCCCATGCCGACTCGAGTCCAAGGTTGGCCAGTGAGAATTGGGCGTCCCCCATGTACATTTGTGAGTCGAGGAGATTCACTCCAACGACGTATGCAGCCATAGCATAACATTTCCTTCATTCAATCATTCATTTCATTTCAATTAATTCAATCATGATTCATTCAAATGAGAACGAGTGTGGTAAAGCACACACTCGACTCCATTTTCAAAATCTCCAATCATTAACAACAGTTAAACATGTATTAAGTTCGCATACACTTGACACTCACCAAGTAAACAAAGAAGTAATGCCCTCTTGAGGGTTTAAGCGTCCGCCGTAGGATCCTCTTGAAGGTCCACTTGTGTGCCTGAGCAATTAATAATGAACTATCACTTATAAACCCCAATTATTACGAAAGATTGCACACATGTACAATCTAGAAAATATCGCGAGGACGAGCTTAAATTTTCTTGTAAATCGAGGCTCAAAAGTGGGGTTCAACAATCATAAGAAAAATCTAATCTTCATCATTAAAATCATTGGATGGAAACAAGTAAGTATGAAATCATGTAAATCAATTTCCAAACGATCGATCGAAGACGAACTGAAGTGTTACACGTCACAATCCGACCAAGAATTGGCCGGATATCCGACCGGATTTCTGGCCGGATTCGAGGCAGTGAGGTATCCAAAATTTTTTTCAATTTCTACCACCAATCCAGCCAACTATCTGGCTAAGAACTAGTCGGATATACCTCCGGATTCTTTGAAAATGTTCCCGCGCAAAAATTTTACAAAATGGCCAAGAATTATCGAATTTAGGGGCATTCTTTGAAAAATCATAACTCACTCTCTGAAAATACAAAATTGGAAAACTTAGTACCATTGGAAAATACTTCCAAAGTACTAAAAGTTCCTAGAAGACACTTTTCCATGATTTCAAATGGAAGACATTCAAATTTTGGCTTGAAGTTGTTGATTTGAGCTATCAGGACAGATTTGGGTTGGTTTTTGAAAATTCGGCAAAATTCACACAATGGGAACTAGCCTCTCAAATTTGAAATTCAATTAGAGTTACAATCGAAGTTTTCAACACAATAAGCGGAACAAGAATCGAAGTTTTGAGCACCAAAATATAGCGGCTCAAAGTTACTAAAATTTCCTTACTAAACAAGATTTTCCATATTTAAAAGGTGAACTTTGAGACTTTGGTTGAGCATTGAAATGAATTTGGAATGACACCATATTTGGCAGTATTACACTATCTTATAAGGGCTATTCATCTGTCAAATCTCATCAAAAAATTCATACGGAAAGTCAGTTAACAAAGCCACTAAATTTCCAAGAATTTCTAAGGCAAATCTGCCTTGCATTTTTGTTTTCCTTTTCTCAAACATTTGGCCAATGAAATCTTTTCAAACACGGTCCATTTATGAAGACAATGTCTAAGAAACATCCAAAATATGTTTGATAGGTCATTAATACCAAGAATTTCAAGATCACACGTCTTAATTCAAATTAAGGCATTCAACTAGCCAAAAGAGGGTTTTTCATTACTGAAGCAGTTTCGTAATGCGGCCATAACTCACTCAATTCAACTTGGAATTGAGCATGGTTGGTGGTGTTGGAAACTACATTCATAAAACTATAATTTTACAGAAGAAATCATTTTGAGATTCTGTCCCCAACCAGCTCATAATCGAGCAACGAGTTGCAACTCATAACAGGTTTTTCAATACAGTCAAGAAACAGGGTAGGTGACTTTGAAAGGCTGGTACTGTTGACTCAAGTGGAATCAGGAGTACTTTCTTATACCGTTGTAAAAAAGGAAGTGTCTAGTTTCTAATGCCACAAACGGCACTCAATTTTGATATCGGAGTAAAGAGTTATGGTCATTTGAAATTCACTGCCAGAGCAATTCGGGACACAATTTCCAGTTTTGAAACCATTTCGAAATCTAAACTTTTACCCATCCAAATCAAGTGATTTTTGGTGGAAACTTTCCACACAACCTATACAACATATATACATAAAAACCAAGTCAATTTTACCACAAAAACTTGCACCAACAGGTGCGGCAAAGCAGGGGCAGAATCGGCACTTTTCTCCCTTTTGTTTCCTTTGAGTTTTCTTTCCACATTTCAACTTATACTCACTTGTTTAACCACTTAATTCAACATAAACAACACCCAATAACATCACATCAGTTCATCAAGCCCATTGTGGGATCTCATAGAGCCCACTCATAAGATTTCCAACAATATAGAGGTATCCACATGAATCTATAAGCTTACAAGTGCAATATAACTTACATAAACTAAGATTCAAGGGTTTGATCGTTAGTTACCTCCTTAGATGATTAAACCAGAAATTTTTGGTCCTTTGAAGCTCAAGAAAATCGTGAGAAACAAGCTCCTTTTCTAGCTTAAATTGATCTCCAAGTTATTTGCAAGGTGTAGTGAAATTTTGGAGTGATTTGAGCAAGAAATGAGTGAGTTGTTGAAGAGGTATTGGTTTCTTCTTCCTACTTGGGTGGCCAGCTGCTTGAGGGTGTGAGAGAGAGTGTGTTTTGCTGAAAATGAACCTTCCTTGAGAAGCTTAAGTGTGTGGCTAAAATTGCTCCAAAAGTCAACTAGGAATAGTGCGCGTTCGCGCGCGTTTTGTGTCCGATTCCTCTCGGGTTCGTTTCACTTGTGCACTAAACCTCCAATCCACTTTCTTAAACATTATAATTATTCACTCTTAACAGTCTAGAATAAATTCCTCAAATCTCCAATTAACCGCTCTGGCTCGATATACGCGAACTTTCAATTCGCGTGCGATACGGCGAAATTTCTAAGGAATTCTTATAACGATAGTATAACTAACCATTACTTGAGTACTTAAACATAAAAATACCTATTTTAAGACTAATGTATAAGTCTTTAATTTCCAAGCTCATTGTACCCTTAAATCGTATATTGCCTCCAAACGCGAATTCACTATTCTCACTAAACGAGCTTTCCAGAAATAAATTTTTGTAACAAGTCATTTTAAAAATACATGTAAGCCATAGTTTTATGTAATTGGGTCTAAAAAGGTTGGAATAAAATATTCGGAGCAATCGGCCAATTAAATATTTAAATAAGCCAGTAATAGGAGTTTAAAATAAGTAAATTTGCAGGTCCTCACATGAATCTAGTATTACTTCCTTAAATCTCCAATAAATTTGTATCAACGCGTCTTTCGGAAAACTAATGACGCGCGAGCGGTATGCACTTAATTAGAACTCATTCGCCTTTAATTTCTCAATTAACTTTTCTTAATCTACTATTGATCATTCTTAATTTTCCCAAGATAATTATATTCTCGAATAGAATATCACCTCGAAACACATGTACTCATTATTTCTCACTTAAACGAACTTACGAAAATTAAATTTGCTAACGGGACGTTTTAAAAACATAAGGAAGACATTGTTCCATATGAATGGACTTAAAATGGTTGAAATAAATTATTTGGAGAAAACAGGTGAATAAATATTTAAATAAACCAATAATATTCGATAAATATAAGAAATTTTTTGGGTCCTCACACCTTCCGTTTTTCCTCTCAAATATTTTAGCCAAGGCTAAGAAAAACTGGAAGAAATTTGGTCAAATTTTGGTTTTAGTATAGTTAAGAAAGTCTTGGTCGAAATCCAACTTCCAAAGGTTTCGCGACACTTGGCCTTCCTATGTTTATTCTCATCTCTTTGCCTTCCAAAGGTTAAACTATCTAACTAACCTCTAATTATGCCTTAGCACCTTATAAAGTAATATTCCTTTATACAAAATCCATCTAGTCTTCAAAAATTTATCGTACTTACAGCATTAGCGGGTCCCACTTCCATAATGCGTTACGAACTTAACATGAACTAATTTATACAAGAAAAATGATTTAAAAACTTGACTCACGTATAAAAATATCTTGGAAATTAAAGTAATAAAGTAAAGTAAAGAAAATATATTTGAAAAAATAAAATAAAATAAAATAAAAAAATTTTTCGGGTCCTCACATGTACCAAGTCACCTAAAATATATTTTAAATAAAAATAAATAAAACTCTTTTAAACAACTCCAGGTCTTTGAAAATAAGAGAAAAGAGTTCTGAAGTCACGTTTGAAAAAGGGAAGGCAAAGATTTGATCTAAAGCACCCTTTTAATCTAGCCAAAACTAGTTGCGAGATTTAGTCGAAAATTTTTCTACTTTAACCTATATAACTTATCACATTTTGGATGCAAATCTAGGCCTAAAAGATATCAGGAGGCTCAAAATATCTCTTCAAAGTTTAATTAGTGCCAATCACATTAATTGTAATGCTCAAGAATGATTTTTTGAAGAGGTCGTGAAAAATGCAAAAGATGAGACTAAAAAAAAAATGAAATTATAATATATAGTAAATATACATGACCTAAAAGAGGGGAATGCAACATAATGGGTACGGGAGATTAAGTTTCGTGACTCAACTTTCCTTTTTATAGAGGGGTAATAGCGTGCTAAAACTAAAAGGCCATACTCGCTCATTTTCCATATTTGAAGGATGATTCCTTTAATCTAAGCAAGCAAATGAACTAACTTACTTCTAGTTTCCTAAAATGAGATGTAATTTTAAATGATATGATTCAAACATATAGAGGGTAACAGAATAATAGTAGGGAAAATATCATGTAATTAAAAATAACCAAAAAATAGGAAAAAATGCATGAGACACAATAAATATCACACAAGGTATGAATCTAGCACAAAAACGGCCTAAACGATCTAACATTGGACTAACCCATTTTTACAAGTTCTCACTAGCGTTGGACTAATGAGAAATCGGAAAGAAAGATCACAACTAGCTTTGGACTAGTGTGGTGACGTTATGCATTTATTATAAATAAATAAATAAAACATATACACATAACTAAAGCAAATAAACACATAAAACATATAGGGCATGTAGAGCACATAACACATAGGCATAATATCTAGATGCAAAATCCTAGAGAAAGCGAATAAACGCATAGGCACACAAGTACACAAGCATGCAAGGAAATAAAAATTAACTATTACATTAGGGGCCCTAACTACAATCTAAGAGGGGAAGTTTTAGAAATAATAAATTTATCTATTACATTTGTCTATCTAAATACATTTTCTTGAGTAAAAGGGGAGGACCTATCTATTACAATGTGGCATTTAAATGCCTTTCAAATAAACATCAAAATTAAATAAATGAAAGTTTAAAATGAATAAATAAAAGAAAAAAGTATTTAAAACATGCAATCACACATATAAACATATAGGAGCACATAAAAAGAAACTTAAAAATAATAGAGGGTACCTCCCTTGAAGTAGTGGTTAAATAAGGTAGAGTTTGCCCTATTTATACTCCAAAATCAACAAAATAGTCAAGACACCAATTTAATTAACAATTTAAAAGAAATTGTAAACGTCTAGCAAATTCACTTTATTATTTTAAAAAATATGAATAAACATAAAATCCCTAAAATTTACTAATTAAATGCATTAAAAGGAAGCATGGCTGACAATTAAACAATTATAATTAAGAAATCAAAACTATTAGTGATCCAATTGCAAAAATTGAAAAGTTTTAGGGATCAAATTATAATTTTAAAAGAGATTAGGGGTCAAAATCAAAAGAAAAATAAAGTTTAGGGACCAAAATATAACTAAATTAAGTACCTAATTGAAAGAAATCCAAAATTTTAGAACCACACTAAAATTATACGAAAGCTGAGGGGCCTAATTATAAAATTTCGTTTATGATTTAACCAGAAAACAAGCTTTGGGCCAATTCTCTATCATATCTTGGGCCATAAACCTTTCGACCCAAGCAAAACAAATGAATAATTTTATTAAAAAAATGGATTAGCCCACTTGTTTTTGCTAAACCAAACCCAACAAAAACGTTGGGTTTAAGCTTCAAAACCCATATAAAAACCCAAACAAAAATAAATTCTTGGCCCACTCTTTAGTCCAAAAATAGGTTTCATTAACCATTTAGAACCCAAAATGGATCTAATCATAACAAAGAAAACCAAAATAATAAGAAAAGAAATAGAAAGAAAATATCAAACATTTTCCAATGGGTATAAAAATGGCCAAAATTTTGCCAGAAAAATTTTCCAAGAGCTTTTAAGGCCAAATATTTTCATGAACACGATCCATACCTCATTAGGGATTACCCAAACCACCAAACAAGATTCCAAATATCATAAATCATGCAAAATGAGACTTGAAGTTCATAAATTTGGACCTTTCATATAACTTATTTAGATCGCATATAAACTTCGAATCTCCAAAGAGAAAGGAACATGGATTACCTCTGATGCTTGTTGAGGCTGAAACAGAGTGGAGATCTCTAGGAAAATATACAAATCCTCGTGAAGAAGAAAGAACAACTTGTTACAGTTGTGTCAAGGGTTGTGAAACAGGAAATTTTGAGCCTGAATTTGGAAGTCTTCTAGCCGTCATTTCTAAAATCTCTCAACATGAGATTCGCTCCTCTACAACCAGAGATGGTGAAGAAACAAAGATCTCATCAATTGGAGTTTAGATGGAGTCAAAAAACTCAAACAAAGATGGCCATCCGATCAACCCTGGGTCAAATTTCTGCAGAAAAAAATTTCGAGAAGCAAAGTTTAGGCTGCGATTTGAGAGATTTCTGATGGTTTTCAGCAAAACTCTTCAACATGAAAATTATTTCCCTCTATCTCACGAAAATGTAGAAAGAAAAATCATTCGAAACGGATCTATATCAAAGGAGAAAACCCCACCGAACTAGGCTGGTTCACCAGCTTTTTTCTCTGTTTTCTGGGTTTTTGTTGTTGTTGTCGCTTTCCTAACTCCCTCCCTTGACCCTAAAGACTCTCTCTTGGCCTTTTAAATGAAACAAAACCATTAAACCCTAAGAACAAGGTGTGAGGACCGGAAAAAAATTATTTTATATTTTATATTTTATTTTATTTCTTTGAATGCGTTTTCTTTACTTTAAATTATTGCCTTAATTTCCTAGATATTTTTATAAGTGAGTCAAGTTTTTAAATCGTTTTCCTTGTATAAGTTAGTACATGTTAAGCTTGTAATGCATTATGGAAGTAGGACTCACTAGTGAGGTGTGTGCAATAAATTTTTGAAGATTAAAAGGAGTTTTGTGCAAACGGAGATTATTTTATAAGGTGTTAAAGGATAATTAGAGGTTGGCTAGATATTTTAGCCTTTGGAAGACAAAGAGATGAGAATTAATGATAGCAAATCACTTGTCACAAAAGTCATGGTCCTTTGACTTTGAATAAGACTTTCTTAACCCTTTAATTAACAAAAAAATTGGCCAAAAATCCTATCACCTTTCATCTTCCTTTGGCTGAAATTTTGAGTGTGGAAAAGAGAGAAAAACTTCAACTTCCAATTTCCAATCTTGCTTGAATCTTGAGTTTTAACCGTTAATCTTACAAACTACTCCATAAAAGGTGATATCTAAGGAAGATTAAGGGCTTTGGTGGAGTGATTTGGGAGAAAGAAGCACTTGGTTTCCATTTCTTCTTAGGGTATTAAGGTAACTATATCAAGAAATCATCTTCTCTTTTATTACTTGCATATGAGTAGATTTAGGGCTTGATTTTGGTAGTTTTCATGGAAAATTTCATGGGTTAAGTGGTGGTTGGAAAATTTCAACTTGGAGTAATAAATTTTAGCCTTGATATGATGAGTTGAGTTTGGCTATGATCTAGTAGCTTTGCCATGTGAATTTTCTAGCTTTTATATGTTATTTTGGCTTGATTATAAAAAATTTCAGCTTGTAGAGGAAAATTTCAGCCTAGGGTTTCCATTTTCCAGCTTTATTATGGTAGTTCTGGAGCTAGATAATTGGCTATTTTGGGTGGCTTTATGGCCTTAAACAAGTGTACTTTATAGCTTATAAACTGTGGTTGTGATTGAGGTTGGATTGAGATGAATATTGGGTTGAGTTTGGATGGAAAAGTTAGAAAATAAGGGGCAATGTTGCTGAAAAATTTTTCCTGCAGGAGACTCTGAGCAGTCTTGTGAAGTCTATTATATCTTGGTGTAGAAAACTCTAAATTGAGTTCTGCTTGTTGTGTTTGAAACTAGATTCAGAGTACATTCTATCGTGAAAATTTCAGAATTTTTCTCAATTCCTATGAATATCTATGATTTTCCAAATTTGCCTAAATTTTCACACCTGCTTTGTTTTTCTACTTGATGAAACAACAACTTGAGACTGGAATTTGACTTATTGATGGACAGAATCTGACAAATGTGTATTCTGGAAAATTGTAGCTCTTTGAGTCTATTTTCCAATGGTATAAAATTTTATAAATTTTGGACTTAAGCAGCTTGCGATATGATTTTTCAAATAGTGTCGCATAAAATTGGAGAAAATTCTGTTTTCTAAAGTTGTTCTTGCTTCCATTTCGAACTTTAAGTTGGAGTTGTTAAACTATTTTGAGCTTGTTTTATGATTGGAATTGAGGTTTTCTCACAACTTAATGCCTTTGAGTTGAATAGTGATTGCTGATTGTTCGAGGTCGAGTTTCCCTACTAGCCCTTAGTTTTTATTCGAATAGCGCATAGCATGAAATCCTTATTTGATGGTGCTAAAGGTTTAGAATAGGATGGTAGGACTTATGAAGAAGAATTCTAACTATAACTTGGTACTTGGATGGAAAATTTGTGGCTTTTAGACCACTACGCCTTGTTAACCCCTAGATCACTACTTATACGTGGGTTTTCACTTAAAACTAGGGCGTTTTAAAGAACGAGTGACTTTTCTTTCCAAGTCGCTTGTTGAATGTTTTATACAAGTGACTTAAAACATTCCTTGCCTCATTTGAAACCTTATTTTTGTCCCATTTAAATTTGTATTTTTTACTTTAGAGTCAAAAGTTTTTCCTTATGGTTTGAGCAAGGATATGTGATACTTTTGACTAAAAGCTTGCACTTGGGGGTTCGACTGCTTTATTCAAATGTTTTAAAATGGTGAACTTCTTTAGTTCACTTCCCTATATATTTGATCACAGGTTTTGAAAGTAAACCCTCGGATCCTTTCACCGAGGAAAGTTAATTTTTCTGATCGCGGTGAGTATTCCAACTGCATGTTCCATGCTCATTATTGCTAGATATTTGCTAGACACTTGATTTGACATTTCATAGGCGAGTGTGTACTTTATCGTACTTGACCTATCTTGACTAAACACTTGATATCTCATTCATGCATGTACAAGTAACTTGATTTGCATGTGACCTGTATATTGACTTGAAATACTTGAAATGCTTGAAAATATGACTTGTTGGGCATTACTTGTGACTTGGTCATGGTTAGGCGAGTGTGTCCTGATTCGCACTCGACCTCCATGAACTTGAAATAATTGATCCTGTGTGCGGACTTGCATGTTTATGTGCATGGTTGTAAACCGGTTGCATTCCTCTTCCAACGATTGAACCCTTATCCGAGATGTCGGGTAAGTGGAAATTTGGGTTACTCATACGTATACTTGAATGTAGGTCAGTAACAGCTGAACTAAGCCCTCGTTGGACCTCTTGCTTGAGACCAGCCTCAGAGCGGTTGGGTAAGCTAGGCAACCTTGGGTAAAGGACGAAGTGCCTAACCTGTTTACTCCTGACTGGAATTCCTACTTTAAACTTTTGACATTTCTAAATACGGAGCGTTTAGTGACAACTAACGTCTCCAATCATTACCTGCGTGAGCGTTGGATGACAGCCAACGACTCCACTCTTGAATACCTGAAAACTTGAGGCTTTAAGCCAGATCATGAATAACTGAATATCTGGGACTATAAGCCCAACCCAGGAACAGTTGGTCGAATCAAGTCGGCAAGGGCTTGGTCGAAAAAATCGATGAACCTTGAGAACTTCTTTGATGTTCGCGTCCGGTAGGGGGATGATCGGTGGACCGAGATTGACGTTTAGTGATGATCTACGAACATTATAATTTCATGGTTGACGGAGAGTCAATGGACCTTGAACAAGCTGCGGTGGAACATGCTCCTGAGAGTAGCCTATATCCTTTGCCATGAATGTGTTCTTTACCATACACTATTGCATGATCTATCTGGCTACTTGCTTAACTATACAGTAGGTCATGATCTATTTGAGTTTGACTTGTTTCTTGATATCCGTTGTATGGTATCTTGCCTGCTATTTTACCTGCCTGGTTACTTGGAACCTCATTGGATTTCTAGCTCATTCCATGTAATTTGTTTTCCTTACAGGAATGAGAATGTGAGAGTGGGAGTGGAGAAGACATAGACTTTGTCTAGGTTTTTGTTAGCGGCTCGCGTGAGCACTCTTTAGCTCTCTAGCGGGCTTGCTTGGTTTCATTTTGTAACCTTGACTCCTTGGGTGTATTAAGAGATTGTTTGGATATTTGATGTCCACAGTTATATATTAAAGGTTGTATGTGACAGCCCCACCTTCCCCTAGGGCGTACCCAAGGGTTTGGTGGACCGCCTGCCCAATTCTCGCCAGGACTCAGTCACGCATCATGAAATTTACAAATGATAATCTCAAAATAAAAACGATATTAAGAACAACCTTCAATATATATACTCATGGACCTCCAATATCCCACAATCTATAATACAACCAAGGAGTCAAACTTGGAAAAAAATTCAAACCAAACAAACTGGCTACACATCTATGAAGTGCTCGCGTGAGCGACTGATGAACTTAGATGAAATCTAGGCCTTTCTCAATTCAACCTCTCATGATCTCATCCCTATAAGGAAAACAAATTTGCATGGAATGAGCTAAAAGTCCAGTGAGGTTCCAAGAAAATAGGCAGGTAATATAACAGGCAAGACCATACACCAGACATCAAGAAACAAGTTAAATTCAAATAGATCATAACCCAGTATATAGTTAAGCAAGTAGCCAAATAGATCATACAAAAGTGTACAGTAAAGAACACATTCATGGCAAGGGATATAGGTTGCTCTCAGGAGCAAGTTCCACTGCAGCTTGAACAAGGTCCGTTGACTCTCCGTCAACCACGAAAGTATAACATCTGTGGATCACCATTTTACACCAATTTTCGTCCATCAAACATACTCCTTACCGGGCTTGAACACCAAAGAAGTATCCAAGGTTCGTTGATCTTCTCGACCAACCCCTTGCCGGCTTGATTCGACCAACTAGCCCTGGGTTGGACTTATAGTCCCAGATATTCAGTGATTCAGGATCTGGCTTATAGCCTCAAGTATTCAGTATTCAGTAGTGGAGTCGTTGGCTAACAGCCAACACTCATGCAGTAATAATTGGAGACGTTAGTTGACACTTAACGCTCAGCATAACACGTTTCAAGCATTTCAAGTATTTCAAATCCAAACAGTTGAAAATCAAGTGGTTGCGAAAACCTGATCAAACAAGAAAACTGAAGGAGGACTACAGAAATCAGATATTTTGGCAGCAAATCTGGCCAGACATTGGCCGGATTCAAGGCCGGGTTGACAGGGAGAACTTAAAAATATTTGATGCTCACTGCCTCAAATCCGGCCGACAATCTGGTCGGAAATCCGGCTAGAAAATGGCCGGATTCTGGCCACATTTCTATTATAACAAAATGGCCATTACATATTTTAAAAAAATATCAAAAGTTTAGTCGAGCTAGATCAAGTGCAATAAAGTACACAATTGCCTACAGGACGATAAATCAAGTACCTAGCAATTTCTAGCAACTGTGAGCATGTAACACGCGCCTCAAGCACACAAGAAAGTCGGTGGAATAACCACTCGAGTGACCAACAAGTCAAGTGCAAGTAAAGCAATTCATTTCATATCAATATCAAGAAGTTAACTACAAAGGATCGAGTATGATAAAGTACATTCTCATCCCAAAGGTCATCAATTCAAAAGTAATTACTTTAAGTAAGCAAGCATGTCATTCAAACAAGGAGACATTCCATGTAACTATTTTCATGCACTTAGAACACTCACCAATCAATTGCAACCCTTTACTTTAACCCTGGTTTGTCCTCTTGGATTCTCTTGAGTCCTGTGGTCACATACTATATTAAAAGACTAGCAATACAAACCAAAATACATGAAGAAATTAAGGTTCCAAAACTTCACTTCCTTTCATTTAAACCTCAATTCCACCCATAAACCAAACTCAAGATAGTTTACCAACTCCAATCTTAGAGTTGGAAATGAAAGTAAGAACAGTTCTAGGAAAACAGAATTTTTTCCAGTTTTGCTCGGCGTTATTTGAAAAATCATAACTCAAGCTTCCTAAATCCAAAATTTATAAACTTTAGTTAGAAAATAGACTCAAAGGGTTACAATTTTCCAGAAGACACCATTGTAAGATTCTGTCCACAAGTTAGTCAAATTCCAACCTCAAGCGGCTGCTTTATCCTGTAGAAAGACAGAACAGGAATGAAAATTCAGTCAACTTTGGAAAATCACAGATATTCATAGGAATTGAGAAAAATTTTAAAAATTTCATGGGACAAAATACTCTGAATCTAGTTTCAAACGCAGTAAATGGAACTCAATTCCGACTTTTCTACACCAAGATATAACTGATTTCCCAAGACTGCTTAAGGTTCCCTACGGAAAATTTTCAGCAGCACCTCCCCTTGTTTTCTTTACTTTTCCTCGCCAATTTATAACTGAAAAGCCAACCACAATCAAGCTAAATTTTGGAAACACTAAGCTGAAATTTTTACATACAAGCTGGAATTTTACTTAAGCAAGCCAAACAAACATATAAAAGCTAGATATTTGACATGGCAAAGCAATTCAATCATGGCTAAGCTCAAGCTTCAACTAAGGGCAGAAATTCCACCATAAAAGCTGGATTTTTCCATATCATTACTTCAAACCATGAAATTTCTCATAAAACTACCAAAATTACAACCTTAAACCACTAGTTTGTAAATATTTGAAGTAGAGGAAAGTTTCTTACCAAATTACCTTGTACCTCCAAGAAAGATGGAAGTTTAGTGCTTCTCCCTCCAAAGTTTCTCCACTCAATCCCTTAATCTTCCTTAGTTAGCACTTTCTATGGAGTAGTTTGCAAGATGGTTGGTTAAAACTCAAGATTCAAGTAAGAAATTGAGGTTGAAGATGAAATTTTCTCTCCCTTTTTCCCTCTCCATGGTTCGGCCAAGCAAGGTAAAGAAATGAGGAAATTTTGATTGTAGTAAAGGTGAAGAAAGGTTGGGTCAAAGTTCAACTTCCAAGGATTTCGCGACACTTGGCTTTCTTGGGTTTATTCTCATCCCTTTGTCTTCCAAAGGTTAATCTATGCAGCTAATTCCTAATTATTCCTTAGCACCTTATAAACTAACATCCCTTTATGCAAAACTCCTGCTAATCTTCAAAAATTTATCGTACTTACCGCATTAACGGGTCCCACGTCCATAATGTGCTGCGAACTTAACATGAACCAACTTACACAGGAAAAATGATTTAAAAACTTAACTCACTTATAAAAATATCTAGGAAATTAAGGCAATAAAATAAAGTAAAGAAAATGTGCTCAAAGAAATCAAATAAAATACAGATAATTTTCGGGTCCTCACCCTCTTAATAGAATTTCGTCCTCGAAATTCTCTCCTTTGCTCACAAAACTCGATTCTACAGTGTTTTCTTCCACTTTTCAATGGCATCCCCTCAGTTATGTTGCTACTACAATCTTACCCAGAGAGAAAATCTTAACAACGCATGGCTAAATTAACATGCTAAGATCAATGAAGTTATCAAAAGGTGAAAAGTGACACAAACTTCAAACTCGGTGAAAAGAAGGGTTGAAACTTGGTTACTACTGTTGCTAATTCTTAAACTTATACATTGTACGTTGACAAATCATCTACAACATACGGCATCTCTTATTTTTACAATTGTACCGCTAGATCCGAATCACCCTTCCTAATCAAAATTTCTTCCTTTCGAACCACAAATGAAGAATTCTCGCTTAAATTCAAGACTAAATTATAGTAATAGATTCATGAATGACAATCCAATGCTGCCTAACCACTAATATTTAATATCATTCATTAAAACATCAATTACCAAGTACACTGTTTCTAACAGGGATACAACTTATTACAAAAAATTTCCTTACAATAATTACAACTATTTCAGGCAAACCTCACTAATTGCTAAATTTAACTATTATAGCAGCTTCACCATCCCGAAATTCATTTGTCTTGGGCAGTTCCTCACTTGATATCCAAGTTGGCCATATCTAAAACTATAACGACCCCACCTCCCCCTAGAGCGTACCCTAGGGTTTAGTGAGTTGCCTGCCCAGCTCTCACCAGGACTCACTCACTTGTAACTCAAGACAATAACTTATATCCATAGAAAATAAATAATACAATAAATTCACTCTTAATATATACATTGATGTTTAGATCCAGCTACAAGACTTATACATGGCCAAATAACAAGCCAAATAAAATCAACCTTAACCCGGTGCTAGCGCGAGTACAATTCAAAATTTCAAAACTAGACTACTCTGTACAAGACTCACGCCTCGTTCGTACCCCCTGTAAGGAAAACAAATAGCGTGGAATGAGTTAAAAGCCCAGTGAGGTTCCAAATAGCAAGTTGACCATTATTTAAAAAATGAAAGTATTAGAATAGGAAAATAGCGAGCATAACAAAACAAGAAAAAAAGCATTAACACTTCGATTAGCAAATCTCAAAATGAGCGAGTGTAAAAGTCTTTTCTAAAAGAAACAGTAACACTATGAATAACAATCAACGTATAAGGATACAGGTGGCTCTCAAGAGCCATGTTCCCATTGCTTTACCAGAGCTTGCTCAAGTAGTAGTTGACACTCCGTCAACTTTCAAGTAAAGTAACCAATTCAGTAGAACACCGCTTAGCTACAGTCTTCGACCACCATCCAAACCCTCTACTGGGCCCAAAATCCTCAATAAACACTGGTGGTAATACTCGAGTATACCGATTCGTCGAGGAGATAACACTCTACTCGACAAACTAACTACCCAGGGTTCATTATCTAATCGACCAAGCTCTTGTCAGCTCGACTCGATTAACTAGCCACGGGATTTTTGGAATTCCAGACAAGATACAACTCATATGCATGTATATCAATTCAATTGAAATCAATAAACAAGAATAAATCACATTATGGCAAGTGCGATAAAGTACACTCTTGCCCTATCAATCCACTCATATATCATGTAATCACATTGGTCAAGTATTAAACACAAGTGTCAAGTTCAATCAGGTATTTGAAAGCACTCACCAAAGATGTAGTGTGTTTACAGATCACGCTCAGGTTGTACTCCTGGTTTGGAGTCCAAATCTGCGATAAAACATTGTTCAAGAGCTTTGAAAATTGACCAAAACTTAAACGTTTCGTTTAACGAGAATCACGTAATTGAAACTTATTTGGAGAATATTTGTAAACTCATGCTCGCTCTTAAAACATTGAAACTTTGAAGTGATTAAACTTTGAAATCTCCGTTTGAATCGAAGTGACGAGAAAAATGTATTTCTATTAGTCGTTACTTTCATGTTTTCCAAGGATACAAGTTTCGGCCGAATTTTAACTTATATACCTCTATGAAAGAAGACTTGAATACCCTAGATGATTCAAGTGAGACTCGTTCTCAAATCCCTACTCAAGTCGCGAGTATCTCTACCTAACCCTCGAGTGTAAATTTGGGCAACACGCCCTTTATGTTTACCTATTTTTCAGCCATTTATGGCTTCATTATTTTCTCAATTCAGTCCCAAAACACTCACAAGCAATGTTACCAACATAGCCCTTCAATTAGGCTTCACAATCATCCAGTTACAACACAAGTCCAATAAAACAATCTGATATGAATCTCGTTGGTGAGGAGATTCGTGACCCAAGATCGCTTGTTGGATTTGACGTCGGATGCAAGAAACAGTGGCAGCGAAAACCCTACGACCCCTCTAATCCCCGTGACTACGAACTTGTTGATACTATCTCAACCCGTAATCAAACGAATTAGTGAACCTCAGGCAAGAGTAGAAGGCGCCACAATTCAAGTGCGATTCTTGAATTGATAAGCCGAACAAGAACACTAGAGTATAACTCTAAGTTGTTCAAGGTTTGCTCGAAAGCTATGGAGAAAACTCTCTCAATATTTTTATCATAAAAGTGTCTCTCCTCAAATTATCATAAACCTGGCTATTTATAGCCTTACAAAGAAGCAAACCTAATCTAAGTTGGAAACAATGCAAGTTTCCTTATTCGACTTGACAACTAAACTAATGACTTAATTCTAACTAATGGACAGCTTATAATCGACCCAATGAAGGCTTTAAGCTGGCCCAACATAACCCAATAAAAGCTAATGAACCAACTTAAGTAATAGTAAGCCTAGACTCCACAAATCGGATCCAACTCAACATGAGGCCTTGGACCGAACTTATTCCTACCAAATAAAATAGAAATCTGAAAAATAAACTACTAAACTATTACTAAAAGATTCATTCTCTTGCAGCCCGAAACATGGGCCATAAGCAGCCCATATTTCGTATCATTCCCCTCCTCTTGAAAAAGATTTGTCCTCAAATCGTGGTTGGAAATGAATGGTACTAACAAGAGTTGGCAGTATGAAACCTCAAATCTCCGCATATTGGCTCTCTTAGAATGAATGATACTTGCATACGTCATGATTATTATAATTCGGTGCACATGTCTCTCGGTCAGCTTGAAAATGCTCACAATTAGCCATGGAAAACTCATGGCTTTACTCCAATGACTCCTCGAAGATAACGCATATAGCTTTGGTTCCATGATGCAAGGTAAAATGTATAGTTCATTGGCAGCAAGGTCACATCTTCTTGGATCCTCTATAATGCAACTGACAAAATGAAGAGCACTTTGAACGTGATCAAGTTCATTAGATTGATCATCACTTCGAACATTTGTTGCAAAATGGGAACAAGGCATAGGATAAGATTCAAGTGCAAGAACTCCCTTTGGAAATTTATTACTCCTCCCTACAAGCAAAGTAGACTCATGGGTGAAGTTGAATATCAATGGATAGTAAAGGGATACTACACTTAAGATGCAAACTCCATGAAAATTCTGATATTCACCAATGGATTTAGGGATAGAACATGCCATGATCAACTCAATCTCTCCTTGCTTAACCTGCATAAAAGAAGAAAAGCTAAACAAAGCAAAGGTAAGTTCGTTAGAAAAGTAAGTCCTCGCATTTTTGCCTAAGGTCAGCACACTTTTTCCCTTTTCTTCCTTCTCAACTTGCTCATGACAACTAACTTGTGTAGGTGGGACTTCAAGGTTACTAACATTCATAGATACTTCTTCAATCAATGGTGGACTAGAAGGAACATCTCTTTTACTACCATCGGTTGACACATGATTAAGTTGCTCAAAATATGACTTCAGCACTTGGCTAATTTCTCCCATCATAGAGTCAACCAATTCTTTAGTCCGGCTTCGGAAATCAGCCTTTGATTCACGAGGCTTTGACTCAATTCGAGAATTCTTAGACTCCATGACTCGATTGTCACAACACTCCTTAGATGAAGCTCGTTTGCTTGATGAAGACCTCGGCTTCGATGCTCGACGCAAACTCCTTTGCTCCTCCTCATACTCATTACAAGTATGCTTATGTCTTTCATATACACACAAAGCGCGAAAATGATCCATTTCCTCCCGAAGTGAATGAAAATCATGTTGTGAATGCTCGGAGATTGAATGCGTGGAACTAGAGTACTTGGAAGTAATTCGCTTGGAACCCCTCCTCTTAAGAGGCTCGTTCTCTGAGAATTCTTGATGATATGAATGAGATGCGACTCCACGAGGCATGGTTAAGTGACCAACAAAATTGGTTAGCCAAGAAAAGAAATTCCTCACAACACACAAGCTCACGTGTATGTGCTCGTCACTCGTGTTTTCACTCTAATTTGCTGACCAAAAAAATTTTCACACAGCCCCTTGCAAAACCGTGAAGAAGTTAGAATTCCTTAAGTGCTCAAATTTAGCTTAAAAACCAAGTTCACGCTAGAATTTGAGGTTCGTAAGAGTAGAGATTTTCTTGGAAAACAAAATTAGGACACTAAGAATGGAGTGGTAGAATATATTCAAGAATAAGAATCGGGAAAAGACTTGACACAAAAGCTACAAAAAATTAAGAATGACGCTCAAGACTCTAACCGACAAGGAAGTTGGTCCTTTGGCTTTGCTGGAATTTTTTTTTCTGGGCCGTCCTTGTCTTATTCTTAACCGACTTGGACTGCTAAAATATAGCAGGTGATGCGGCTAAAAGATAGGCAGGAATTTAGGCAATGTGCAGCTATAAAATAGGGAACAAGATGCGGCTAAAATGTAGTCTATCAGGTTTGGAAGTCTTTGGCTTTTAGAAACCTTTTGGGTTTTGGAGACTAGGAAGCTGCCTTTTCTTTTTCTTGCTTGGTGTTACCCAATTCCCCTTACTTGGTTGCAGAACAAGATGGGCAGTTTATTTTATTCCTTTCAAGATCAAATTGGCTGCTGCAACAGTTTTTTTTTTTTGTTTATACAACCAAAAGATGAACTATGGGTTCGGCTCAAACACACAAATTTCCAGGTTTGGTTGCAGCTTTGGTGCGGCCTGTTTTGGTGATTTTAATGTTTGGGTAGGTTGTGATTCTTGGTTCCCAACAATTAGAGCTCAAAGTTCAGGTATGTTTCAATGTCACGCGCAAGAAAATTTCAAGAATTCAAGATCAAACCACAATTTCCAGCAAATAACTTCAAGAATATCAAGGCTAATTTCCAGATTTCAAGAATATCCAGAATCCCTTCAAGATCTTTGTGAAACCAGCAAATTTGATGCAAGAATTTCAAGAACAAGGTACCAATACTTTCCTAGATGATAAGCAACTGAAGAAAAATGACATGAACAGATTTGGAAACAACTAAAAACTCAACAAGAAAGAACGAACAAATTTTGGAAACTACCAAAACTCAGCAAGAAAGAATGAACAGATTTCTTCATCTTCTCCCTTTTTGTTTTTTTTTTCTTTAAACCCAAACGATGTAACTACCAAACAAATAGCCTAAGAATAACACAAATAATTCCCAGAATTTCCAGAAATTAAAACGGCACAAGAAAGACACCAAAACACTGACGGGCAGCAAAGAATAAGACTGGCGGTCAGTTTGCATGTGGTTGCGGACAGTTTGCAGACTTGAAAACAAAGAAGACTTGAAAACAATGCTGACCATACACTACAAGAATTTTGGTCATCAGTGATAACTACTTTTCGTCACAAATAATCAAAAAGTCGTCACTGATGACCATTATTGACAACATTTCAGTTGTCGCAAGGTCGTCACTGAATCTCCGTCGGTAAAAGTATACAGTGACGACTTTAAAGTCGTCAGTAAATAGAACATTTTTTATGACAATCTATGTCGTCAGTAAAAGATGAAATTATACAGTGACGACCCCTAAGTCGTCACTGAATGAAACTTTTTATGACAACATATGTCATCAGTAAAAGCTATAAATCTAGTGACAACACCTTCTCTTGTCAGTGATGCAAGTGATGCATGAAGGGACGATGGTGAGGGCATAGGGGAATTAGTGACGACTTTGTTGTCAATAAACACCTGATCAACTGTGACAACATTCCCTTATCAATAGACAGTTTTGATTGAGTGACAATAACAATTGTCAATAAAGACATCCTGCCTAGAAAAATACTACTCATTTACAACACCTTACACATGACTTTCCTACTACAATAATATCTAAAAAATGAAAATATCAGCAATGTTTAATAAATAACAAATGTAGGCACCGTTACAATAGAATATGCCAAAATAATATATTAAATATTCAAATGTCATAAATAAGTGCAACATCATAGTACAAATAGTTTCATAAGTTTGAGTAGAACAAATACTACTCATATACGTCAAGGCTGCACTAAAAAACATATTCCTCCCAAAACATTTCCTAAGCTTCTGAAACATTTTCTAAACTTAAGACAGCACTATAACCACAGTTTTTGAGCCGACATGTAAGCCGTACTGCTAATCTTCTTCGAAACCTCCAAAATGAGCAATATATCTGCAATAAAGTAGTAAAGTTATTAGTAAAGTTATCAGGTGACAAAAGCAAAACAGTCTCTAATTGCTAAATAAACAACAAAAGTAACAAGCATTCACTAATCTGATACCACCGTAATGAATGCAGCAATTGCAGCAGAAATAGAGTGATAAGGGGGAGAGAAACTAGACTTGAGGAAGAAGAAAGAGAGATATTATTCAAAATGATTTTTCCATGTTGCCCAATCCAGATTTCTGCATTCTTATACAGATCAAGAATAACAAAATAACTACTTGATTGTTGACTCAGCACAACAGTCTAACTAACAAGGAAGATTCCCTTTAACTACTTGAAGGAAATACATTTCGCATGTACTAAACTGGTATTCTTCAAGTGAAATACTATGCTAGAAATACATTAATTCTTCAAGTTGAAACTGACAATCCACTGCAGAGAGACCAAACAGTACTATACTGGTATTAAAGGCTAGACGGACACAAATTAATGGAAGGGGAGAAGATGGAGAAGGGGAGAGTATGTGTAACAGGTGAGCAAGGAGGACTAGGTAGGTAGGTGGCAGTTCTTCTCATGGCTGGTAAGACATAACAAAACTGTTTACCCCAATGAAGAAAAAGCAATCTTTAGAACTGAAGTCTGTAGAGCTGAATCGGATTCCACCCTGCATGGCATCCGGAGGATTGTAAATGGATTGATGGTCTGTGGAAAAAAAAAATTAGTGCACAGGAGTGTGTGTAGGAGGAAAGAGTTGGTGGATTGGATTGATGATCCGAATTTGATTGCTGAAGACATCGGTGGGGTAGAAAAATCTTGTTTCTGCAAATTTTGCCTGGATGTCAAGAAATGATATGTTTTTGCTGCAATGGATGGAAACAGGGAAAAACTGGGAACTGTGATAATTGCAGGCCTTATCTACTACACAAGATGCCTTGGTTGACTACCAAAGAATGAGGAGTGTTAACGGTTGTAAAGAGGAGGTTTGTCACAAATGAAGACCAATTTTGGCATCAGCAATGTTTCTTTAATCTGTCAAAATACTGTCAAAGATGAATAAATCTTCTGTTTTGTTCGTCCATCACTACTATACTACCACTCTGCTATACAAGAGGAATATTCCTTTTAGAATAGTCACGTAATCAAATCAGTAATCTTACAATACAAGTCAGCGATTGATAAAATGTTCACGTAATCAAATGCAGTATTCTCCCAACCCAACACAAGTCGGAGATTGATTAAATTGTTCACTTAACACTTGGGACTGTATATCTTGTTCCGTCAAAAGTTTTTAGCTAACTCATTGGCCATGAAAAGTTTTTAGCTAACTCATTGGCCAAATGACAATAATAATCTTTTCTATTCTTTAGCCCTTCTGTGCTCCTCAAATTAATATCATGAAACAGAAACACTATTGAAGCTTTTTTTTTTGTGTAATGTTATTGTTTCATGATAACAAAACTATGATAAAGCCACAAATGTACTCCCAGGATCAAAACACCATCTGATTAGAACCTTGTGTTGACAGAAGTAATTCTTAAATGTCCCTCCTCAGTCTTGATTTTTTGCAACATGGTGAAAGACCTGCGAAATCTGCCTTAGGCCACTTTGCAAGTCAGATCTTCATAGCTTATAGTAATTTTATACCAGCTATCCTAATTGCACAGCAAGAGAATCAAGTATTTGGAGCAACTATGAATTTCAGCAACCCACGATGACTAACGAATCATGCGGCAGCTTCTTCTCTACCATTTCAGCATGCATGGGACAGAATTTATAAGCCCCAATGGAGCATGTAGATACACCAACTAATGCCCCAAGACTCAAACCGAGTCACTCAGGACCAAACAAACAAAATCATAATACAAAACCAGAGTTCCAGTAGCTGCTTTTCCCCACAAAAAAAAAATCCATGGCCGAAACAATTTACTCTAAAAAAAAATCAGAAACAAACATTGATTTAAGTACCAAAACTGATGAATTAGGCTTCTGGAGCAGATCATAAATGACAGAAGTGACACAAGACAACCTTATTGACATTCGAAACAATACGTCAGCCAACCAAAAGAGAAAACAAAAGAACTGCTGCAACCAACCTAACTCACTGACTTGTCCGATTTCTTTCAAACGTACAAATGCAACAAAACCATCTTTCAACAAAGAATTTTCGGCTAGACATTACATCGAACAGATTGGGGGTATTAAAAGTTTCATCAGATTTTTGTTCAAATTGAAGTCAATCAGCCCCAAAATTTATCAGAAATCAAGACATTCAACTCAATCAACATATGCAGCATGTGTATTCAAAAATGAAGCCAATTAACAGGAGAATCACACTGGATGAAGCCACGGCAGACCCATTTCACACTCTTGAGAAGAACTGAAATTTAAATAGAAAACTTACAGAGCTCTTGACGATGAAGATCCACGGGCGATGATGGTGGGTTCCGTGAGCGTGCGGCGAGCTTCAATTCCTCCGCCAAGTCCCTCTTCTTTCTCTTAGCCTCTAGCTCCCTGATTGTATCAGCGTAGTTCCACCCAACTTCAGACGATAGCCGACCCAGCAAACAGTACTTGTGACCAGCCTGGAGCCTCAAAACCTTGAGAGCATCAGGGATAACCATCCTCTTGGTTTTATCATAAGGCGGAGGTACTCCCTCGTACACCTTCAACCTCGCCAGGGCAGCTGCTCCTCTCTTGATTTTATGCGGAATCATCCCTCGGATGGTGCGTCAGAGGATTCTAGAAGGGGCGCAGAAATGGATAGGGCTATGGGAAGGTTTGGTGTTCATGCACTTGCGGAGGAATCGGAGGCACTTCATTTTCTAGCGAACGAGACCGTCGGAGAGGCAGATCTCCTCTCATCGGACCACCACCACTTTTAACCGACCTCCTCTCTTTTTTTTACTTTTATCCGCACCCTTTAATAAGGAGAAATTGAGCTGCATCAGTGCCACAGTGGCTGGCGGGCCCTAGGCTGGTGGCGTGCCAGGCGGTGAGGAGCTCAGAAACGATGGCAATGGGGCCGGGCGTGCGGTGGTGGAAGTGGTGGGACGGTGTAATTGGTCATCGTGGCGATGACCGACCGCGAAAGCTCAGGCGGTGACATGGAAATTGACGGCAAGAATTCTGGGCTTATTTAGGAATTCATGATCAAGGACCGTTTTGAAAAAATTTGGATGGATCGAGTTGAGGAAGATTGGGAATTTTTATTTTGGGATTTTGGGTTTGGAATTTTCATTCTTCCTTGTCGGTCTTCTCTCTCTGCTCTTAGCCGACTTCCCTTGCCTTTATTTTTCTCTTCAATTTCGATTTTTCTCTTCTACCCCAGAGCTCCCCCCTTAATCTTGTGTGCCGCCCCTGCTTTTTTTGTTGTTTGCCCTGAAAACTAACCCTAAAATGAAAAGCCAAGATTTCATTCTCAAAAAAGGTCCATGTGTCTTATTCTTGTCCCTTTGATTTTTCTTTCTTTTTACTTTTTTTTCTTTTTCAAAACCCTAGAATCAAAACAAACAAAATAAAATTAAATGATTAAAGTTTAATTAAATGATAAAAATGGCTTAAAAATAAAAGACTAAAAGTAAATGAAATGAATCAAAAAATAAAAATACCAGTAAACAAAAATACCTTAAAAATTTGGTGTCTACAATGCCCATAAAAAGTTGGTACTTTGAATAGATAATGCTCATTTGCCCATAAACTACACTCCCTGAAGGCTATTTTGTTAATTACTTTGTAGTACTTTGTTATTCCTTTGCTAATACTACTTGGCATATAGTACAAAGGATAAATCTGGCATAAATTTCTTATTCCATTGATAAAAAGACCTGCCTGCCTTATAACTATTGTAATGAAAGATATATCTTTAGAGTTTATAACAAATTATTACTTAAGTTTGAGAAAATTATAAAATATTATGCATAGTTTATCAAGATACTATTCGCAATTTCCTAATAAAAAAATAGGGGCTAAATTGTAAAAGCTACGGTGCCATAATAGAAATAATAAAATTGGTGTATTACATATGGGTGTTAAATTGCAAAAGTTAGAGTGCCATAGTAGAATTAATGAAATTAGTGAATTACATATGAGGCTAAATTACAAAAGTTAGGGAGTAATAATAGAATAAAAGAAATCGGTGTACTACATATGGGGCTAAATTGTAAAAGTTAAGGTATCATAATGGAATTTTTTACAACATTTGGGGCTAAATCGCAAAAGTTAGGGTGGCACAGTAGAATTAATGAAAGTGACTTAGAAATAAGTACTTTAAACAGTGACGATTAATTCTTGTCACTAAATCTGAATCGGTAGAGTGACAGTGACGATATTAGAAGTTGTCACTATATAGATCATTTTAGTGACAACTTTTTCAAGGTCGTCACTGAAGACTTAGTTGCTTTGAGCAATTATGACAACTTTTCTTGTCGTCACTAAACAACCACGTTTTCTGACGACTTTTGTCGTCACTAAAAATGTTGTCACTAATGACAATATTTCTTGCGGTGTAGTTTGTGACGAAAATAATGGGTCGTCACTGAACATTTAGTTGCTTTGATGCAATTGTGACAACTTTAGGTGTCGCGACTAAAGAAGTTCCTTTTGTGACGACTTATTGTTATCACTAAAAATTGTTGTCACTAATAAATTTTTTTTTAGTGATCAGTGACGACAACTAAAAGTCGTCTGTAAATAGTCCAAGCAATAGTGACGATGTTCTTAATGTCGTCACTATTGTGTGTTCTAAACACTCCCTCACTCTTGCTAAATCTTGGCGGGAATTTACTAGTGACGACTTTTCTAAGTCGTCACAAATGAGTTGGCTCCCATTAGAGGTTTGTGACGAGTTAGAAAGTCGTCAATAAAGGATCCACTTTTGTGACAACTTTTTTTCGTCACAGAGAAAAGTTGTCACTGATGACCAATTTTCTTGTAGTGATACTTGAAAACAAAGAAGACTCAGACCCCACACGATGTTCCTGGGTTGTTTGTACACAACTCAAACAACACACGACCCCACACGCATGAAACCAGCAGCGGGACAGAAACTAGAGCCAATGAAATTCCAACAACCTGATTCAAGGCTACTTGGTGCGACTCTCCTTTTTTTTTTTGATCTCTTTTTTTTTTCTTTTGTTTTCTGAGCAAGACACAAGGACAGCAAGGAACAACGAGTCTAGACACAATAAACAACAACAAAACGTGGTGACACAAAACTGAAGACTAACGCGAGACACGATGCACACAACCTGGAAAATTGCGGGCAGCAGCGGAAAAGACAAGGAACAAAAGGATTAGATACTGTTTTTTGATTTGATTACTTCAAGATCTAAACTCACTGAACTACGTCACAACTAAAGGACAAGAGTCGCAGCAACAACACAAGAAAATAACATGGACAGGAATGGGAAAAATTGCGGACAGCCAAGGTAAAAAGAAAACTAGTGATTGGAATATTTTTTTTTTTGAAACTAACGAGACAGACCGAATTAAGACACCAAAGAGAGGGATAAACGATGTTACCAACAAGCTAGCTCTGATGCCAGCTGATACGAATCTCGTTGGTGAGGAGATTCGCAACCCAAGATCGCTTGTTGGATTTGACGTCGGATGCAAGAAATGGTGGCAACGGAAACCCTACGACCCCTCTAATCCCCGTGACTACGAACATGTTGATACTATCTCAACCCGTAATCAAACGAATTAGTGAACCTCAGGCAAGAGTAGAAGGCGCCACAATTCAAGTGCGATTCTTGAATTGATAAGCCGAACAAGAACACTAGAGTATAACTCTAAGTTGTTCAAGGTTTGTTCGAAAGCTATGGAGAAAATTCTCTCAATATTTTTATCATAAAAGTGTCTCTCCTCAAATTATCATAAACCTGGCTATTTATAGCCTTACAAAGAAGCAAACCTAATCTAAGTTGGAAACAATGCAAGTTTCCTTATTCGACTTGACAACTAAACTAATGACTTAATTCTAACTAATGGACAGCTTATAATCGACCCAATGAAGGCTTTAAGCTGGCCCAACATAACCCAATAAAAGCTAATGAACCAACTTAAGTAATAATAAGTCTAGACTCCATAAATCGGATCCAACTCAACATGAGGTCTTGGACCGAACTTATTCCTACCAAATAAAATAGAAATCTGAAAAATAAACTACTAAACTATTACTAAAAGATTCATTCTCTTGCAGCCCGAAACATGGCCCATAAGCGGCCCATATTTCGTATCACAATCAAAAATCAGTTTTGAGGACAAAAGCTAAATAAAGATTTGACATCTTATAGCATTTTAGTCACAACTGGAGCTACATTTATCAGATTGGGGTACACTTTATACCATTTCAAACCTAAGACAAAGGGTTACAACTTTCATGAAAACAACTCAACCTAGTTCATAGTTGATCCAGGTCGAATTTACAGATTACAGACAAGAAGTTCATTGTCAGTCTGGTTGTTAGCACTGGATTCAAATGGCAATAACTCAGGCTACACAATTCCGTTTGAGGCATTTTCAGATGCGTTGGAAAGCTGAAATATAGGGTTAAAAGTTTTATGTTTTGGTCAAAGTCTGATTTGATATGGATCAAGGTGAAAAATGAAGCCCAAATTGTGAAATCACAAAACTGTCTGCGAAATGAGGCTTTTGGCAGTCAGGGGTATTCCGGTAATTTCACATGCTACTGTGCTCCGATTGTACTGAACTTTTACAGAAAGCTATATAACATCATTTCCTACAATATTCATGTTTTAACCTAAGCCTAATTCGGCCTCTAACATGGACGAATGAAACTGGTCAGAACAGGGTAGTTCATCACTAACACAAGAGTACATAGAAGTTCATCAACCAAAACCCTAATCCGAACCCTTCATGCTAACCGAATGTTATATGCTACAAAACTACCAAGGTTTAAACATGAATTTACTTCCATAAACTAAGCATAGGCATTACTACATATGACCATCAAGAACAACCATCATTTCCAACAACCAAAGCTGAAATTTACACTATAAAGCTGGAATTTATTATACCCACTACGAAAACCATGAAATCTACCTAACAAGCCATAACTTTCACATGTAAACCAATAAGTAGCACAACCATGAACTAATACCATC
This sequence comes from Coffea eugenioides, assembly GCF_003713205.1. NCBI lineage: Eukaryota > Viridiplantae > Streptophyta > Magnoliopsida > Gentianales > Rubiaceae > Coffea > Coffea eugenioides. Next base: position 30,783,557 of record NC_040043.1, read on the forward strand.
CTTACCTAGAATTGGAGAAGCACAACAACCCCTAGGAAGCTTGAACCACCAAAACTCTCCACTCCAAGATGGCAATCGACCTTCCTAAGTAACTTCTATGGATTATTTGGTGAATCTATCGGTTAGTTTGCAAGATTGAGCAAGAAATCAAGAACCCCAGAGTTGAAGCTTTTCTCTTGTTCTCTCCAAGGAGCTCACGGCCTCTCTCTCTTTTTTTGTCTTAATGTTTGGCTTTGTTTCCTTTCCTTTCATTTACTAACAACTTAGATATTTAAGTTAAGGTCAAAGATACTTTTTCTCTAAGGTTCCTAGTATCTTACTTTGCTAATTCTCACACTATGGCCCCAATAACTTTTAATCTTTGCAATTAACTCCATAGTTCACCAACTAGTTGTTAAAAAATTATCGTACATACCGCACTAGCGGGTCTGTGACAGCCCCATCTCACCCTAAGGCGAACCAAAGGGTTCGACAGACTGCCTGCCCAGCTCTCGCCAGGACTACGGAGTCGATTGACACAAACCCTATATAGTACGCGTGAGAACTCAACGAAAACGAACAATTGGAGACTACCAAGGGTTAAACAGAGCTTACCAAACCATACGGAAGTACGGGACGTCTGTCGCGCCCCACTTTTTGGAAAAAATAAAATAATTTGTTTTTGTTGAATTTTATTGATTTGGGAAAAATGAATTTTGTTGATAAAAACAAAAATGGGTCTAAATGGGACTTTTGAAAATGCGACGATTTGACCCAAGAAAAATAGTTCAAAAAGGGTTTTTTATATGAAAAATGGAGTCGCCACTTGGTATAGAGTTAGGGTGTACCAAGTCACCCAAAAAATGAATTTTTAAAAGAAAAAAGTAAGAAAACCCTTTTTAAACGACTCATAGTCCACATAAAACAAAGAAAAAGGTTCGGGAGTCACATTTGACGAAGGGGAAGGCAAGGATAAAAATCCAAGGCACCCCTTCGACCTAGTCAAGGCTAGTTGCGCGATTTAACCCTTATTTTCCTATATTTTCTACCCAAAGTATGTATTGCAAATTGGATTTGACTAATGAATGAGAAATGCAATCCTAAATCTAAGAAATGTTTCTTATGAGGCTTTTGGTCCCATTCACACGAGTCGTGACGGCCAATAAGGAAAGTCCTCATAGAAAATCATGAATGATGCAAATGAGAGTGTAAGTGTGCAAAGTGTAGAAAAAAGTGCATGTGTGCAATTTGAAAGTGTTTGTGTGCAAATGAATAAAAATATAAATGCTCGTGTGCAAGTGAATGAAAATAGTAAATATATAAGTAAAATAGGTGCAATGTGTGAAGTGAAAAGTAAAGAAAGTGAATAAGGGTGTGAATATGACATGTGGATTTAAAATATATAATTAGTGAGGAAAATAGTGAGAAAATGATATGAAAATGCATGAACTTAGAGGAATGCATCAGGTCGGGTACGGGAATGACCTCTAGTTTTTGTGATTTTAATTTTCCCTTTGATTAGAAGGAAAAACTAGCGTGCTAAGGCTATTTTGAAGCCACACTCGCTCGTTTCCCTTACCCAAGGGGGTTTCTCAGGCAAATGGACCCTATAACTAGCATGAAATGCAAAGGCCTAAAATGAAGGGAAAGGGAATCGGGGGCATGCAAAAAATGACAAAACTAAAAAGAATGCATGACATGTAATGAACATACAAACATGTACTAACGAGGGGAAATCCCTAAGGGTCTAGCGTTGGACTAGCCCATTCTATGAATTCCGACTAGCGTTGGACTAGTGGAAACGTACATTCATCCATTCCATTCATCTACACTACAGAAAGCTAGTAGACATGCCAAACGCTCATAAACACGTAGCACGTAACACTTAACATGCTCGACTAGATGCAAAACCTAATAAAGCAAGTAACACGTAACACATAGGCATGCAACCAAACTAATGAACTTATTACATTCACTAATTAAAACAAAAGGGGAAGGGGAAGATGGACCAAATTGCTCGCCAAAGCCCTATCTATTACAAGCCAAGAGGTGTACACATACCCCATTAAAAGAATAACTTCATGAAAATGAAAGTAAATGACATAAGTAAAAGGAATTAAGAAAAAACTAGGAAAGCAAAGTAGGCATGCAATTCACTTAACACGTTGGGTCACATAGGAGAGAAACAAAAGGGATAAAAGAAATTATACCGCCCCTTTGAATGGTGTCCAAATGAAAGAAAAATGGCTTCAAAACAATAAAAAGGTCAAGGTACCTCAAATAGTAAAGTATAACAAAGTCACCAAATCTCTCCTAATTGCAATTTAAATGAAATCAAATAATGCATAAGTTTCAGGAAAAGGACCCACCAAGGACCCAATTACCAATTAAAGACCCAATTGCAAACCTTAGTCAACCATTCGAATTCAATCGAAACATTTAAGCACTCCAAAGGTCTCAAGAGCCAAGAAAAGGTCAAACAACCAATTTATTTAGGGAAATTAAAAAATAGGCAAACACGAGCTCATTCGGTCATAAAACCCCTAAAGTCATGACTTAAGTGCAATTGACAAAGCATGGTAGTTAATTGAAACAAAACAAGCCATGAAGTTGCACAAATTAAAATTGCCAAGGACCAAATTGATGAAATTATTTAATTGATTGGGTTCTAGTGGAACAAGGAGAGACTTGGGGGGGGCCAAAGTGCAAATTTTTGAAAGTTCCATGCATGCAAATCACGTAGAAGAAGAATTTCTGCAACAAACAATTTCTGCAATGCCAAACCAGCTGCACTTCTTCATAATTTGTGAACTTCCTTAGGCTTTTAGACCAAAACAAATGCAGTTCGCACAAAATAACAAAACACCACTTGATCTACCCACTTTATAATGCAACAAAACAATCAATCAAACAAAAAGAGCCTGCAAAAATGATGAAGCAAATTTTCTGCTGCAACATTCATCCAGAATTTTTCCTTTTTGCAACTTTAAACTCTCAACTGCAGGTTTCATAGAAAACTTCAAACAAAAGCCAGCAAAGACCCTCACTCAATCACCATTTAACAACTAAACACTTTGATTAACACAACACAGCTGAACATGCAACAAAAAAGGCAGAAAAACACCCCCAAAAACTCATGCAACTCGGCTGAAGCTATGCTGCGTTTTCTTTTATTGCAACTTTCAGGGTTTCTGATGCAGTTCAAACGCAAGGAACAACTTAGACAACAAAGGTTTGGACAAGATTATCAAACATTCTTTCCACTTTTTAATCATAAAACTCTTATGTGTAAACACAACAATTCAAGGAAAGAGAGCATGCAAATCTGGAAAATTTTCTCTGCAGCATTCTACAATTTTTCAGCCACGGCATTTCCTCATCATGCAAACCAGATTTTTAAGTCAAATACAAAGCTTTGATTAGATATTTCTCAAACCAACATCTTAACTCTAACTAATCAACAAGCTGCTTAACTCAACTCCAAACAAACAAAAACAATGAAAGAGCTAATGCATTACAGAAAATCTGGACAGACATTCATGTAGAATGCTTTGGCAATCTGAAATCCACTTTCCAACTCAAATATTTTAGATGTTTAAACGCTCAAACTCAACACCCAACCTTCCATTTCCTCCCTTCAAAACACAATTAAACATGCAGCTGAAGTACAAACTCAGAACGCAGCCATGGAAAGATCAGTAAGAGGAAAAAATGCAGCAAAAGTTTCAGCAAACTAGAAAACTTTCGTCAAACCGAAGCATTCTTAGCTTCTGTAATTTTCAGATGAAGACTTTCTGCAATTCGGCACCTTGCCAAACCAGCTCTCAAGCATAATCAAGTCCAAACACAAGGCTTTAAACTAGGCAGCAAGCTATCATCCAAACAAATAGAAAAAAAAAACTGAGCAAAATCCAGTGCAAACACAAATAAAATACGTTCAGCAAGTTGAAAATCTGGAACATATAAAACTGATTTGGCAAGTTGAAATGCATTTTCCAGCAAGTGCTTGGGCATGAATCCGAATTTACCTCGGCTGAATCATTGTGTTAAGTACCCAAAACTAACATGCAAGGCTACTTAATGAAATTACTATCATTTCTAGTTCAGATCAAGTTCGGACAGCTACTATAAACATCCACAAATCCAGAATTTTGTTCAACCATTCTCGGATGATCTTGCATGCAGCAAATTCTTTTGTTTCATCTTTATTTCTTGCTTAGCCGACTGATTATCCTCATGCAAGACTTAATCATCTGATTTTTACTTAGCTAATTACATTTATGAGCTCAGATTGTCACAAATAAACAGATTAAAGACTGCATTTCCTGAACAGGCTCTCGGCACAACCATCTCCGTCAAAATCAGATTTCTTATCCCTTGATTTCATCGTCCAAGTGCTTAACCATCACATGCAAGCTCTTAAACAATCTCATCTATCTCTAATTAGCTAGTCTAGGACCAGAGTTTACCTCGGTTTGAAGCTTAGCTCATGCAACAAGAAACTGCAAATTTTTTCTTTCTCGGCTCACTCTCGGTCGGCACAGGATTGCAGCCTGCCAACTCCCTCTCTTGCTCAAGCTTGCACACGGAATGAAGGAAATGGTAACTCTCGGCCTTTTCACCAGCTCACGGATGGGATGAAGAAGGCTGCGAGTCACTCTCTCTTTTCTTTCTAGTCTACGGTCAGAAGGTGAAGGAAACTCAACTCTCACTCTCTCGATTTTGTGCAGAATGCAGCTCCCTCTACCTCTCTGGTTTTCTCTCTTCGATGGTTCCAAGGCAGAGGGTATTGTTGTGGTTGAGGTGAGCTAGTGGAGAGAATTCGTGGTTTAAGGGTAGTGGAGTGTTTGAAAGGAAATGGTGAGTGGTGACTGAGATGTCATCCGGCAGAATTGGAGATATATATATATATTTTTTTTTTGAAACAAACAAAATTGATAATAATAAAAAGAAATAACCAAAACAAAATAATTAACATTTGATGAAAAATAAACTAGAACAATAGAATGCAATTTCCATTTCTTTTCCATTTCCCATTTTCATCGTTTTTCTCTTTTTTTTTTTCTTCTTTTTTTTCAAAATAACTTAACAAAAATAAACAAAATGCCAAAAGATTGAATTTAGAAGACATAAAACATATTTTGTGGGCAATTTTTTTTTTTCTTTTTTCTTTTCTCTCCTCTTTTCTTTTCACTTTCTCATTTTCATTCATTTTCCAAGAGATTCTATGCTAACAACTTAAAAATAAAAATAAAACTAAAAATCGAATAAAACTAAAATGAAAAAATTAAAAATAAACAGCAAATGAAATTACACCAAAATTTGGTGTCTACAGTTTGCCCCTCTTTGTCTGAGTTTTGAAAAAACTTGAGACAAAGAAGTAGACACCAAATACTTACCTGTGTTATTCGGCTGCAATGGACGCTTCTGAAATGAGGATCGACCTCTTTAACACATTTTTTTTTTTGAAATGGGATTGACCCAAACAGGAAATTAAAACGGGACTGACCCGAGCAGAAATTTAAAATTGGGACTGACTAGAGAAGGAAATTCAAATCATGGGACTGGCCCGAACAAGCTTTAATCGCGGGACTGACCCGAATAAGCTTTGAATCGTGGGACTGACCCGAATAATATTTGAATCATGGGACTGACCCGAATGAGCTTTTGATCGAGGGACTGACCCGAAAATGCTTTTGATCGAGGGATTGACCCGAAAATGTTTTTGATCGAGGGACTGACCCGAATGAACTTTTGATCGAGGGACTGACCCGAATGAACTTTTGATCGATGGACTGAACCGAAAATGCTTTTGATCGAGGGACTGACCCGAAAATGTTTTTGATCGAGGACTGACCCGAAAATACTTTTATCGGGACTGCCCGAAAATGTTTTTGATCGATGGACTGACCCGAAATGATTTTGATCGCGGGACTGACCCGGAATTGAGCTTCTTTGACGAGGGACTGACCCGAATGAGCTTTTGATCGAGGGACTGACCCGAAAATGCTTTTGATCGAGGGACTGACCCGAAAATGTTTTTGATCGAGGGACTGACCCGAAAATGCTTTTGATCGAGGGACTGACCCGAAAATGTTTTTGATCGAGGGACTGACCCGAAAATGTTTTTGATCATCGGTCAGTGGGATTAAACCCGATCCTGCCGTGACGAAATTTGATTCGATTTTGGTTTTTGATTGATGATTTTTGCTTCTTTTTGACTTTTCATTTTGACTTTTCAAAATCTTTACAAAAAATTAATTTGCCCCAGTATGATGAATTTTTGCTATTTGAGTCCAGAGTTGATTCTGTATCGCCATGCTGTTGCATTTTTTGATGAAATTTGCTTGCGACATTTTCAATCTGCCTTTGTTCATTAGGACTCTTTCCGACACCGATTTCAGTGCAAGGTGTGATTGTTTTCATCCATGCATGAAATTTCCTGCAAAAGAGAAAAAACAAAGGAATTGCCACCATTATTTGATCCGTTTGTCCTTGAGAATCGTGTAAACATGAGTCTTTGGATGCCTTCGTCAAAGTTGACCGTGGCATCTGACTTGGTTGGATTTGTCATTTCTAAACGTCTCTGATTTTTCCCGACTAACCGAGCGTGCATTTTGCCATATTGTGAAGCTTGCGTAACCGACCTTGCTGAATTTCAACCATTTTCGCAAGATGACTGAACCCAAGTATGCTTTGAATAAACCATGGGGTTATCATTCACCAAAATTCGATGATTAAAAAGTAATTTCACCTATCATGCAGAAATGAATATGTGAAAGAATGCAAACACAAACCATTTGTGCTTAAAGCCTACAAAAATGCCATGAATACAAGCAATTGAGAAAAAATGAGCTTCCTAAGAATGAATTTGCTAAAGAAATATTTTTACAAAACGACACAGTTTTGGCCAACGGATGTCATATTCGAGTCCCTGAATATCTTTGTTCTGCAATTCGACACTGGCAGAAGTATTATGAAGAGAAATTCCAAATGAACCAAGTCATCAACTGTTCTTCCTCGTGCTTGCTCGCTGCAAAATCCTACCTTGGTGCTCTTTCGGGTTTTTACCAAGGTTGCCCCCCCTTTTTTGTTTCGTTTTGTCTTTTCTCTTTTTTC
>NC_040043.1:30791654-30833471 GCF_003713205.1 Coffea eugenioides
CTCCGAAGAGAAAAAGGTGAAACTTGCAGCTATTGAATTTCAAGATTATGCATCTATTTGGTGGGAGCAAGTATGTGCCACAAGAAGGAGAAATAGGGAACAACCGATTGCCACTTGGACTGAAATGAAGCAAGTGATGAGGAAACGATTTGTACCCTTCCATTATACCACGGACTTGTACAATCGAGAGAACGAACATAAACTCAAGCAAGAGAATGAATCTCTCAAGAGGAGGGGTTCCATGCAATCTACCTCTTTAAAGCCGATTTATGCAAGAGGTGATAAGAAGGTTCATTCAGCATTTTCTAAGACTAAACTTAGAGTTGAACCACCTCATGCGGAGTCATTTTGGGAGACATATCAACGTCTTCTACACCAAAAACAAATGGAGTCAAATGGATGCTATCAAAGTGAGTTTTCTAAGAAGGAGATAGCTGACCCTATTCCCAACAAAGGAGTATCTCATCCTATTGAACCATTTGTTGAGGAGGTTGATGATGAGAAAACAATCGAGGGCGTTAAACTAGATAAAGAGATGGAAAAATCTGATGAGATGAGTGGTAAAAAGGAAGAAAAGAGAGAAAGTGAGACGATTTTGAGCAAAAATGTGAGGGCTTATTATTTTTCTAACGAACTTACCTTTGCTTTATTTAGTGTTTCTTCATTTGTGCAGATTAAGCAAAGTCAAGTGAAGTTAGTCATGCCATGCTCCATTCCAAAGTCACTTGTACAATTCACTAGTTTCCATGGAGTTTGTCTTTTAGGAATTGAATCTATTTGGAATCATCTCATGGAACAATTTCAATTCAAATCTGTCCATACCAAAGGGGAATCACGTCAAATCCACCATGAAGGGAGAATTTCGAAATTTGACTCTCATTTGCTACCTATGGGTCATTCATCATCTTTACCTTCTTTTGAGTATAATTTCCATCCTAACACTTGTATTTCTTATCCAGATTTTGAAGAAAAGTGTAAAAGGCTAGCAATGCCTTCTCAAGTTGAATCAATTGGTGGAAGGAATAATGAAGTGGCAAAGGGAGTATTCACATTTAAAACTTGTTCTATACCTTCTTACCATTTAGTTGATGATGTACCATTACTTCTTTACCCAATTTCTAATTTGTTTCAAGTTGAAGGTTATTTTGTTTTTGCAGGTTGTAAAGCTGTCCAAAATTTTTCAGTTTTGATTAAAGACTTACAACCTGATTTCGTGCTTATTCCAACTAAAGGTGGTGATCTTTCATGCTTATTCACACAGCCAAAAGCTGGTGGACAAGTGCTCAATTTGTCAGCTTCAACTTGTGCTAGTTCGAGTAACCCTTATGAAGTGGAATTCAATTGTTTGCTACCTTATATGTTGGAAGATGAGAAATTGTGTGTCATGCAAGATCCCAAAGTTGTCCTCCACGAGTTGTTTAGTGTCTCATCCATGCAACAAGTTGCTCCCAATTTATCCATGCAAGATGATTCAAATCAATGTCAACTAGTGCTGGATTTTACACCTTTGCACAATCAAGGTGTCAATGTGAAGATCCATGACCAAAGACTAATTAGAGATTTTTTCATTGCCACTTGGGATTTTCACATGCCTTACACAAGCTCTTTCCTACCTTGGCGCATGTTCTTGTTTGAGAGCTTCCCGAAGCTGACCAAACGACATGCAACATGGCTCGTAGTCATTCGTCTACTTCCAACACTGCTGTCCTTTAAGCGCACCATCGATTTGTGGACTACTCACTTTCAAGAGGAGACTTTGAAGATTCGAGGATGAATCTTTTCGAGGAAAGAGGGAATGATGCGGATACGGGTGTGCAATAACTTCAACCTTGGGGCAAGGATCCTTTGGTCCACATTAGCGGTCCGATGACAAGATCAAGATCCAAGAAGGTAAAGGAAGCTTTACGAGCCTTGATCATTCACCATACAAGCAAGAAGCAAGCTAAGTTTGAAGATTTGATGGACCATGAAGTTACCTTGTTCACTTGTACGTTTGAAGTGAAAGAATGATCTCATACTTGTTAGCTTAGTTGGTAGTTGTTTTAAGACTGCCTAGTTTAGTAGTTGTTAGTCGTAGAGTATTTTATTACTTATTGGGCCTTATCGGGAAGCCTTAAAGAGCTGGCTCTTTATGCGAACCGAATTCCTATTCCAGGTTTATGTGGGCCGGATTTGCCCTAGTTTTAGCCTATAAAAGGCACCTATTGTATGAGCGAAGGGACAGATTATTACAACCAGAAATCGTGAGGAATTTTCCTTCAAGTTCTTAATCGAACTTACTCTTGAATTCTTGAGTTCATAGCTTAGGATTCAAATCAGACTTTATCGATTAGTTTGTTCCCTAATCGTGGTGTCGCTTCATCCATCCTTATTTGCTTAAGGTTGCTGATTACCTTTGTGTGTCAGAGGTCTTGAGTTCATGTGAACAATCGAGTTCAATTTCTGTTGGGAGGAAAGATCCAACTCTGATAATTACAAGGTTGGGAGGTTCTAGGAGGGTCTTCCCCTAGGGTTGCCTATATCAACAAGTCAAGTAGGAAGCCATTTTTTGGCTTTCTGGAGAAGTCTCCCCATATCCGGTTTGGCTTACTTTGGTAGACCTTTCATTTCCCGCCCCTGCTGTCCATGGCGGGTAGGACAAAAAGTTCACTTTCTTCATTTTAGAAGGTGCTATTGATTCACTAGGAGATTCTTCAATCACACTACCAACTGCACTTCTTTTCCGAGTTTGGGAGGCATTTACTTGTGCCTTTGCATTCTCGATTCGTTGAGCCTTCTCAAGGGCCTCCGTAAAAGTATTCACTTGCGCCGCGGCTAACGCCTCTTGGATGTCCAAATTCAGTCCCTGTATAAACCGTCTTACTCTGCGCCGTTCAGTGGCTACCAGTTCAGAAGCAAACTTGGATAATCTTGTAAATTTTGTTTCATATTCGGCCACACTTAACGTTCCCTGGCGTAACCCAATAAACTCCTCCTCCCTCCTTTCTTGGACTAAAGGTGGAAGGTACTTCTCGTTAAATTCTCTTATGAAGTTTGCCCATAACCAGATGGTCTGTTCTCTTTCCCACTTTGCTCTAATTACGTTCCACCATGATCGGGCCGGTCCCTCAAATTGAAATACTGCAAAGTTCACTTGCCTTTGCTCAGTGTAGTTTAGGGCTGTGAAGATATTAACCATGGTTTCTATCCATTGTTCAGCCACGTCCGGATCGGGCCCTCCAAGGAATTTTGGCGGAGCAAACTTCTGGAACCTTTCAAGAGCCTTATCCTCGCCCATCTCAGGGTTCCGATTTTGGGTTACGGGTATTTGGCCTTGTTGATCCACCAGTCTTGCCAAGATATCCGTCATCTGTTGCATTGCCGTTGCCATTTGGTCTCCAGTCGCAGCTCTTGATCCCTGCCCTTGCTCGGCTGACGTTTCCCTTTCTCCTCTTGATTCCGGGGTCCGCTCAGTTCCCCGGCCTCGACCACGTCCACGACTACGTCTCCCGTCCATAGATATGTTTTTCTCTCTCTCTTTTCTTTTCTTTTCCCCAAAAGGTATTTTAGTGAATAAACACAGTAAATTAACTAAGCACCAATTCCAACATACCAAATACACAAGTAAACATATACGCACATAACACGCCAGATCAAGGAGGCAGATAATCAAATACACAAATACATATCACAAATACATATCAAGTTTGACAGATAATATATACACGAATTCACATGCTAACGTCATGTAGTAGCCATATATGGGTGCATCAAAAGAAAAGGGATACGTTGCCCCACACCCTGTTAACCCTGTCCGGTCTCTCACGTCACTTTCTATCCAACTAGATGTCCATTGACCTCTCGTGCTCATTCTAGCCAGACAAAGCCTGTTCATGTTCCCAAAATGCAATTTCCAAGTACTTAACGCCACCTCAACTTTGGAGTACTCGGGCACAAGAATCCGAAATAAGACAATTCACATCTCGAGCTGGCCAGTCCCAAGAGTAAACTATCTACAATCGAAATTCCTACCCGACGTACCTATCTATGATCCTAAAATACCATAAGAAAATGTAAAACCTATAACATTCACAATTCATGGCTTATGCTCGAACGAGCACTTAGTCCCTCATACTCATTCACCACTTAGTCCAGGCTCACTCCACGCAGAGACCACGCGAAGCAGGCTCTAGGTTTTATCCCTCAATTGCTTAACTTTAAAGTCAAATCGAATTCCCACAGTCCGGCATCCTAAACTTTAGCCTAGGATATACTACAGAGATCTGAAGCCTAAGCTCTGATACCAACTGTGATAGCCCCACCTCCCCCTGGGGCGTACCCCAGGGTTCGGCGGGCCGCCTGCCCATCTCTCACCGGGACTCAGTCGTTCACTCACACAAATCAGAAATAGAACCACAAGAAAGAGCAAAACGAGGATCCAAAACTTAAAACAAAGCTTATATACATTGCTATCTCAGAAAGAAGTACAACCGTCGAGAATACAAAAGTTCTCAAGTCACCATACAACCAGCCCGTGCCAAGCACTAGGGCGAGAACCAAAATAAAACCAAAACTAGACCCAGCCAGTCGATACAGAGCTCTCGCCCTTGCTCGCCTTCCCCTGTTAAGGAAAACAAAACTAAAGGGATGAGCTAAAAGCTCAGTGAGGTTCCGAACATAGAATCAAGCCATAAATCAAACATAAGTCAACAAATATTTACAACATGTACAATAAACCATACATGAAAAGGATACGTTCGTTCGTTCATTCGTTCGTTCGTTCATTCTCCTGTCATTCCCCTTTCCTTCATTCATTTGAAAATGCATTTTTCGTTTATACATAAAACCCTCGTTCGTTCGTTCGTTCGTTCGTTCATTTCATTCACCCTCTCCTGGACATTGGCCAGGCTCCACCAACCTTCACCAACCTACAAGGTAATACTCGAGTATACCAAACGTTCACCCAGGTCACCATATCGCCCGACCGAGTCCGCTTCTGGCTCGAGTCGATCGGTAACATGGGGCAGTGGCCAGTTCAGCCAAAAGGCTTACATTCATGCACAAGTAGCATTTCAATCGTTCAATCATTGAAAAGTTTACAATCATTTAGGCTGAGTGCGATAAAGTACACACTCGCCTAGAAAACTCATTTTGGCTAATCATTGAAAGCGTTTAACATGTTATCAGTCATATATACAAGCCATATAATCAAGAAACATAACAAACAAGGAACACTCACCGAATTATGCTAAATAACGTCCAAAATGTCCTATCGGATTTTACCCTCGGTCACCGAGAAAACCTATGATTCAACGAGAAAGAATATTACAATTCATCTAGCAAAACAAGTAGGTGGAATCAAGGAACTCGACTAGTTACGAGTAAAACGGATAAAGGTGACTTTAAAGTGAAAATAAAGCCATTTGGACCTGTGGACGGAAACAACTAGGGTGTCATAAACCAAACTCAAAGGGTTATAACAGTTCCAATGGAAAACACTTGAATCAAATTCAAGTCGGAATCCAATCAGATAGGCTCAGAAATATTATTTTTCGGAATCGTGTATGTGGTTCAAAATCGATATACATTCAAGTAGATATTATGGCCTACATGTCTTGACTGAGAAAACCTTAGGTCATACCTCGATATTTTGGTATGAAGTAGTAAATAAACATGTGAAGGTTCAAATGGAAAAGGTATCATGTTTTAAGATGGAAAATGGGCATAGTATTTGCCAAACGAAAAATAGACAAGTTGAAATAGAAACTTAGCCCTCGAGCGAAAATTTGGGCAGCACGCCCTTTGTATTTTCCTATTTCCAGCCATTTATGGCTTCATTATTTTTCTCATCCAGTCCCAAAGTCACACACAAAATAAGTTCATTCAATAGCCGTTCAGTAAGCTCCAAGTAGTACAAGTACAATTCAAGCAAGGGAAAAGTCCGGAAATAAAAGTTAAGCTCTAACCATAAAAATAATTTTTTTTGACATCATTTTGCGGTTTTGGCACCATTGGCACTACGATTATCGGATGGAGGTGAAAGATACACCGTTTCGAAGCTAAGAGATAGGGTTACAATGTTGAAGAAGGCTACTCAGACCAGTTTCTAGTGAAATCAGTTCAAAAATTCAATATACTAAACCAGAACCGCAAAAACAGGTTCACCAACCGCATTCTGGTTCAAACATCATAAGTCAGGCTACCTAAGTCCAAATAAAGTGATTCCAAAGCCATCCGAAAGCTAAGATACAAGGATACAATTCATCAGAAGACATCAACAACCCAATCAGAAGCATTCCCAACCAAAATAACCAATTACAGACGCAAATATCAAATTCGGGTAGAAACAGGGAAGCAGGGGTATTTCAGTCTTTTCACAAGATAAATTTCTCTGATTGACCTGAAATTTTTCAGGCATCTATAAATCATCATTATCTACAACTTTCATGTTTTTGGCTAAGGCCAATTCGGCCTCTAACTAGGTGAAACAGTGCCGGGCAGAATGGTGAAAATTGGAACCCTAATCTGGAATTTTTGCTTCAAACCAGAAATTTTCCACTAATCCTTACAATTATCATACCAAAGCTTCATTCTAACCCATACTAGACCATCATACATGATCAAACAATATTAATCATATGAAAACAGAAAAATTCCCAATAAATAGAAAACTTAGACAACACAACCATAATTCATGAAATACTCCACAAAATTGCATCTTTAACTACCAACCTCTACTAATTTCACATCAAAACCAACAAAGGGATAATTTCTTAACCACTCACCTTTGTAACCTCAAGAAACAAGATAGCTAGGGCTTGTTCTTCCCAAATGGCTCCACCAATTCCCTTAAACTAGTTTAGCAACTCACTTTTGTGGAGAATTTTGGAATTTAAACGGTTGATTTGTGAGATTCAAGCAAGAAATTGAAGAAAGAAGTTGGGAGTTTTTCTCTTCTTTTCTACCAAGAAATTCGGCCAAAGAGGGAGAAATGGAAGATGATTTTTGGTCAAAATTAGTTTTAAGAAGGAAAGAAAATATCTTGGTCAAAAGTCCACCCTCGAATAGAAACGCGACATGTGGCGCCTTTTATGTGTAAGCTTATCTTCTTGTCTCTCCACTCTCATCCATCTAACAACCTTCAATTATCTCTTAACACCTGGTGAAATAAATCCGATATCCAAAACTTAACCTAACTGGCCGAATTTTTCCGAACTTACCACACTAGTGGGTCCCACATTCGATATACGTTCTTAATTTCTAAAAAACTAACCGATACTAGAAAAATAATTTTAAAACCCTATTTGCTCATAAAAATTATCTGGAAAATTTTTCTAATAAAGAAAATGCAGAAAATATGCCATTAAATAGAATAAAACCCAGAAAATGAGAAAATTACGGGGTCTCACATACGTCCTAGGGGGAGGTGGGGCTGTCACACAAGGGATTGTATGAAGCCAAGTTTTTGTGATTTTTTGGTAGCTATTTCTTGATCTTTGACAGCTGTTGCTGCTAGATTTTTGGATGGAATCTTGGGTGTTGAGTTGTCCCTATACGAACTAATCTTGGGGGAAAAGAAAAAGAAGTGAAAACGAAATTTTTGTTGCCAAAAATCCAGCTATTGTTGCTGGTTTGCCTTGCGAAGGAAGAAGAAAGTCGCGCGCGTGCTCCGCAACTTCTTCTTCTTCTTCTTTTTTTTTTAAAAAAAAAAAGAAACTGGGCCAACGGGTCTCTCCTTTCTTCAGGCCTTTGCTTGGGTTTTGTATGGGCATTTTGTTTGGATTTTGTAAGATTTTTGGTTGGGTTTTGGGTGAAATTTTTATTAGGTTTAAAACAAAACAACAACAACAATAATAAAACCTCTACTACTTCTATTTTCTTTTCCTACAAAATAACACAAAAATAAGAGTGATTACTTAACAATACAATAAACACTCTCTCTTGTTTTTTTTTTGAAAAAAAATAAATTTTGATAAAAAATTTAGTGTCTATAGCTTGCTCCTCTTTGTCTGAATTTCGAAGAAATTTGAGACAAAAATATAGATACCAAATCACATACTTGCCTTCTTTGGTTGCAACTACATCAAAACAAACAAAGTGAATAGTCTAAAATAAAGATCTAAATACGCACGGATTTATTTACGTTTCCTTTCACACCCGACGTAGTCTAAATGCAAGGTTAAACGAAACTTGTGTTGGAAACAAAAAACAAAGAAATGAAGAAAATCACAAAAGTAAATAATAAAAGGATACATGTATCGGATCGCGAGTTGATATCCATTAGTAGGACTAATCCAATCCCAAACAACTAGTGAAAATTTTGAAAAATCATTTTGAAACTAGATTGCTTGGCGGGATCCAAGCTAAGCCCAAACAAGTAGTGAAATTTTGAAAAATTATTTTAAAATTAGATTGATTGGTGAAATAAAATCCGATTCCAATTAAATGACAAATTGGTGGGATAAAACTCGAATTCAATTAAATGATAGATTAGTAGGTTAAAATTCGAACCCAATTAAATGATAGATTAGTGGGATAAAACCCGAATCTAATTGAATAACAGATTAGTGGGGTAAAACTCAAGCCAATTAAATGACAGATTGGTGAGATAAAATTCAAACCCAATTAAATGAAAAATTGGTGGGAAAAATTCAAACCCAATTAAATAATAGATTGGTGGGATAAAATTCAAACCCAATTAACTAACAGATTGGTGGGATAAAACCGATATGGGATACAACTCTAGCCCAATTGAATGATAGATTGGTGGAATAAAATTCGATCCCAATTGAATAATAGATTGGTGGGATAAAATCCAAATTCAATCAAATAACAGACTGGTGGGATAAAATTCGAACCGAATTAAATGACACATTTGTAGGATAAAACTCGAGTCCAATTAGAGGACAGATTAGTGGGATAAAATTCGAACCCATTTAAATGATAGATTAGTGGGATAAAATCCGAATCCAATTGACTAACAGATTGGTGGGGTAAAACTCGGGCCAATTAAATGATGGATTTGTGAGATAAAATTTAAACTCAATTAAATGATAAATTGGTGGGACAAAATTCAAATCCAATTAAATAATAGATTGGTGGGATAAAATCCGATATGGGATAAATCTCTAGCCCAATTGAATGATAGATTGGTGGAATAAAATTGGTGGGGTGAAACCCGATATGGAATAAAACTCTAGCCCAATTGAATGATAGATTGGTGGAATAAAATTTGATCCCAATTGAATAATAGATTGGTGGGATAAAATCCGAACCTAATTAAATGATAGATTGGTAGGATAAAACTCGAGTCCAATTAAAGGACAGATTAATGGGATGAAATCCGAACCCAATTAAATGATATAATCCGAACCCAATTAAAATTCGAACCCAATTATGGTTTTGGTGGTTGAGGAGAGGGAATAATGACGTCTCGGAATTTTTTAATAGGTTTCTCCATGAAATAGGGGAGTGTTTGAAGGGCAATAGTTGAGGACTAGGAAGACTGTGAATCGGATCGTCCAGTTACTAGGTGACATCTTGCAAGCCCGATTCCCGAGGATGAGGTCAGCACCCTCGTGAGACAAGTTGCTTCGGGAGGTGGTCCGCTACCGGAAGCGGGTGAGCATTCAACCGATTCGATGGATCTCGCCGCAAGGGGTGGAAGTTAAATTCAGATGGGTGTTCTAGGGGGAATCCTTGTGAGGACCCGAATTTTACTTACTTTAATTCTATTTTACTAGTTTATTTAAATATTTATTCACCCGTTTTCTTCGAATAATTTATTTCAACAATTTTAAATCCATTTACATGGAACTATGCGTTACTCATATTTTTAAAACGTCCTGTTAGCAAATTTAATTTTCGGAGGCTCGTTTAGAAAGAAATAGCGAATACACGTTTTTCGAGGCAATATTCGATCTGAGAGTGCAATGATCTTGGAGATTTGAGGACTCACGTTTTATTTCTTAAAATAGTTATTTTTATAATTATTTACCCTAGTATTGGTTAATTATATTATCGTTATATGAATTTCTTTTAAATTTCGTCTTATCGCGCGCAAATCTGAAGTTCACGTAAATCGAGTCGAAACAGCTAAGTGGAGATTTAAGAAACTTATACTAGACTACTAAGGGTGAATAATTATAGTGTTAAAGGAATTATATTGGAGGATTAGTGCACGAGTGTGTCAAACCCGAGAGAGAAAACGGTGGTACAGTACTCGCGCGCGCACGCTATTCCTAGTTGACTTTTTTTTGCACCTTTAACCTAGCTTCCTTAACACACTTCTCTCACAAAAATTCAGACCACAAACACACTCATTTATCTCTCTCTTGGTCAGCTGAATACCCAAGGAAAGAAGGAGGAAGAAAGCTTCTTCATCTTGCACAAATCTTGCTCCAATTCACTTCTAACTTCGAATCCAACCTCAAAACCACTTGGTGAAAGACTTCATCTTGTGGTAATTTCTTGGAGTTTTAGTGGTGAAATTTCTGGTTTCTTCATGAACTAAGGAGGTAACCATTAACTCTTGCTTTCTTTCTGCCATCTCTTGGCCTTAAAGCTTGTAGCTTCCTTATTGTTGTGGTTGGTTGGTTGAAGTGGGCTCTATGAACTCCCACCTTAGTTATGTGAGGGCTGCCCTAAGGATTAAATGCTTGATTAATGTTGTTTTTATGTTAAGTGAGTTGATTATGGTCAGAAAAGTGAAAGGAAAAAAATCAAAGGAAGTGAGGAACTAGAGCTGGCCGAATCTGTCCAGTGCTTTTCGTTCCTGCCTTTCAAATTTTTGTGGGTTGTTTTCCCATGAAATTGGTTGATATATGTTGTATATGGTGTGTAAAAAGCTTCTACCAAAAATCATTTGAATTGGTTGAGCAAAACTTGAATTTTTGAAACTTGAAGAAATCTGGAAAACGTGTTCTGGGCAGCTAAACAGTGGCCCTTTGATCGAACATAACTCTTTGTACAAAAGTCAAAATCGAGTGCCATTTGTGGCATTTGAAACTAGACATCTGTAGCTTTCTAACGGTATGAAAATCACATGCTGGTTCGATCTGAGTGAACTGCAGTGAATTGATAAAGGCGGCTGTTCTGTTCTGCTCTGTCTGCCTGTTCCATTCGAATGGATAGGAGAAGCTGCAATTTATGGCTTGAATTTGAACTACTTGTGAACTGATTTTGGAAATATTTTCTTCTGATGAAATGTAGAGTTTTGAATCTAGTTTCCAATACCGCCAACTATTCTCAATTCCAAGTTTTATTGAGTGAAATATATTTCAATTTCCAAGCGGCAAAGCTGGAAAACCCTTCCTTTTGCTGGCCGACTGGTTTAGTTGTTTGTGATATTTTATTTTGAAATTTTGATGTCAACCAACTATCAATTGCTTATGAAATGTTTCTTGGACCTTGTTTTCACAAATGAACCAAAATGGGATTGATTTCATGGTGTAAAGTGTTTGAAAAGGAAAAGGAAACAAGAAGACAGATTTGTCTTGGAAATTTCTTAAACTTTGGTAGTTTTGTTAACTACCTTCCTGTACGAGTTTTTACGTGAAATTTGATATAGGAGTAGTCCTTATATGGAAGTTGAATTATACCAAATTTGGTGTTATTATAAGATCATTTCGATACCCAAATGATGCCCCAAAGTTTGCTTTCCAAATCTGGAAAATTTCTGATTTGTGCTTGAATTCCAACCAACTTTAGACTATTATATCTCAATGCTCAAAATTCCGAATTTAGTCCCATTTGGCCTGTTTGAAACTTTGTTAGGGACTCGTATTGTGTTACAAATTTCAGAGGCTAGTTCACTTTCTGTGAATTTTACCGAATTTCCAAAGTTTGCCGAAAAACAAGACTGAAACTGTCTTATATGCTCAAATCAGCCACTTTGAGCTGAAATTTGAATGTCTTCCGTTTAGAATCTTGGAAAGGTGTCTTTTAGGAACTTTTAGTACTTTGAACCAAGATTCCAACGTATAAAGTTTTCCAATTTTGGACCTACTGAGTGCAAGTTCTGATTTTTCTAAGTTGATGCGCAAAACTGAATTTTTCTGACTTGTTAGGAAACGAGTTTTTTGGAAACTCTTCCCTATCCTTTGATACTGATTGACCGTTTCAAACTTGATTTCATGGAGGAAATCAGTTTTTCTTGTGTTATTAAACCCCACTTTGGAGTCTCGATTTACGAGTAATTAAGACTTTCTTGTATGACATCTTCTTAGTATTGTACAAGTGTACAATCTTCCTTGTTAGCAAAGGGGTTTGTAAGTAATAGTGTGTGATAGTCAATTATTATTTGCTCAGGCGCTCAAGGGGAACTTCAAGAGGATCTCGAAGTGGAAGCCTAAAAAGCTTGTTTGCGCACTTACTCCCTTATTTTGATTGGTGAGTGTCAAGTGCCTGTTAAATGCTTATGTGATTGAAATGTGAATTGTACAAGTGTTATACATGATATGTAAACTTGTTGAGACGAGTGTGTACTTTATCGCGCTCGTTCTCCTTTAAGTGATGCTACAATTGAATTGTGCTAGGTGAATTGATATTCGAATTGTATGAAGTGAATTGTTATGGGAATTAAGTGAAGTGTTGCTATTGCAAACCATATTTGTGTTGTGATGTCAAATGGAGTGAACCTCCTCAACTTATGTGTATACTTGTGGGGACGCCCTTGTCCTCTCTTTCTTTTAATTATGCGATACTTGTTACATGTATACACATGATCGGTAATTGTTCATAAACATGTTTAACTCATAAGCCCTGAGCGGATGCATGTACCACACCAATCTGAGTGGGAGGTGCCTCTCATACCGTCTCAGTGCTATAATCGGTTCTCTGAGCGATAGCATGTACCACACCAATTTGGATGGGACGCACCTCTCATGTCGACTCAAAACCCTAAACAAATAATCGGTTCATCGAGCGATAGCATGTACCACACCGATTCGGGTGGGAGGTACCTCTCATGTTGACTCAGAACCATAAACAAAGTATAAACCAATTGGAGCGATGTCTCATCGACCACTGAGCGATAGTATGTACCACATCGATTCGAGTGGGAGGTACCTCTCATGTTGAATAAGAACCATAAACGTATAATCGATTCCCTGAGCGATAGCATGTACCACACCAAATCGGGTGGGAGGTACCTCTCATGTTGACTCAGAACCATAAATAGAGTAAGTGAAGTTCTACATAATTAAATACCTACCCGATTGACGGAGTGTCACCACGTGGAGGTATTGGATCGAACTGGGCAAAGCAATTGAAAATTAGCTCTTGAGAGCTCCTGTATCCTCATTGAATGTGTTTAATTGAAAATTGTGAATTGCTTGAATGTTATAGTTTTAATTCTTGCTTAAATGTTATCACTACCTGAACTATGTGTTTTGCATGTTTTCTTGGCCTCACGAGCATCCGCTCACCCCGTTAGATTTGTTTTCCTTAGCAGGAGCTGATCTGGAAGGGATTATGGAAAAAGCCTACTTGATGGCTCTTTTGGCTAGAATTTTGGAATGTATTTGTCTAGACATCTTTTGGGAAGTTGTATATTTTGGAAAGTGGATGTATTTTGAACTTGTGGTGTAAGATTGGATATTTATATATGGAAATGATTTCGTGCCTTTATTCCGATTTTATTGTTAGTATTGTACCTTAAGTTTGAACCGGAATTGTACTGAGTCCTGGCGAGAGTTAGGCAACCGTTCTGCCGATACCCTTTGGTTCGCCTTAGGGAGAAGTGGGAGCGTCACAATCCAGGGGAGAGTGAAGGGGGTGGGCTGGTGCGGGATTGTCATGGGAAGTTTGTGTTCGATTATTCGATGTATTTTGGGACAATGAGCAACCTGCATGCAGAGTTGCGCGCACTCCTTGTTGGTGTTAAGTACTGTATTGCCCGAGGGTTCCAGGAGTTATATGTTGAGGCAGATTCGCTAATGCTCATTCGGATCGTTCAGTGGGCTAGTGCATGTCCATGGCAGTTGCAGAGGGAGCTGGATGATCTGCTTCAATTTCATCATTGTTTTCTAACGATTTCGCATTGTTATAGAGAAGCGAATTCACCAGCCGATTGTCTGGCAAATTATGGTGTCGATTCTGTGGTAGAACAGGTTTTTAATGCTTTTTCTAACCTTCCACGGTTAGTTAGGGGGAATATTAGGATGGATAAGTTGGGCTTCCCAACATTCTGTAGACGAGTGGTTGGATATTCGTGACAGCAGCTTCCTCTGCTTCATCTAGTGTACGCATGATCTCTGATTAATAAAATAATTTAAAAAAAAGATATATTAGTGGGATGAAATCCAAACCCAATTAAATGATAGATTGGTGGGATAAAATCTGAGTCCAATTAAACGACAGAAGATATGAAAATGCGTCCCAATTAAATGAAAATGTGTGGAGTGTTTTTGCTATTTTTCTAAGCAAATATTGAAAATCAAATATCACATTTGCAAAAATTTGCCCAGTGTAGATCGGGTTCAGCTAAAATAAGTGCTATTGTGAGGACTCATATTTTTATTCTTAATTTAGCCTATTTTAAAATTATTTGCATTGGTGTTATTTAATTTTATTATTTTAACATGAATTTTACTTAAATTATATTTTTATCGCTTACGCGTCAAAATTTTTCATAAGTCGAGCCGGTACGACTAATCGGAGATTTGGAGAATTAATTTTAGAGTAGTAAGGATGAGTATTTGTAGTGCTAGAGGAACTACCTTGGAGGATTAGTATTTAAGTATAACAAACAAGAAGGAAAATTGTAGTGCATGGCACTATTGCCCTACTATTCATAGTTGACCTTCTCAACCACCAAAAAGCTACCTTTCCCCTCACTTTCCCATCACAATTCAAAGTTCATTTTCTCTCTTTTCCTCTCTCTAAGTGGCCGGCTCCTTGAAGCTCAAAAGAGGAGGAGAAAAGCTCCAACTTTCTTCACCAATCTTGCTCCAAGAGTCATACAAAATACTCAAAACCTTCAGTAGTTGGTCTAACTTGAAGGAAGCTTCCATCTTGTGGTGAGTTCTTGGTGGTTTAGTGGTGCATAGCTTGGCTCTACTTAGGGTTCAAGAAGGCTTGAAGAGGTAACAACTGTCACTCTCCTTGATCTTTAATTTTTACAAGGATTAGTAATGGTTAGTGGTTGTTTGCATGGATTTGAAAACCCTAACAAAAAACCTAAGCTAGAGGACTTGAGGAAACCCTTGTTTTTTGCTTTAATCCTAGGTAGTGGCCTTGAGGTGAACTTTTAGGTAGAGAACTTGAGAATTCTTGCTTGTTTGGTTGTATTCTTGTGGTTTATGGCTTGGTTGTTGGCTTGGAAGTTGGAAAGAAACTTGAAGATGAAGGGGGAGGGTGCTGCTGAAATTTTGCAGGTTTATCTCCTTGATTTAATTTCGAATTTTGTTGCTCAAATGGCTGTAAAAATGCTTGTCATATGTTATATTGTGTGTGTAAAAATTATTTTTCAAAAATTGTTTCCATTGGTTGGGTAAAACTTGAGTTTTGAGGAAAGAAAGAAAACTGAAAAAGTGGCCCAGGCCAGCCGACCAGGGGCTCTTTGACTGCACATAAATCTTTGTACAAAAGTTGAAATCAAGTGCCGTTTATGACATTTGAAACTAGACACCAAGAGCTTTCCAACGGTATAAAATTTCCCTGCTAGACACCAAGACTGTTCCTGCCCTGTTTCAATAAAACAGCAAGTTTGAGCTGAGATTTGAATGATTTCTGATTGAAATCTGGGAAAAGTGTCTTCTGGGAAGTTTTAGTACTTTGAGTCTAGTTTCTAATGGTACAAAGTTTCTAATTTTTGGACTTACCGAACTCAAGATATGATTTTTCAAGTGTTGTCGCATAAAGCTGGAAATTTCTGGTTTCCAACAAAATGAACTTTTGAGAACTTCCAACTTCCTTTTGAGATTGATAGTCCGTTTCAAACTTGATTTCATGGATGATACAAGTTCTCCTACGACTTTCAACCTTCATTTTTGAATCTTGATTTTCGATGGATTAAAACATTTTTGAGGCGTTGTCCTAAGTTCTAAGCAAATGAATTTTCTTCCTTGTATGCCAAGTGACCTGGGATATCCGTGAGTGATGGTTGGTTAATATTTCTTTAGGTGCTCAAGAGGGGTTCGAAAGGAATTCCGGTAAGGAACTTTAAAGGAATTTCTTGCTCACTTGTTTTTTCAATTGGTGAGTGTCAAGTGCATGACTTGTTGCATAATACTTGAACTACTTTTATTGAAAATGTGAATTGAACTTATTGAGATGAGTGTATACTTTATCGCACTCGTTCTCCTTTACTTGACTTGCTAATTGATCTGCTCGTACTTGATAGTTATACCAGTGATTGATTTGGCGTCGATTTGAGAGTTATCTCATCGACTTATACTTGAACTTGTGGGGATGCCCAAAACCAATGGCTAGCCATTCAACTCAATCCAGCAAGGGTTTGGTTGAGGAGTTTGGTGAACCTTGGACATATACTTGACTTGGATATATTCGAATAATATCAAAAACTTGTTTGACGTTTGGGCCCGGTAGGGGGTGTAACGGTGGATGGAAATTTGGTGAAAAGTGAGGTTCTACATGTGACGTCTCCACTTTTCGCTAAGGCGAATCAAAAGGTATACGCGGGACGCCTGCCCAGCTCTCGCCAGAACTCGAAACAAATCCAATTCAAACCTAGTCTAATACTAACAACGAAAGTCAGAATAAAGGTACGAAATCATTTCCATACATAATTATCCAGTCTTACATCACAATTTTCAATTTTACAAACACTTTCCCCAAAAATATACAACATCCAAAAGTGTCTAGTCAATTACAATCAAAACACTAATACAAAAGTGCCTCAAGTCGGCATTTGCTTAACTCCTTCCAATCGGGTTGTTGTTAAGGAAAACAAACTAATGGAATGAGCCAATACTCAGTGAGGCCAAGAAACACACATGCAAACACATAACCCAAGTAGCAACAACAATTACATTGTAGATAAAGCTATCAAGTTCGAATAATTCACACTTCGAATTGGAAAAATAAACGGAAACAATTCAAGGATACTGTAGCTCTCAGGAGCTAAATTTCACGTAATCGAATCAAAGTCTTGATCACAGCTCATGTTGACACTCCGTCAACCACATAAGTATCAAATCCGTAGATACACCACTTTTCTTCGAATCCCGTCACCGTTACACCTCCTTATCGGGCCCGCTCATCAAAGTTTTGATAATACTCGAGTATATCATGGCAGTACTGTGTGAGTAATGCCGACCAAGATCTCTCCAATAGATCATGCTCTATGAATATCTCATGGTTTGCTAAGCTTATCGACCAAACCCATGCTGGCTCGAATCGCAAAGTTAACTAACGAGTTTGGGTGTCCCCCGAATACGAATACGAATATAAGTCGATGGGCAACGCTCAAATCGACGATTCCAAATAGGAATCACAAATAGGAATCACATCCACATTACTATGTACAAGTCGAATATGAATTCACATAGCAAAATACAAATATAATTTTGTTCGAAAGAGAACGAGTGCGGTAAAGTACACACTCGTCTCAAAATTTCAAATTCACATAACGGATAAGAAACAGTTAACCACTTAGCAACAAATTCATGCACTTGACACTCACCAATCAAAATAAAAGAGTGAGTGCGTAAACAAGCCTTTAGGTGTTCCTCTCGAGAGCCTCGTGAAGGTCTCTTTGAGCACCTGAGCAAACAATAGTTATCTATTAAACACTATCACTTGAAAATCGTTTCTTATCAAGAGAGGGATTGTACACTTGTACAATCTAGAAAATACCATGGAATGGGGCTTTACTTGCTCAAAATTCAAGGTTCTAAAGTAGTATTTATTAACACAAGGAAAAAACTGATTTCCTTCATGAAAACAAGTTCAAAATGGTCAATTAGTATTGAAGGATAGGGAAGAGTTTCAAAAACTCAATTCCAGTCAAGTTTGAAAATTTCCGATTTGAGGTTCAATTTTTGAAAAATCGTATCTCACTATTCGTATGTCCAAAATTGGAAAACTTGGTACCGTTAGAAACTACTTCCAAAGCACTAAAAGTTCCTAGAAGACATTTTTGCAAGATTCCAAATGGATAACATTCAAAATTTGGTTCAAAGTTGCTGTTTTGGACCATTGAGGCAGTTTCTGGGTTGGTTTTTGGCCAAGTTTGAAAATTCGGCAAAATTCACACAATGCGAACTAGCCTTTAAAATTTGGAACCCAATTAGAGCTACAAAAAAAGTTCAAAAAAAAACAAGCGGGACAAGAATTGGAGTTTTGAGCACCAAGATATGGTGGCTCAAAGTTACTGAAAAAGTGAGACCGTTAGGCCAAATTCCAGATTTAATTCACGAATGTTGGGACTTTGATTGAACATCGAAACGGACTCGGAATGGCACCAAATTTATTATTATAATACTACCATATAAGAGCTATTCTTCTGTCAAATTTCATAGAAAAATACGAACGGGAAGTCAGTTAACAAAATCACTAAAGTCCCACGAATTTCCAAGGCAAATCTGTCTTTGTATGCAAATTTTCCTTTTCCAAATATTCGGCCAATGAAAACATCTGAAATATGGTTCATTTATGTAGAAAATGTCTAATAAACCTCCAAGATATGTTTGGTAGGTGATTAACACCAAGAATTTCGAAACAACAAGTCCCAATCAAGGTTAACGCATCAACTAGCCAAAAAGAGGGTTTCAAATCATTGAGTCAGTTTCGGATTTTGGCCACAACTCACTCAATTCAACTTGAAATTGAGCGTGGTCAGTGGCATTAAAAATTAGATTCATAAAGCTACAATTTCTTAGAAGAAAGCATTTTCAAAATCTGTCCACAGCTAGCTCATATTTGAGCATCAATTCGCTGCTCAAAACAGAGCTCCCAGTGTAGACGCGAAACAGGACAGTCATGTTCAAACGATTGATATGAACTACTCAGGTGGAATCAGAATGTACATTTTATACCGTTGGAAAGCTGGGAATTTCTAGTTTCCAGTGCCATAAACGACACTCGATTTTGACATAGGAGCAAAATGTTATAGCTGTTTGAAAAACACTGCAAGAGCAGTTTTGGGAAAAATTCCAGTTTTACTGGACTTTCGAAGACTCAACATCTACCCATCCAAATCACGAAATTTTTTGATGAAACTTTCTACACAACCCACACAACATGTATACATCATAAAAAATTCATTAGAACCACAAAAATTTGCTCTAAGGGCCACGGCATGTACAAGGGCAGAAATGGAAAAATTCCCTCATCACTTCCTTTGAGTTTTTCTTCAACAATACAACCTATTTCCACTAGATTAAACATAATCCAACATTAATAACATCAAAACATAACAAATCAGTCTATCAAGCCATAGTGGGAGTTCATAGAGCCCATACACCAAATTTCTAACAATTTAAAGCTACCCATGAGAATCCAAGAGCTCATGAGTGTAATCTAACTTCCATAAATCAAGAATTAAGGGGTTGATCATCACTTACTTTCTTAAATGGTCAAGGCAGAAATTTCGGTCATTTTGAGCTGAAGAAAAATTGTGAGAGGCAGCTCCTTTCCTAGCTTATCTTGATCACCAAGTGATTTGAGTGTTGTGTGTAAAACTTGGAGGTGATTTGAAGAAGCAATCGAGAGGTAAAATGAAGGAAATTTTTCTAGTCTTCTTCCCTTGTGCTGCTCGGCTGGTTTGAGGAAGAAAAGAAGGGTGAAAATCTGATGTTAAAGCTTCTAAAGTAAGCTTAAAACTTGTGGCCCAAAATTGCTCAAGGTTGTCCACTAAAATAATGCACGTGCGCGTGCGTTCCGTGCTCGATTCCTCTCAAGTTTATTTCACTAGTGCACTAAACTTCTAATGCACTTTCATTCATACTATTATTATTCACTCTTAATGGTCTAAAAATAAAGGTCTAAAGTCCCTCAATTAATCGCGCACGTGAAAACGCGTATTTGCGAATTGTACGCGATAAAATGAAATTTTCATGAAATTCTTATAACGATAGTATCACTAACTAATAATTGAACACTTAAACATAAAAATACCTATTTCAAGATTAATGTACTCTCGGATCAAACATAGTCTCGAAAAATGTGTACTTCTTATTTCTCGCTAAACGAGCTCTTGAAAAATTAATTTTACTAACGAGACGTGTTAAAAATATAATTGAGACATTATTCCATGTAAAAAAGTTTAAAGTAGTTGAAATAAATTATTCGGAGAAAATGAGTGAATAAATATTTAATAGAGCCATTAAAATAATACAAAAGTAAGAAAATAAAAATCTGGGTCCTCACACTACGGACCTGATACTTGCTCGGTTGATGGAGTGTCAACACTTGAAACTTTGGATCAAGACCTTGGTAAAGCAGCGTGGAGTTAGCTCCTGAGAGCTTCTGTATCCTTTAATGATTGTGATTTGTTTTCTTTTGTGAATTACATGAATATTATGACTGCCTTTCTTTTATGAGTTTAATATTTGCTATAATTGCTTGCTTACCTGTTTTTTTTTCTTGGCCTCACTAAGCATTAGCTCATCCCTTTAAGTTTGTTTTCCTTAACAGGAACTGGGAGTGGAAAGATTTTGGAGAAGCTAGCTTGATTATATTTTGATCCGAATTTGGATGTAAATAATTTAGTCATCCTTGGGTGGTTGTATTTTTGGGGAATTTGATGTACCTTTTGGAAACATTTTGACGTAAGAATTGAATGACAATTTGAAGGAAGCAACTTTTCTTTATATTGGTTTTCTTATTGGTTGATTAGTTTTAATTTTAAATTTGACTTGTATCGAGCCCTAGCGAGAGCTAGGCAGGTGGCCCACCGAAACCTTGGGGTTCTCCCTAAGGAGAAGTGGGGTCGTCACTGCTATTCTATTTCTCCCTTCGAGAAGGCATAAATAATGGTCACGTAATCCAACTTGCAAAAGAAAGAAAAAAGAAATGCGGCAAAATATGATGTCACCACTGTGTGATCCCTAGAACTCTGAGAACTGTCGCGCCCCATTTTTTACAAGAAAATAAAAATAAATGGTTGTAAATGGTTTTAAAAAGTGAATTTTTGATTTGAAAAATGATTTTTGATTTACAAAGAAAGTGGGTCTAAATGGGACTTGAAAATGCGACGATTTGACCCAAAATATAGTTTAAAAAGGGTTTTTGAAATAAAAATCGGAGTCGCCATTTGGTATAGAGTTAAGGTGTACCAAGTCACCTAAAAATGAATTTTTTAAAGGAAAAAGATAGAAAAGAAACCCCTTTTAAACGACTCCAAGTCTACGTAAACCAACGAAAAAGGTTCGGGAGTCACATTTGACGAAGGGGAAGGCAAGGATGAAATCCAAGGCACCTCTTCGACCTAGCCAAGGCTAGTTGTGTGATTAAGTCAAAGATTTTCTTGTTTTAACCAAAGCATTTATCACATTTGAATGTGCTATATAAATGCAAACCCTAGACCTAGGGGGACATAGGGGTCAAAATATCTCTTCAAAGTTTGAATGGTGCCAATCACATTAATTGTGATGCCCAATGGTGATTTTTGGAGAAGTCATGAATAATGCAAAAATATGAGACTCTAAGAAAAGAAAAGAGATAAAATAATTATACAAATATACATGTCTTAAAGGAGTGCATCATGTCGGGTACGGGGAACTAATGTTCGTGACTCAATTTTCCCTTTAATAGAGGGAATACGAGCGTGCTAAGGCTAGAAAAGCCAAACTCGTCCATATCCCATATTCAAGGGGCTCCCTAATCTAATCAAGCAAATGCACTTCCCTAATCCTAATTCTAGAATGAAATGCAATTCTAATGTCATGTTTCATACAAAAGGGACGAGTAATATACATATAAGGGAAAATATGGGGGAAGGGATATACGTATAAGGAGAATATCATACAAAATGATAAAAAGCCCTAAAAGGTGAAAAATATGCATGAGATGAAGTGTAGTCATACAAAACATGATCTAACGCGCGAAGGGCTCCTAAGGGCTAGCGTTGGACTAGCCCACATCTACGCTCTCTCACAAGTATTGGACTTGCAAGAGCTCGAGGGGACAACCATGACTAGCATTGGACTAGCCACGGTTACGTGCATTTGCATCCATCATACAAACGTATATAAGTAATATGCATAATTAAAGCAAGTAGACATGTGAGCACGTAATTCACATAACACATAAGCATACATATCTAGATGCCAAAACCTAAGAAAGCGATTAAACACATAACACATAGACATGCAAAACACACAAGGCAATTAAGGCCCTAGCTATTACATTTTAGGGGGAAGCCCTACTACAATCTAAAAGGGGAAATAGAAGGAATAAAACGATTAAATCCCTAACTATTACGATTTTGGCATTCGAGTGCCTCCCAAATGATGAAATTGAATTAAAATTAAAGCAAAACTAAGCAACTAAAGAAATAAATAAGGTGAAAATGAAATAAACACTTAAAGTCATGCAATTGCACACATAAGACATATATACACACGTAGGGTCAAATAAAGTAAAAAATAAAGGAAAAGGTGTACCTCCCTTGAGTTGGAGCTCTAATGGGGTGAAATGGCTTATTTACCCTCCAAAAATAAAGAAAAGGTCAAGGCACCAATTTAATTTGAAACAATTAAAGAAAATATGCAAGTACAAACTCTTTTGACCATAAAGCTCTTAAAATCATGAATGAAATGCAATTTAAACAAAGCATGGTAGTTAATTGAAGCAAGCAAGCAATGAAATTGCAAAAATTAAAGCTGCCAAGGACCACATTGATGAAATTATTCAATTGATTGGGTCCTAGTTGAGTTATCCAAGAAACAAGGGACTAGACTGCAGTTCTTAGAACATTTTCATGCAAGTTTTCATGCAAAACTACGAAGAATGCTTTCTTTATCATTGCTGGTTTCTGCAATTTCCGCTGCTATGACTTCCATATCAGAACGCAAATGATAAAGTCCCAACAACAACAATCTTTTGAGCCCAAAACAATACTTCATGCATCTTATCATCAAAAAACAACTATATACTATGCATTCCCCAAAGATTTTCTTATCCAGATCATGCACAAAAGAAACCGAAGGACACGGCCTTCTGCAAATTCTGGGTTCATGCAACTTTATTGCAGGATTGAAGCAAAGGAAATGAAGCTGATCATCAAGGATATAAGCAAACAGCAAAACAGCAATAGAGGAAAAAGGAAAAAGTGCCGCAAGTTTTCTGCAACCTAAAGTGAAGGCCTGCTACATTTTTGCTTCCAAATTCGAATTTCAGATTCAAATACATAAAGTTTACTCGAGACTTGTTCAGCCGACATTACCTAAATGTCCAAACTCTATATCCAATTATGATTGTTCAGTTCCCACGGAGAGGCTTCAGGCCAAGAAGAAGGAGGAAAAAAAAATGCAGCCGAGGAGCTTTCATCATATACTTGCAACGGTCCATTAAACATTCAACCAAGAACATTCTACTCTTCAACCAAGCATTAAGATCATCACAAGGGAGCAAGACAGGCTATACTTGTGAACAAGACACTTTAGTTCCTCGATGCATCAAAACCCAAACAAGCAAACTGAACACATAGCGCATGGTTCTTACTGCTACTGATCTTCAAAGCTATGTTTTTCCTAAATGCAGCTTTCAGAGCACATATTGTTTATGTTATCTCAAATAAGCAGCAAACAACAACAAGAAAGTGCAACCAACTACCACTTCAGCGATCCAAAAGAAAAGAAAAGGACCCTTCCAAGCTGCTGCTATCAAAAAAATGATTCAAGGCAGTTCCTAGCTTATCCATGGACAGAAATGTGAGAACGCGAAACAAGGAAGAAGGGAGACATTCAACAAGATTTCAGACACCAAATCAAAGTGGTCTGGACACGGGCTAACTTTGACCCAAAATTTCAGAAAAACAACGCAGACTAAACCTGAATCAAAAGAAAATGCGCATGAAAGAAAACCAATGACTTTTGTCCCTGATTTCCATTAAGAAGATTATAAACACAGCTTTGGGAAGCAAAAATGCAGATGAAGTGCAAGGAAACAGCGGAAATCTCTTTTTTTTACTTCATGCACTTGAAGAACTGGGAGCTAACATGATGAAACAATCATCAATCTGATGACAGACTTCAATACAAACAGACGCGAACCAGGGGAACCAAAAAAAACAAAACCAGAAACAATGGTCGCGCAAATCTGATAAAAGGAAGAGAATCTGCAATTTCCTGGGCTCGCTTGTCACAAATATCAGTCATAAACACAAAAGCATCTTAAGTTCATCATAGAGCCCCCACCGAGGAACCCAAACTACTGTCCCTAAAACCCCAGGTCAAAGCCCCATGCGTTCCTCAACCATAAACCAAGACAGAAACAACAGAAAAATACAAACTTGGCATGAGTTCATGACTGAAATACCTCGGTGAAGATCTGCCGGTGATGATGGAGGGCTGAAATGGTGGCTGAAGTGAAGGTTAACAGTTCTGCCGGCCCCTTTGCTCCTTGGGGAAGTAGCACCAGACCTCTTCTCCTCCTTACTCTCTCCGCTCTTTCGGTTTCTCCCCCTGGCTCTTTCTACCCAGCCGCTCACAACTCCTCCTCCTTTCCTTGCTGTCCGGTCCTTCTTTTTTCCTTACTCAACCAGCTGTCCCTTACTCCCTTCACTCTCGGTTGCTTTCTCCCTCAGTTTCTTTCTTTCCGCCGCCAACTCCCTTTTTTTTCTCCCTCCAGCCGTCTGTCAAACCCCCAACTCTCTCTCTATCTTAAAACCTAGCCGTCACTCCCCACCCCCTCCCTCCTTGGCTGCGGCTATTTTCCCACAGCTTTTATACCAGCAACTTACTCCCGAAACCTAAAATCTAAGGCACACAAATAAACTCCATCTTTGCACATTTTTACAACCTTAGATCTTCATGATTTATGACAAACCTTGGATCAAGCTAGGGACTTTTGGTGGAACGAATCCGACGGAGGAGAAAAATGGAGTGAATAAATGAAACTGGAATTTTCTTCGCAGCTTTGTACCTTGTGCTTGCAAAAATGAAGGCAAGGGTTCGGATCCTGTGTGGCTCACACCCGTGTGAGCTTGCTCTTTTTTTTTTTTTATAATAACTTAATAAAAATGAAAATAACATCAAATAAAATGAGCAAAACCGGGAATAAAAGATAAAACGCCAAAAGATTTTTCTGCTTGTTGATTTTCTCTTCTTTTTTCTTTTTTCTTTTACCTGAAATCTAGTATGTAGAAAAAATGCTTTTAACCTTAAATCAAACAAAAATAAGAAACCCGAGGACAAAATAATAAAAATAGAATAAAATAAACATAAAAAAAATAAAAAACCTAAAATTAAAACAAATAAAGCTATAAATTAAATTAATTAAACCAATAAAGTTAAAAATCAAAAATTTGGTGTCTACAAGAACCATGTAAACATGAGGTTTTAGATGTCCAGAAACTGATCAATTTAGAACTGTTCTGCAGTCTGTTCTAGATCTTCTAGTATCTGTTCTTAACCAACCATGTTGTATACCACGAGACATACTCATCTATATACCCATTATTGTAAATTATGGGGATTGTCTCTTACCAAAATTCAATAAAAAGCATATAAAAGTTTAAAACAAGATTATTTCATGCAATGACACAAAAATAAAGTAAAGATAATGATTTTCAACGAGAAAATGGTTTTATTATGTTAATAAAAAATGACTTAGAAACTCAGATAAAAATTTGAATGGCCAATCTATGATGAGAGAAACGTTACATTTGACCCCTTCTGATATCATTTTCCTGAAATTCAGTGTTGCCAAAAGAATCTTAGTATAAAGAGAAATCCAAATGAACATAGTCACCAACTATCCAATCTTCTGCTTTTCATTTTTGTACTCGGAATCCTTACCTTAGCGCCCTTTCGGGTTTTCACTAAGGTTGCCCCCACCCATTTTATTCTTTTATTCTTTATTTTTTTATTTTTTTCTTTTTCTTTCTTTTTGTTTTTTTTTTTTTTTTTTTTGTGTTGTTTGTGTTTTTTTCTCTTTTTTTTTTCTTTTTTTGAAAAAGTGTCCTTTCGGATTTTCACCTAATGAATAACATTAATTCCAACCTCTATTGATTCAAAAATATGTTTCAAGATTGATGACATCGGTGAGACAGTCTTTTTCTTGCAAAATTGGTGAAGATGTATTTATATCATTTGCCATTTGATTAAAAAAATTTCTATTAGAAATACTGCCAAAGGCAGAATTCGAGAGCTTTTTACCTTTTGTAATGGGGTTGGGTGGGTGTTAAAATCATGAAGGCTTGAAAGCAGATCTTTTAAAGGGGTTTAAAATAATTCTGAGATCGCATCCTATAAAATTTACCCTAGTGTAGGGCTATTAAACCTAAAAAATTGCCCCAATTTAATCTTTGACTGGGTTTTCTCTTTTCTTTCCTTTATTTGGTATATATATTTTCGCTCTTTTCATTTATTTTTTGAAAAAAATCAAGTGAGAAACAAAACCTTCCCCACTGTGGGGTTTACGACTCTCAAGGGACTACCAAACAAAAGAGTAGGTCATTCTGGAGGTTGAAAAGGGAAAACTAGGGATAAAGTGTTTAATTTAAAAGGAAGAAGGCCCGCCTTTAAATCCACCCTATGCAGTAGTTCCCAAAAGAAAATTTACATAATTAGATGAAAAACTTCTTGCACATATCTAAATTAATTGGCTGAGGAAAAATCTATCTGTCCATCTCCATGAGAATGAGTGTTCCTTCGAGTAATACCTTCTTGATAATGAAGGGTCCCTGCCAATTTGGGGCAAATTTTCCTTTAATTTCATCTTGAATTGGGAGAATTCGCTTCAAGACCTTCTCCCCTTCTTCAAATAGGCGAGATTTGATTTTCTTATTGTAAGCACGAGCCATTCGCCTTTGATAACATTGTCTATGACAAACAACTATTAACCACTTTTTGTCAATCAAAGATAATTGCTCGTGCCGCTACTTAATCCATTAAGCTTTCTCCAACTGGATTTCCATCAAAATGCGCAAGGATGGGATCTTAACCTCTACGGGTAATACCATTTTCATTCCATACATGAGAGAGTAAGGCGTTGCCTCAATAGAAGTTCTGATTGTAGTCCGATAAACCATTAATGCATAAGGTAACTTTTCATGCCAATCATGGTGTCTTTCCATCATCTTGTGAATAATCTTCTTCAGATTTTTATTTGCGGCCTCTACAGCTTCATTCATCTGAGACCTATAGATTATATAATTTCGGTGTTTAATCTTAAATTGCTCACATAATCCATCTACTATGTCATTATTGAAATTCTTTGCATTGTCAGTGATCAATGTTTCTGGCACCTCAAAATAACAGATAATGTAGTTTCTCAGAAAATTAGCTACTACTTTCTTAGTTACATGCTTGTAAGATGCTGCTTCAACCATTTGGTAAAATACTCAATCACCATCAGGATGAATCAATGCCCATTCGAGGCAAAAGGATCAATAGCTCTAATCAAGTCTATTCTCCATATTGAGTATGGCCATGGAGCAGTCATATTATGTAGTTCTATAGGAGGAGCGTGTATAACATTGCTATGCATTTGACACTTGATGCATTTTCTCATAAAACCTACACAGTTATGCTCCTTGGTAAGTCAGAAATATCCCGTTCTCATGATTTTCTTAGCCAATAAATGCACGTTCATTTGTGATCCACATATACCATTGTGCACTTCTTTTATCATGTAATCAGCTTCCTCTTCATCAATACACCTTAGAAGACCAAAATCGAATGTTTTCTTATCCAACACTTCTTCATTTAAGAAGAACTTTGATGACATTCTACACAAGAGACTTTTGGCAGTTGAATCGGCATCTGGAGGATAAGATCCCGTCTTTATGAATTCTTTGATATCACTATACCAGGGATGATCATTAGAATTTTTTTTCACAATCAGACAATGTGCCGACTTTCCTTGAAGTTGAATCTGTATAGGTTCAATTATCAATTCATTTGGATGTCGAATCATGGAAGGCAAGATGGTTAAAGCATCAGCGAAGACATTGCGAGTACGAGGAATATGCCTGAACTCCAAACTTCTGAACTTATCAGCCAAATTGAGCAGACTACAATGATACAACATAATTTTTGAATCTTGAGTTACTCACTATTTAAGTGTTAATGCACAGATAAGTTGAAATCACTGAATACTATCAAATCCTTAATCTTCATTTTCAATGCCATTTGCAATCTAAAAATACAAGTTTCATATTCGGCCTTGTTGTTGGTGCAAGAAAATCGCAACTTAGCAGCGAAAAGGTAATGCTTTCCCTTAGGAGATACAAGAATAGCTCCGATTTCAACCCCAAAAGAATTTGAAACCCCATCAAAGAATAGCCTCCACCTAGGATACTGTTCGTTCATGTCTTCCAATGTGCCAACAAATAAGATCTCCTCATCAGAAAAATAGGCGTGAAATGGCTGATAATCATCTTCCCTTGCATTCTTCGTTAAGTGGTCCGTTATAACTTGTCCTTTGATTGCCTTTTGGGTTATGAAAACAATATCAAATTTAGAGAGGAATATTTGCCACTTTGCCATACGTCATGTCGGCATCGACTTTCCTAATAAATATTTCAAAGGGTCGAAACGAGAAATATGGTAAGTAGTGTGACTGAGCAAGTAGTGCCTCAACTTTTGACCTGCCCAACCTAAAGAATAACAACTCCTCTCAAGAAAAGAATAATTGACCTCATAAAATGTAAATTTCTTGGTGAGATAATAAATGGCTTGTTCCTTCTTTCCAGAATCATCATGTTGTCCTAGGACACATCCCACGGCCTCATCAAGTACAGATAAATACATAATTGGAGGTCGGCCCGACTAGGGTAGCACTAAGACCAGAGGATTCAACAAGTAATCCTTAATTTTGTCAAAGACTTACTGACATTCTTCATTCCAGTGCATGGGCGCATTCTTCTTCAATAATTTAAACAAAAACTCACATGTAGATGTTAACTGCGCAATAAATCAACCAAAAAAATTGATCTTCCCCAAAAAACTTTTCACATCCTTCTGAGTTTTTGGAAGGAGTATTTTCGAATTGCTTTAATCTTGATTGGATCTATGTCTATGCCCTTTTTGCTGATGATGAATGTCAACAATTTACCAACATGAGCCCCAAAAGCACATTTTGCACAGGAAATGAGGTAAAAAGAAAACCGGGAGAAAAATTGAGTCTGTGAGCGTCACATACGAGAGAGAGAAAAAATATACGTTCGAAAAGAGTAAGAAGGCTAGCACCTTTTTCTCTTCAATACATAGTTCGTGAGGCGATCCAGGGTTGCTCTAGCGTGGATATCAGTAGAGGCAGGACGACTGGACTGCTCAAGGGCTGACCATCCTTAAACAACGCTGCAGGGAGACGCCGCTTGGATTAAGGTAATCCTAAAACCCTACTTTTAGTGCACCATACGTAAAATCTAGGGTGATTCCTGGATGGTTTGAGGGAAAAAATTTTTTATTTTTCCGCTGCGTAGTATCCCTAAAACCCAACAGTGGTATCAGAGCCATCCCTAAGAATTTTACGTATGATTTTAAGCAATTTTGGATTCATGGATTAATATTACTGGTTGGATTTAATTGATACGAAATTGTGTGTAGAATAAGTTTCGGAGGAATATAAATATTGGGACTATATGGAAACTTGGAACTGGTTTCATGCACCTTGGACTCTTGTTACGATTCCGACTAGTCTGATATTCTTCCATCTTAATCCCTTGCATTAGCCAAGAAAGCTTTGAATGAACAAGTTTGCTGTAATCTGATTATAGCATTGTTATGGGTTTGGTTTTCTGAAATTTTGAGGCCTCTGACTAACCTTTAAAATCTGGAAAAGTTACAGATTTTATTGGTTATTCATTCAATCAAAACTTGAATTTTGATCATCACTTTGCCGGGCATTTGCAGGTCAAGCTGTCCAACGTGATTATCAGGTTTTCTTTTTCTTATGAGATGGAATCAGACCTGAATCTCTGTTGATGCTCTGCAAGAGTTTCTGGTCTCTTAGTTTTATGAAAAAAAAAGGTTTGCAGCCAAAGTGCAGCAGTTTTGCTGCTGCAACAGCCGACATTGCTGCCAGCGATCTTCCAAGGGCTACCGCTGCTATGTGAGGCCATGGGAGGCTTCCTTGGTGGTGGTGGGGTTGCTATAGCTCTTGGTGGTTGCTGGGTAAGCAAACCAAGAGTTTTTAAGGCGTGAGAATGCATCAAAACTGCTGCAAATTGCAGCAGCAACCTATGCAAGAAAAAGTTGCAGCAGGTTGCTGCTGTAGCTGAGCTCCATTGTTGCGACCACCTGGGAGCTACTGCTGGGAGCCGTTGCCACTGGTGATAAGTACAGAACCCAGGGGTGGTGACAGTAGAAATGGTGGCCAGTGGTGGTCGCCAGTGATGCTAGAAAACGATTGCAAGAGTGGTTTAGGAAACTAAAATTTTTTTTTCCTAAAACTTGAAGTTTTGAACTTTTGGCAATCTTCTGAATTAAATCCCATTTTAATTGTTAAAATGTGTTATGGAATCATTTATTTCATATATTATTAGGTTGGGAATTAATTTAGAACTAATTTGAATTATTTTCCCATTCTTTCCTCAAATTAGTTGAGGATAAAGTTGACCTAATAAAATTTAATTTTACCAATATTTCTGGCGTATGCATGGACCCAAAATTTGTTTGGGACCTTAGGAATTAAATCCAATTAATCCATGAATTGAGATTGCCTATTTTACGTGCTTTTCTTTAATTTAAAGTTGTTTAAATTATGAGAATGCATGGTGGATGGTTGTGGATATAGTACGCAATATGATTGTGATATTTTGAATGGTTACAATCATTCTAGGTTTGAATGGTTGTGATTAATTTTAAAAT
This sequence comes from Coffea eugenioides, assembly GCF_003713205.1. NCBI lineage: Eukaryota > Viridiplantae > Streptophyta > Magnoliopsida > Gentianales > Rubiaceae > Coffea > Coffea eugenioides. The sequence continues at coordinate 30,822,581 of NC_040043.1, forward strand.
AGGGCCTGCGTGTCCTGCCTTTCTTATTTTCTAATTGTAATTTCTTTTCTCATCTAAATTCCCCCCGAATGTAACTCGGGGTTTCTTCTATACTATTTGTAATGTACAATAGATAGAAATAGATGATAGGAATTTATATAATTTATATTTGAAAAGGAGAAAGGATGCATACGACGACGAAGGAGTTCGTCTCGATATTAAAGGTTTTAGTCACATGCTAATTTCCCCAATGGCCGGGGAAATTAGTTTAGGAATATCCACAACCATCCATGATTTAAATTCATGTTTATAAGTTTGAAATGGTTATATGCATGTTTATTGATGAGACCAAATGAGCAATTTTTTCAAAAAATTTTAATTATAAAATATTTTTGGAAAAAAGAGACAAATCCCTCAACTATAATATTAAATCAATAAAATGCCTTCCATCATTATAGTATAAAACTAGAGTAGTTATTAAGTGCTAGCTTGTTGGGATTCACCCAAGACTGCCTTACTTACTACGTGTTTTTGCTATGAGAAATGTTCTCAAGAATGATGGATTTGATTTAGCTAAAATTATGATTTGTTGGGATTCACTCAAAATCATTAATTTTAGAGGCAAGTGTTGGGTTGATTCATAGAGATTTAAAGTCAAGAGTTGACACCCAACTGATCTAGGAATTACAATAAGTTGTAATTGGTAAAAGTACCTACCTTTCATAATTATTTTCGATTTGTTGGGACACACTCAAGGTCGAAATAAATTAAGATAGGATCCTAGCCACTATGGAATTTTAGAAATTCCCGATTCAATTTTAAAGGGTAATTGATTTGAAAAAAAATAGTGGAAATAAAATCATAATTTTGAAGTTTTTATGATTTTATTAAACAAAACATTTTTCTAACAAATTCTATCTTTCATTTTGTTGTAGAATGAGTAACAATTTGAGCCTTCGTACTATTCTTACTGATTGCAAACTCAACGACACGAACTTTCTTGATTGGCATCGTAATGTCCTTATCGTTCTCACTCATGAGAAAATTGAGTATGTACTTGATGGTCCAATGCCTCAAGAGCCTGGACCTACTACACTTGCTGCTGTTAGAAATGCTTATAAGAAACATAAGGATGACAATAGGGAAGCTTCATGTATCATGGTAGCTTCCATGACTCCTCAGCTTCAGCAGCAGCACATGAACATGGGGGCGTATGATATTGTACTACACCTGAGAGAGTTGTTTGAACAACAATCAAGGACGGTTAGATATGATACCTCTAAAGAATTGTTCAGGTGCAAGATGGCAGAGGGAGCACCTGTTGCTCCGCATGTCTTAAAAATAATTGGGCTAATTGAAAAACTGGCCGAATTAGGCTTTAAGATGGATCAGGAGCTGAATGTTGATTTAGTGCTCCAATCTCTGCCAGATTCTTTCTCACAGTTTGTTATGAACTATCAGATGAATAATCTGCAGCATACTTTGCCTCAATTGTTGAATGTGGTGAAAACTGCTGAGAAAGAAATCAAAAAGGGAAAAGGCTCTACTGGTGTGCTTGTCGTTACTTCCTCTAAGAAGAGGAAGAGGCAAGAAAAGGGATTTAAGAAATCCAAAAACAAGCCCACCCAAAAGCCCAAAAAGGCAAAGGCGGACCAGTCCAAAGCAACCTGCTTCCATTGTAATCAAACTGGACATTGGAAAAGGAACTGCAAGTCATACTTGGAGAGCCTGAAGCAAAAGAAGCTTGCTGAAGCTTCATCATCAGGTACATATATGATTGAGATTAATGTGTCTACTTCCAAATCAGACTCTTGGGTATTAGATACCGGATGTGGTTCTCACATTTGCACATCTATGCAGGGTCTAAGGGACAGTAGAAAGCTGGGAAAAGGAGAAGTCACCCTACGTGTGGGCAATGGAGCAAAAGTTGTTGCTTTAGCTGTAGGGACTTATTATATCACTTTACCCAGTGGATTGATTTTAGAATTATTAAATTGTTATTGTGTTCCAGCACTTACTACAAACATCATTTCTATTTCCTGTTTGGATTTAAATGGGTTTCGGATAACCCAGGAGAATAAATGTTGTTCTTTTTCTAAAAATGGTGTGTTTTATGGTTCTGGAAGTTGGAATAACGGTTTATATATTCTAGATCTTGATCATCAAATTCTCAATGTGAGTGGAAAAAGAATGAAAACAGATAAACTAAATAAAACCTACCTCTGGCACTGTAGGCTTGGTCATGTAAATGAAAAACGCATCTCCAAGTTATACCAACACGGATACTTGGATTCATTTGATTATGAATCATATGATACATGCGAAGCTTGTTTACTTGGCAAAATGACCAAAATGCCCTTCACTGGAAAAGGGGAACGAGCCAGTGATTTACTTGGGCTAGTACATACTGATGTATGCGGCCTAATGTCGATCACTGCTAGAGGTAGTTTTTCATACTTCATTACCTTCACAGATGACCATTCGAGATATGGTTACGTGTATTTAATGAAATACAAATCTGAATCCTTTGAAAAGTTTAAGGAATTCAAGAATGAAGTAGAAAAACAAACCAATAAAAGTATTAAGACACTACGATCTGATCGTGGTGGAGAATACTTAAATGACGAGTTTGGAGTTTATTTAAAGGATAATGGAATAGTTCCACAATGGACTCCTCCAGGTACACCACAGTTAAATGGTGTATCTGAAAGGAGAAACCGAACCTTATTGGATATGGTTCGTTCTATGATGAGCCACTCAAGTGCCCCAAAATCGTTTTGGGGATTTGCATTAGATGCAGCCTCTTATACTCTTAATAGAGTACCCACTAAAGTTGTCGACTCCACACCATATGAGATATGGAAAGGAAAGAAACCAAATCTGTCTTATATGAAGGTTTGGGGCTGCCCAACTTATGTGAAGAGGGCAGAGTCAGACAAGTTTGAAGCTAGATCTGACAAATGTTTGTTTGTAGGGTATCCAAGAGAGTCTATAGGATACTATTTCTACAATCCAATTGAGCAAAAGGTGTTTGTCTCAAAACATGCTATTTTTCTAGAGAAAGAATACATTCTAGAAAGAAGCAGTGGGAGTAGAATAGATCTTGAAGAAATTCAGGATCATCCAACAAACATTGAACGATCTAATGAAGAACAGCTTCAACCACATAATGATGGGGCAGATACTGAAGCTGTTGATACACAAGGGCTTCGTAGGTCAGTAAGAACACGCTCAACTCCCAAGAGATACCAATTTCTTGTGAGCCATAGCAATGATGTTCTAGTCATTCAAGATGACGAACCTACTACCTACCAAGAGGCAATAAGTAATCCAGACTCCTCTAAATGGTTAGAAGCCATGAATTCCGAAATAAATTCCATGTATGACAATAAGGTGTGGACCTTAGTTGATCCACCTGAAGGGATAAAACCTGTAGGGTGTAAATGGATCTTCAAGAAGAAGACTGACATGGATGGTAATGTGGTTACCTATAAAGCTAGACTGGTAGCCAAAGGCTACAAGCAGAAAGAGGGAATCGATTACGATGAAACTTTCTCACCAGTAGCTATGCTTAAATCCATTCGGATATTGCTTGCCATAGCAGCATATCATGACTATGAGATTTGGCAGATGGATGTAAAGACCGCGTTCCTTAACGGGACATTGCATGAGGATGTGTATATGACACAACCTGAAGGCTTTACATCTACAAATCCTAGTCAAATATGTAAGCTACAAAAGTCTATTTATGGACTTAAGCAAGCATCTAGGAGTTGGAACATCCGATTCGATGAGACGATCAAAGAGTTTGGATTTCTCAAGAATCCGATGAACCTTGTGTGTATAAGAAAGTTAGTGGGAGTTCGATTGTTTTCCTTATTTTATATGTAGATGACATATTAATAATGGGAAACAATATACCGATGTTACAATCGGTAAAGGGTTGGTTGTCGAAGAACTTTTCCATGAAAGATTTAGGAGAAGCGGCCTATATATTAGGCATTAAGATCTATAGGGATAGATCTAATAGGCTACTAGGTCTTTCACAATCTACATACATTGATAAAGTGCTAAAGAGGTTTAGCATGGATCAGTCTAAGAGGGGTAATTTACCTATGACTCATGGTATAAGCCTTTCTAAAAACATGTGTCCAAAGACACAAGTTGAGACTGATAAGATGCACAATGTTCCATATGCTTCGGCAATTGGATCAATTATGTATGCTATGTTATGTACAAGACCTGATGTCTCCTATGCTCTGAGTGTCACAAGCAGATTTCAAGCTAATCCAGGTGAGGGTCATTGGATAGCCGTTTAGAACATTCTTAAGTACTTAAGAAGGACCAAAGATTTGTTCTTAATTTATGGAAAGGGTGAGTTAGAACTCAAAGGCTATACTGATGCAAGTTTTCAATCAGATAAGGATGATTGTAAATCGCAGTCAGGTTTCATTTTTACTCTTAATGGAGGTGCCGTCTGTTGGAAGAGTTCCAAACAAGACACCACAGCAGATTCTACAACAGAGGCTGAGTATATTGCGGCCGCGGAAGCAGCTAAGGAAGCAGTTTGGATCAAGAAGTTCGTAATTGAACTTGGTGTGGTTCCAACCATCGTTGATCCGGTCACTTTGTACTGTGATAACAATGGGGCTATAGCTCAATCCAAGGAACCTAGGTCTCATCAGCGATCCAAACATGTGCTTAGAAGATTTCACTTGATTAGAGAAATCGTTGCTAGGAATGATGTAAAGATAGAGAGAGTCTCCACAGAGGATAACATAGCTGATCCTCTTACTAAAGTTCTTTCTCAAAAGAAGCATGATAGTCATGTATTATCTTATGGGATCAAAAACAGAGACAATGTGTTTTAGTGCAAGTGGGAGATTGTTGGAATGTATGCCCTAAACAAGCCTTGTCTGAGGTATAATGGCTGCTCACCCTTCTTTTCCATTATCATGATTAGTTGGTATTAATTATAGAATTTTGCAGATCTTGTTTGAAATGGTTTTGGTGATTGGATTGATGAATTTTGAGTTAGGGTTTTGATTTATTCACTTATAATTCTTGTTGGTTAGGTCTTATATGGTGTATATATGTGGTATATAATCTTGTAAAGGAGAAATAGTGGTGGTTTTAAGGTAAAAATATGAATTATAGCTTGATGTAGCAAAATTCCAGATTTCTGGAAAATGAAGCTTCAGTTCTGCCCAGTTCTATTTACCTATGTTAAAGGATGAATTACGCTTAGTACGAAACGTGAAAGTTTTAGAGAATGATATTTTATAGTTTCCTACAAACTTTCAGCTCAATCGGAGCGACGTAACCTCTGAAAAGACTGAAATACCCCTGACTACCATAGATTTGGACCAGTGGACATTTGCAACGTTTCACCAAACTGATCGTATCATTTCACCTTGATACATACTAAAATAACTTTTAACCAAAACATTACAGTTGTAGTGCTATGTCTTAGCTTTCTAACTCCCCTGGAATCACCTCGTTTGGACTTCGGTAGCCTGAGTTATTGTCGTTTACGCATAAGGCGGTTAACAAACCCGAATGTGAGATTCTGGTTCTGTTATTTGCGATTTTGACTTAGATACACTACAAACTGGACTGAGTGGTCTTCATCAAAGTTGTAGGCCTTTGTCTTAGCTTTTAAATGGTATAAATTGTACCCCAATCCGATAAGCGTAGTTTCGGTTGTGTCCGTTACGCAAAACAACGTCAAATCTGTCTTTTGTTTCTTGACTCAACCTTCATTTCCGCACATGTTCCGAGCTTGCTTTTGTACTTGTATGACTTGGAGCCTATGGAATGGCTATTGAAATGAGATGATTTTGTGTGTGACTTTAGGATCGATTGAGAAAAATAATGAAGTCATAAATTGTTGAAAAATAGGTAAATACAAAGGGCGTGCTACCCAAATTTACGCTCGAGAATTAGGTCGATATACTTGCGACTTGAGTAAGGCTTGAGAGCGAATACCACGTGAACCATCTAGGGTATTTACGTTTTCTTTGCCACTTCGACTCAAATAGCGATTTTAAAGTTTTACAAGTGAGTCTAACTTTTACAAATATTTTACTTATGTCCTTTGGTTTCAATGTACTCTTTTCACTACCAAAACTTATATTTTGTACTAGTACGTATTCGAATTTTCTTTGAATCACTTAAATCTTTGATGGTTGAAGTATAATGTGTTCGTTTGATTATATTAGGATACCTTGGAGATTGAGGGTTATCCGGAAGGAACTTTGGACGTTATTTTGCTTAAATAGGTGAGTGTTCCTTGTTTGTTATATTTTCCTTGACTTCATGGCTTCTGTTATTGTTTGACAATGTGTTAAGTGCTTTCAAGGATTTTCAAAACGAGTTTTCTAGGTGAGTGTGTATTTTATCGCGCTCGACCTAAATGAAATGTGAAATTTTTAATGATTTAACGATTGAAACGTTACATGTGCATAGATGTAAGCCTTTTGGCTGAATTGGGCCTGCCTTTCGTTACCGATCGACTCGAGCCAGAAGCGGACTCGGTCGGGCGATATGGTGACCCTGGGTGAATATTTGGTATACTCAAGTATTACCTTATTGTCGGGTGGAGCCTAGCCAACGTCCAGGAGGGGGTGAATGAAATAAATGAACGAACGAGGGTTTTACTTATCGAAATGCTTTTTCAAAATGATTGGAGGAATAAGGGGAATGACAGGAGAATTAACGAACGAACGAACAAATAGTTCCCTGTGAGCTCGTATCCTTTTAATGAATGTGTTATTATCGCTTTCCATTGTAAATGTTTCTTGAACTATTGATACTCTGTGATTAATGTATTGGATTGATTGTTTGATTATGTGTTCGGAACCTCTCTGAGCTTTTAGCTCATTCCTTTAATTTAGTTTTCCTTAATAGGGGACGGCGAGCAGGACGAGAGCTCTGTATAGACTAACCTAGTCTAGTTCTTTGATTTTGTAATGGTTCTTGCCCTAGTGCTTGGCACGGGCTGGATGTGTGGTAAATTGAGAACCTTTGTACATTCGATGTTTGTACTCCCTTTTGAGATAGTAATGTACATAAGTTTTGCTTTAAGTTTCGGATCGTCGTTATATTTATTCTTGTGGATTTATTCTGGTTTTGTTTGAGGGTTGAAGTGAACGATTGAGTCCCGGTGAGAGCTGGGCAGGCGGTCCGCCGAACCCTTTGGTTCGCCTTAGGGGGAGGTGGGGCTGTCACAGTTGGTATCAGAGCCTGCTACGCGTGGTCTCTGCGCGGAGTGAGATTGGGCTAAGTGGTGAATAAGTATGACAGATTAAGTGCTCGTTGAGCTTAAGCTATGGAGTCATGAATTGTTATAGGCCTTAAATCTTTCTCCCGGTATTTGTGGACAATTGATAGGTACGTCAGGTAGGAATCTCGATTGTAGATAGTTTATTCTTGGGACTGGCCAGCTCGAGATGTGAATTATCTTATTTCGGATTCTTGTGCCCGAGTACTCCAGAGTTGAGGCGGTGTTAGGTAGTTGGGATTTGTATTTCGGGAACATGAATAGGCTATATTTGGCAAGGATGAGTACAAGAGATCAATGGACATCTAGTTTGGATAGTTTGGATAGTAAGTGACGTGAGAGACCGGACGGAACCGGAACGATATCGCATTTTCTTTTGATTTGCCCTTATATCGTTATGACATGACATTTGGTGGTGTATTTGTGTATATGCTTCTCTGTCTAATTTGATGTGTATGTGTTCTTGATATGTGGTGTGTTATGTGTGTATATGTCTATCTGTGCATTTGGTACACTAGAATTGAGTTACTACCTTTTGGGTAAAAGAAAAGAAAAGAGAGGAAACCGAACAAAAGTATCAGCACAGGTTTATGCCGTAGACCAGCAACAAGTTCCGGGGTCGTCTGAGGCAACGGAAAGTAAAAATTTCGAGGACGAAATTTCTTAATGGGGAGAGAGTATGAGAACCCAAAAAGTTTCGCATTTTCTCAGCATTTTTTTATTCATTTACCTACATTTTATACTTTCCTTGGAAATATTAAACTTTCTATGCATTTTTACAAGCAAGTACAGTTTTAAATTCATTTTTCAAGTATGAGTTACTGTACGTTAAATTTGAAACGCATTATCGATTTGAGGACCCGTAAAATTCCTTATATTTTGCTTATAAATACCCTTTTATTTGGAAATTATTACTTTATAATGGCCCTACTACCCAATCACCCCACAATAAGTGCAAATGAATATAGAATTATGGGTTTTTCCTTTTCGTTTTCAAGTTAGTGCGAATTAGGGTTTTTACGCCTATCCGTGGTGTGACTATCCGGTACGGAGTGTGGATCAAATTTGGTGATTAAGAGTGAGTTTTAGATGATATTAAGTGTGTGATTAGAAGTGGTAATAATAAGGTAGTGAATTATAAGTTAAAACCCTAGTATACGCGATTTAAGGAAAAACGGGTTGAACCGACGGGTACCGTTCACTACCGATTAAACACCCCACTTGATTAACACTTTCTTATCATAAAATATCCTTGATATTAGTGCAAAATATCAGCCCTTAAACCAGCTCAAGTCTGCCGAAATTGTAGACCAGAATAAGGGAGAAAAGAAAGAAAATTTGACTACCAATCAACTTGTGACACTTGTCAACATTGACCCAAATCAATTCCTATCCTTTTAACCTTCTTGAAGCTTCAATTGCACTTTATTTCAGCCTCAATTTCTTCCATATGATCCGTGAGAAAGAGAGGGAAAAGCCAAGAGAAAGAAACCATAATCCATCTTGAGTTTGATCCACTTGAGTGAGAAAACAAGAAAACTAAACCGATTAATCAATAGTTTGAGAGCTTGGGAAGCTTAAGGAACCAAAAATTTCAAGGAGTAGTGGAGGATCACTCTTGCAAGGCCTTGTCTTGCGGTATAATGGCTGATCACCCTTTCTTTTCCATTAGTCATGATTAATTTGGGTATTAATGTTAGAATTTTGCGATGCTTGTTTGAAATGGTTTTGATGATTGGATGGGTGAATTTTGAGTTAGGGTTTTGATTTATTCACTTATAATTCTTGTTGGTTAGGTGTTATATTGTGTATATATATGGTATATAATCTTGTAAAGGAGAAATAGTGGTGGTTTTAAGGTAAAAATGTGAATTATAGCTTGATGTAGCAAAATTCCAGATTTCTGGAAAATGAAGCTTCAGTTCTGCCCGGTTCTAGTTACCAATGTTAGAGGCTGAATTAGCATAAAACATGAAAGTTGTAGAGAATGATATTTTATAGTTTCCAACAGAATTTCATCTCAATCGGAGCGACGTAACCTCTGAAAAGACTGAAATACCCCTGACTACCATAGATTTGGACCAGTGGACATTTGCAACGTTTCACCAAACTGTTCGTATGTTTTCACCTTGATACGTACTAAACTAACTTTTAGCCAAAACATGACAGTTGTAGTGCTATGTCTTAGCTTTCTAACTCCCCTAGAATCACCTCGTTTGGACTTCGGTAGCCTGAGTTATTGTCGTTTACGCATAAGGCGGTTAACAAACTCGAATGTGAGATTCTGGTTCTGTTATTTGAGATTTTGACTTAGATACACTACAAACTGGACTTAGTGGTCTTCATCAAAGTTCTAGGCCTTTGTCTTCGCTTTAAAATGGTATAAATTTTACCCCAATCCGATAAGCGTAGTTTCTGTTGTGTCCGTTACGCAAAACAACGTCAAATCTATCTTTTGTTTCTTGACTCAACCTTCATTTCCGCACATGTTCCGAGCTTGCTTTTGTACTTGTATGACTTGGAGCCTATGGAATGGCTATTGAAATGAGATGGTTTTGTGTGTGACTTTGGGATTGATTGAGAAAAATAACGAAGTCATCAATTGCTGGAAAATAGGTAAATACAAAGGGCGTGCTGCCCAAATTTACGCTCGAGAATTAGGTCGATATACTTGCGACTTGAGTAAGGCTTGAGAGCGAGTACCACGTGAACCATCTAGGGTATTTACGTTTTCTTTGCCACTTCGACTCAAATAGCGATTTTAAAGTTTTACAAGTGAGTCTAAGTTTTACAAATATTTTACTTATGTCCTTTGGTTTCAATGTACTCTTTTCACTACCAAAACTTATATTTTGTACTAGTACGTATTCGAATTTTCTTTGAATCACTTAAATCTTTGATGGTTGAAGTATAATGTGTTCGTTTGATTATATTAGGATACCTTGGTGATTGAGGGTTATCCGGAAGGAACTTTGGACGTTATTTGCTTAAATAGGTGAGTGTTCCTTGTTTGTTATATTTTCCTTGACTTCATGGCTTGTGTTATTGTTTGACAATGTGTTAAGTGCTTTCAAGGATTTCCAAAACGAGTTTTCTAGGCGAGTGTGTATTTTATCGCGCTCGACCTAAATGAAATGTGAAATTTTTAATGATTTAATGATTGAAACGTTACATGTGCATGGATGTAAGCCTTTTCGCTGAACTGGGCCTACCCTTCGTTACCGATCGACTCGAGCCAGAAGCGGATTCGGTCGGGCGATATGGTGACCCTGGGTGAATATTTGGTATACTCAAGTATTACCTTGTTATCGGGTGGAGCCTAGCCAACGTCCAGGAGGGGGTGAATGAAATAAATGAACGAACGAGGGTTTTACTTATCGAAATGCTTTTTAAAAATGATTGGAGGAATAAGGGGAATGACAGGAGAATGAACGAACGAACGAATAGTTCCCTGTGAGCTCGTATCCTTTTAATGAATGTGTTATTATCGCTTTCCATTGTAAATATTTCTTGAACTATTGATACTCTGTGATTAATGTATTGGATTGGTTGTTTGATTATGTGTTCGGAACCTCTCTGAGCTTTTAGCTCATTCCTTTAGTTTTGTTTTCCTTAACAGGGGACGGCGAG
>NC_040043.1:30841321-30892986 GCF_003713205.1 Coffea eugenioides
CGTGCGATAAGCTATCCTCTCTAGGGCTCAGTCCATAACCTGCATGAATAACACAATTTATATCTTAATCAAGGTTAGCCATGCTTACTTACACCCAAACAAACTACACAAACTTCCATAGAATCACATTCCTAGGTCGCCAAAGTCGCTTCTAACCTAGGCACTCATTCATTAAGTAGCCGGGCACAAGAATCTCAAATAAGATACTTCACAACTCGAGCCGGCCGGTCCCAAGCGTAAATCACCCATATTAAAGATTCCTACCCGACATACATACCTAACTTGCTCAAGTCCCATGATAAAGATCTTTACACTTATGACATGCACGGTTCATAGCTAATGCTCAAAAGAGCACTTATACCTTTGAACGCATTCATGAAAGCAGGACCATAACACCACATAACACCACTTGGCCCAATCTCACTCCGTGCAGAGACCACGCGAAGTGGCTCTGATACCACCTGTGACAGCCCCACCTCACCCTAAGGCGAACCAAAGGGTTCGGCGGACCACCTACCCAGCTCCCGCCAGGACTACAGAGTCGATACACACAAATCCAATAGTACGCGCGAGAATCCAACGAAAACGAACCACTGGAGACCACCAAAAGTTAAAACAGAGCTTACCAACCCATACGGAAGTACGAGACGTCGATTAAACACTTATACATATATTTACATTGGTGTCTTGAACAAATAAACCAAAATACAAGCCAAAGTATTCACACTACACAAAGTACAATTAGGGTTTCAGTTACAGAGAAGCATAAGCAAATAACAAGAGACGTCGTACAACTAGCTCAACTCTTTTCTTCCAAAAATCTTGGTTTCAAAACATGGAACCTTGTAAGGAAAACAAAATAACGGGAAGGGGGTGAGCTTATGCCCAATGAGGTACCAGACATATGGGAGTAAAATCATGGCCTTTCACATTTAACCAATCAGATACATATACCAGATATAAAGGAAAGCAGATTAGACACAATGATTCAAAGGGAAGGATACAGGTGGCTCTCAGGAGCCAGATTTCCATCTGCAGTACTTGATCCGAACCCGTTGACTCTCCGTCAACGTAAATAGAACCAACATATCCGTAGACCCCACTTTACACCAATTTTCCGTCCACCAAACATACCCCTACCGGGCCCGAACGCCGAACAGAACAGAACTGGTAATACTCGAGTATACCAGAATTAAGGGTCTCAATACCCAAAGATTCCTGAAACAGACTACTGTGGGTCGTTATCTAATCGACCAGGCCCTTGCCGGCTCGACTCGAGTAACTTGCCACAGGTGTTGAGCTCAGAGGTCCCAGAAAGGTCGTTGGATACCAGCCTCCAAACGACGTCCGAACAGACTCAGAAACAGATAACAGATTACACATAGTAAAAAGGAAATAGGCATATGGACAGACAAGAGAACGAGTGTGATAAAGTACACCCTCGTCTCTAACAGAACAAACAGATAGTACAGTCATTTAAATCACAGATTGCAGGTGCAGAAACCAAGTTAAGCAACAAATGAGGGGAGTGGTACACTCACCGGTTCAAGTACAGATAGTTCAAAAGTTTTCACTTCAGGTTGGCTTTAATCGCCAAGAAACCCTAAAATCATCAAAGTAAAACAATTGAAGGTTTTACATCCAAAATCGAGTAAACGGAATGCACAAGTGAGGCTCGACTACTTGTCGTACGCCTTTCCAGGTTAAGTACTAGTACAAAAGAATAAAATATGACTTTTTGAGCAAAAAGATAACAGTTGGTCCTAGGGTTACAAACAACCCCCAAAACCCTTCATTTGTACTAAGATCAACTCAACTAAAGAAATCGCGTAGCCCTAAAATTTTGGGCCGCATACCCTCTGTATTTACCTATTTTCCAGCCATTGATGGCTTCATTGTTTTCCTCAATCAATCCAAAAATCACCCACACACTACCAAAAAATAAGGCCCAATAGAACGTATAAGTGTATCGCCAAGCGAGGGACATGCGCGGAAATGAAGTTTATGTTCAAAACCAAAAGACAGTTTTGACGTTACTTAGCGGAAAGATCACAACTAAAGCTACACCAATCGGTTTGGGGTGCAAGTTATACCATTTCGAAGCTAAGACAAGGAGTTAAAACTTTGATGAAGAACCCTCAGTCCAGTTTGAAGTTTATCTAAGTCAAAATTGCCATTCACAGAACCAGATTCTCACATTCGGGCTGGTTAACCGCCTTATGCGTAAACGACAATAACTCAGGCTACCGAAGTCGAAACGAGGTGATTCCAGGGGCGTTGGAAATATAAGACACATACCTACATTCCTTATGAAGACCTCCAAGGCCAAATAATGCATTTTCATGGTCAAAATGGAAAACTCCATGAAAACCGAAATCTGGGCGCGAAACAGGGTTCATGGATAGTCAAGAGTATTTCGGTCTGTTCACAAGCTAAAGTGCTAGGATCGAGCTAAAATTTTGCAGGAAACTAGTTTATACCATTGGCTACAACTTTCATGTTTTTGCCAAAATCTAATTCGGTAAGGATCAGGGTGAAAAGTCACGGTCAGATTTGGTGAAATGACAACCCTGTTCGCTGAACTCCTACCTAGGCCAGTCTGGGTATTTCTGACTTTTCACAAGCTACCAAGCCTAGATTGGGCTGAACATTTACAAGCAACTATAAAACATCATTCTCTACAACTGTCATGTTTTAACCTAAGGCTAATTCGGTCTCTAGCATGCTCAAAAAAATCCAGACAGAACAGGCCTGTTTGGAACCCTAATCTGGAATTTTAGCTTCAAACCCACATTTTTTCACAACCAATCATTTCCAACACATACCAACTCCATCATACACCATAACAAACCATTGATCCATGACTAAACAATAATTTATATATTAAAACAGAAAATTCTCAATAAATAGGAAAATTTGCACATCTCAACCATAAGTCATGAAATAATCCACAACCTAACATATTCAACCTTTATAAACCTCCAATTCCACATTATTAAGGACAAAAGAGAATTTCCTTGACAACTTACCTTTCTAACTCCAAGAAGCAAGACAATTAGAGCTTGTTCTTCACAAATGGCTCCACACAACACCTTAAACTAGCTTAGCAACTCACTTTTGTGGAGGATTTTGAAATTTAAACAGTTGGTTTGTGAGATTCAAGCAAGAAATTGAGGAAACTAGTTGAGAGTGTCGCGCCCCACTTTTTGATGATGTGTGATGTGTGTGTAGTGTGGTGTGAACGTGTGCAAAATGAAAATAAAGGCCATGGGACTTGATAATGCGACGGTTTGGCCATATAAAGTTCAAAAAGGGTTTTTTGTATCAAAAATGGAGTCGCCACTTGGTATAGAGTTAGGGTGTACCAAGTCACCCAAAAATGATTTTTGTTTTTGAATGAAAAAGTAAATAAACCCTTTTAGAGAACTTTTGGGTCTACGTAACCAAAAGAGGGATCGGGGGTCACATTTGACGAAGGGGAAGGCAAGGATAAAAATCCAAGGCACCCCTTCGACCTAGCCAAGGCTAGTTGCATGACTTAAACCAATTTTCCCTAATTTTTCTACCCAAGGTATGTATCGCGTGTTGGATATGTCTATATGAATGCAAAACCCTAGACCTAGGGGTATTGGGGGAAATTTCTCTTCAAAGGTTGAGTGGTGCCAATCACATTAATTGCGAAGCCCACTAATGATCCTTTAGAGAGGTCACACGTAATCCTAAATGACGTAAAATGAGTGGAATGCATGCCATGTGAAAGTGTGAGTTTGTGTGAAGTGAGAAAAATGATAAAAGTAATAAGATATAAGTGGAGGTGTGCAAATGTCTTTACAAGGTAAGGTAAGTAAAGAATAATAAGGTGAAAAAATGCCATAAGGTGCATGTGTGCAAATAAAAGTGTAAAGTGTGAGTAGTTAAGTGAAAACGTCCAAAAGTAGTGTGAAGTGAGAATGTAGAAAAAGGAATGGAACATAAAGTAAGTGATAGTGAATGAATGAAATGCATGAATCCTATAGGAATGCAAGCAAAACGGGTACGGGGACTCCTAACTTTGTGACTTGATTTTTCCTTTGATAGAGGGAATATAAGCGTGCTAAGGCTTAGAAAAAGCCACACTCGTCTATATCCCATATTTAAGGGGACTCTTCAGGCAAATGTACCCTAACTAGCATGAGATGCAAGACCTAAAGTGAGGGGAAAGGGGAATCGAGGAGCATGCCAGATGATAAAACTAAGGAAAAATGCATGATATGTAGTGAACAGGCAAATAATGCATTAATGAATGGGGATGACCTATTGGGTCTAGCGTTGGACTAGCCCTTTCTATGAATTCCTAATGAAATAATGAGCCACAACTAGCATTGGACTAGTGTGGTGACGTACATTCATCCATCACATTCATTCATGGCTATGGAAAGCGATTAGACATGCCAAACACCTATAAGCACATAGCACATAACAATTAGCATGCTCGACTAAATGCAAGAACCTAATAAAGCAAATTAACACATAGCAACAAAAACAAGCAATCAAGCTAATAAACCTATTACATTTGCTAGCTAGGCACAATGTCTTCAATAGGTCTTCATCAAGTGCTCCCCAAGCCCTATCTATTACAAGCCAAGAGGTGTACACATACCCCATAATGAATAACTTAAATAAAAGTAAAGGTAAATGAAATAAATGCAAAGACTTAAAGAAAGGCAAGGAAAGCAACGTAGACATGCAATTCACACTTAGCACGTTGGATCACATAGGAGAAATGAAAATCAAGGAGATAGAGGTTACCTCCCTTGTAATTGGGCACCAATGAAGCGAAATCACTTATTTATCTTCCAAAATAAAAGAAATGGTCAAGGCACCAATTTATTTGGAAAAAATAAAGAAAATAGGCAAACACAAGCTCACTTGGTCATAAAGCCCCTAAAATCATGAATTAAGTGCAATTGAAACAAAGCATGGTAGTCAATTGAAGCAAGCAAGCAATGAAATTGTAGAATTAAAATTGCCAAGGACCAAATTGATGAAATTATTCAATTGATTGGGACCTAGTAGAACAAGGGGAGACTTGAGGGATCAAAGTGCAGTTTTCAGCAATTGTTTCATGCAAAACTCATGCAAGCTACGTAGACAAGAAAACTTCTGCAATTTACTTTCTATTCCAACTTCTATCAACCGAGAAAGAAAACTGCTGCACTTCTCATTTCCATTTCCAAGCTTTGATCAAAACATTTCATCTAAGCATAATCATTTCATCATTTGCAAGATTAAGGCAGCTATTCTTATTGCAGGATTAAAACAAGAAGTGAAGCTGGCCATCAAGGGTGAAAAACTAAACAGCAAGACAGCAATAAAAGGAAAACATGTCGCAGGTTTTCTGCAACAGAAAATTCGGCAGCTTGCCAAACGTTCTTCAACCAAGAAGACATCATCCCATGCTCCACTCTTATGCGCAAAAAACATTAGCTAAACACACAATTCCGTTGCACATATGAAGTTGGAAGCTGACCATCAAGAAAGTAAAAAAACTAAACAGAAAAGAAGAAAGAGTGCAGCAAAGTTTTTCGGCGATCAGCTTCCTAAATTTCAAAGCTTCGGCAACCGAGAATGAATCAGGATTTTTCAATCAAGCATCAAAAACTTTGGATTAAACAACAGCTACCTAAAACCGCAAGCCCAAACAAGAAAAACACTTAAGATAGCCATCATGCAAATCTGGAAAATCAGAAGATTTGCTGCAATTTTCAGCCACGACTTGTCCAGAATTTCCAGTTTATCATGCCAACAGAAATAGAATCATGAAGCCTGTGGGTTTATCCATCGAACCCCCCCCTTTTACAGTCAGATCAAATCAAGAGAAACACAAGCTTCAGTGGTTCTAAGCTAACCCAATCCAGATTCACGCACCAAAGGAAACCAGAGGCACGATCATGAACTTCTGGTAATACCTAGGCTGATGATGCAAACTACCCTTCACATATTTAAACCGCAAAGCACAGAGCTTTATTTAGTCAAACACACAACAAACGCAATCCCAGGCATATACTTCATCTTAAAAGAACAGAACAACGCAAAACCTTGTCTGACTTCAACTTTAGTAAACCAGATTTTTTAAAACAAACCCACCAGACAATCGATAGCAAAAATGCAGTCAGGGTGGACGTACAAAACTGGCTTTGCGACCCAAACCTTAAAACGAACAGAGAAGAGATTGAAGATTACCTATTTCGCTGCTCCCGGAGTTAAATCACCGTGGGTAGTCCCGGATTGGCCGAACCCGAACTGCGAACTTTGACAAAGGGCCGTGGAGCTTCGAGCTTTAGGCTTCATCTCTTTACGGTTTCCTTCGATGGGTTTCTCTTCCTCCACTCTTTTGGTTCTTTCTCAGCCGCCAACCACCTGATGCTATTCTCCAGCTCTTGCTCTCGGTTTCTTCCCCTCCCCCAGCTCTCTTTTCTCTCTGGTTTTTTTCTTTCTCTTTGCCGTCCCTCTCTTCACTCCCGTAACCTCTTTCTCTCTCTCCCAACCTAGCCTTTTGCATCGCTCTCTGCTTTTTCTCTTCCCGTTAGCTTTTTTGGTTTTCTCTTCTCTTCCCAAATTTCTGCAGCCGTCCCTCGATCTCTCCTTGCGGCTACTGCCTCTCTTTTCTTTTATATGGGATCCCTAGCCCTAAAGCCCAGTCCTTTCTCTCATATTTGCAGCCCAAGGGCTGCCCCAAAGCTTCCTTGCAAGCTGCGACCAAAACGCAGATTGCATACCGCGGTTTCCATTTTTTTTTTTTTTTTTTTTTTTTAACTAATACAATAACAACAAAAATAAATAACAAAACAATTTAATTATCATTGGACGAAAAATAAATAAGCTAGAAACAACAAAGTGCAAACTCCAATTCATTTTTTCCATTTTTCCATTTTTCATTTTTCCTTTTTCTTTAAATAATGAAACTAAATCCCTAAACAACTAAAACATATTTTTTGGAACGTTTTTATTTTCCCTTTGAGAAATTCTAGCTAAAATGGCTAAAATAACTAAAACTAAAAGTAAATAAAACTAAATGTGACAAATAAAAATAGAACAAATAAATAATAAAACACCAAAAATTTGGTGTCTATAGAGAGCTTTCTTTTCTTTTCTTCTAGTAAGGGAGTCGGCCAAGAGGAGTAGAAACAATATGATTTTTGGGTCAAAATTGAGTATTAGTAAAGGTAAGAAATAATGGTCAAAGTCCAAGCTCGAATGAAAAAACGACACATGGCACCTTTTAAGTTTAACACTTATCCTTTTGTCTCTCCAATACAAATCCATATAGGTAACTTCTAATTATCTCTTAACACCTAGTAAATTAATCCCGGTATACAAAACTTAACCTAATTGGTCGAATTTTACCGAACTTACAGCACTAGTGGGCACCCATATCCGGTATCCGCTCTTAATTTCTCAAAAATTAACCGATACTAGAAAAATCATTGAAAAACTATATTTACTCATAAAACTTATCTTGAAAATTTTCCTAATAAAGAAAATGCAGAAAAGCATGCAATTAAATAGAATAAAACCTAGAAAATAAGAAAATTACGGGTCCTCACACTCTCTCCCCCTTAAAGAAATTTCGTCCTCGAAATTTTCTTATCATTGGGATCCATCAAAATTCAAGGTAACCAATGGACCATACCTTCTACGTTCTCAGATGAGTCAGGGCCCTGATGATGCTCTAGGGAATATACTCGAGCCGGTACCTTCGCTCCAGTCCCTTCTCCTTTCGACTGTCTAGGGTTGGTGTTGGCTGGTTGCTGAGAGTTGGTCTTGGTTGGTGGCGGAGTCCCTCTCCTTTCGCGCAGTCGAGCTGGACAGTTAGCAATTCGATGTTCGGCGCTCCCACAGCGCAGGCATTTTTCTTCTTTATTCCAAACAATTTGCCTCCGTGTGATTTGGCCCTCCGCAATATCCACAGGGATCTCGAGTAGCAGAGACCGATCCTCCCGGTGAGACACTACTGGCCACCCCCGGTTGTCGTACTCTCCCGTTTCCTTTTCCACTCTTAGGGGGTGTGCTCTTATCTTCCTGTTCCGAGCTGCTCCCAGGAAAGTCCCTTTTTTTGGTTTGGAAGTTTCTAACTTCTAACCTCGCAGTTTCAACTCGCTGGGCCTTCCCCACCGCATCACTAAAGGCATTAAGTTGGGCTACCGCCAGATCCTTCTGAATTTCAACATTTAATCCTTGGATGAATCGTCTTATCCGTTTTTGTTCGGTTACAATCAGTTCGGGCGCAAATTTAGACAATCGAGTGAATTGACTCTCATACTCGGCTACGGTCTGAGTTCCTTGGCGAAGCCGAATAAATTCATCTTCCTTCTTTTCTTGGATTAGAGGAGGAAAAAACTTGGCATTAAATTCTCTCATAAAGTTCGCCCACGTCCTCGGGGTTTGTTCTCTTTCCCATTTCATTCGAATGACATTCCACCAGGAACGGGCGACTCCCTCTAGCTGAAAGACAGCAAATGTCACCTGTCTCTCCTCAGTGTAGTGTAATGCAGTAAAAATATCGATCATCTTCTCCAGCCACCTCTCAGCCACGTCAGGATCAGGGCCTCCGAGAAATTTGGGTGGGGAGAACTTTTGAAATCTCTCAAGGGCTCTATCCTCGCCCTCTATATGATTAGCAGGGTTTCCAGGTTGAGGATTGGGATTTTGGCCCTGGTGTTCCACTATGTGGGCTAGCAGATCGGTCATGCGCTGAATAGCAGCGGCTACTTGGGCATTTGGGTCGGCCCTAGGTTCAGGTATTGGTTCCCGATTACCCCCTTCATTCGTGGGTTGCTTACGCCCGCGCCCACGACATCGTCCACTACGAGAACCCTCCATTGGTCTATCCAATTTAGGGTCGAATCGTGAATATAACATTAAATAAACAAGTAACTAGAGGTACACACAGATCAAAAGCATAGATACATCACACAACGTTATCAAACAAATCACACGGTAACAGTCAGTTAACTACAAATAAAGAAAGCCATGAAGGTAGCGGGGTCATCCAAAAGATACTATAGATAAACAAGGCCAAAAGTACAACAATAACGTGCGATAAGCTATCCTCTTTAGGGCTCAGTCCATAACCTGCATGAATAACACAATTTATATCTTAATCATGGTTAGCCATGCTTACTTACACCCGAACAAACTACACAAACTTCCATAGAATCACATTCCTAGGTCGCCAAAGTCGCTTCTAACCTAGGCACTCATTCATTAAGTAGCCGGGCACAAGAATCTCAAATAAGATACTTCACAACTCGAGCCGGCCGGTCCCAAGCGTAAATCATCCATATTAAAGATTCCTACCCGACATATATACCTAACTTGCTCAAGTCCCATGATAAAGATCTTTACACTTATGACATGCACGGTTCATAGCTAATGCTCAAAAGAGCACTTATACCTTTGAACGCATTCACGAAAGCAGGACCATAACACCACTTGGCCCAATCTCACTCCGCGTAGAGACCACGCGAAGTGGCTCTGATACCACCTGTGACAGCCCCACCTCACCCTAAGGCGAACCAAAGGGTTCGGCGGACCGCCTGCCCAGCTCCCGCCAGGACAACAGAGTCGATACACACAAATCCAATAGTACGCGCGAGAATCCAACGAAAACGAACCACTGGAGACCACCAAAAGTTAAAACAGAGCTTACCAACCCATACAAAAGTACGGGACGTCGATTTTCCGCTTATACATATATTTACATTGGAGTCTTGAACAAATAAATCAAAATACAAGCCAAAGTATTCACACTACACAAAGTACAATTAGGGTTTCAGTTACAGAGGAGCATAAGCAAATAACAAAAGAAGTCCTACAACTAGCTCAACTCTTTTCTTCCAAAAATCTTGGTTTCAAAACATGGAACCCTGTAAGGAAAACAAAATAACGGGAAGGGGGTGAGCTTATGCCCAATGAGATACCAGACATATGGGAGTAAAATCATGGCCTTTCACATTAAACCAATCAGATACATATTCCAGATATAAAGGAAAGCAGATTAGACACAATGATTCAAAGGGAAGGATACCGGTGGCTCTCAGGAGCTAGATTTCCATCTGCAGTACTTGATCCGAACCCGTTGACTCTCCGTCAACGTAAATAGAAGCAACATATCCGTAGACCCCACTTTACACCAATTTTCCGTCCACCAAACACACCCCTACCGGGCCCGAACGCCGAAAAGAACAGAAGTGGTAATACTCGAGTATACCGGAATTAAGGGTTTCAATACCCAAAGATTCCTGAAACAGACTACTGTGGGTCGTTATCTAATCGACCAGGCCCTTTCCGGCTCGACTCGAGTAACTTGCTACAGGTGTTGAGCTCAGAGGTCCCAGAAAGGTCGTTGGATACCAGCCACCAAACGACGTCCGAACGGACTCAGAAACAGATAACAGATTACACACAATAAATAGGAAATAGGCATATGGACAGACAAGAGGACGAGTGTGATAAAGTACAGCATCGTCTCAAATAGAACGAACAGATAGTACAGTCATTTAAATCACAGATTGCAGGTGCAGAAACCAAGTTAAGCAACAAATGAGGGGAGTGGTACACTCACCGGTTCAAGTACAGATACTTCAAAAGTTTTCACTTCAGGTTGCCTTTAATCGCCAAGAAACCCTAAAATCATCAAAGTAAAACAATTGAAGGTTTCACATCCAAAATCGAGTAAACGGAATGCACAAGTGAGGCTCGACTACTTGTCGTACGCCTTTCCAGGTTAAGCACTAGTACAAAAGAATAAAATATGACTTTTTGAGCAAAAAGATAACAGTTGGTCCTAGGGTTACAAATACCCCCCAAAACCCTTCATTTGTACTAAGATCAACTCAACTAAAGAAATCGCGTAGCCCTAAAATTTTGGGCAGCATGCCCTCTGTATTTACCTATTTTCCAGCCATTGATGGGTTCATTGTTTTCCTCAATCAATCCCAAAATCACCCACACATTACCAAAAAATAAGGCCCAATAGAACGTATAAGTGTATCGCCAAGCGAGGGACATGCGCAGAAATGAAGTTTATGTTCAAAACCAAAAGACAGTTTTGACGTTACTTAGCGGAAAGATCACAGCTAAAGCTACACCTATCGGTTTGGGGTGCAAGTTATACCATTTCGAAGCTAAGACAAGGAGCTAAAACTTTGATGAAGAACCCTCAGTCCAGTTTGTAGTGTATCTAAGTCAAAATTGCCATTCACAGAACCAGAATCTCACATTTGGGCTGGTTAACCGCCTTATGCGTAAACGACAATAACTCAGGCTACCGAAGTTGAAACGAGGTGATTCTAGGGGCGTTGGAAATATAAGACACATACCTACATTCCTTATGAAGACCTCCAAGGCCAAATCATGCATTTTCATGGTCAAAAATGGAAAATTCCACGAAAACAGAAATCTGGACGCGAAACAGGGTTCATGGATAGTCAAGGGTATTTCGGTCAGTTCACAAGCTACAGTGCTAGGATCGAGCTGAAATTTTGCAGGAACCTAGTTTATACCATGGGCTACAACTTTCATGTTTTGGCCAAAATCTAATTCGGTAAGGTTTAGGGTGAAAAGTCACGGTCAGATTTGGTGAAATGACAACCCTGTTCGCTGAACTCCTACCAAGGCCAGTCTGGGTATTTCCGACTTTTCACAAGTTACCAAGCTCAGATTGGGCTGAAAATTTACAAGAAACTATAAAATATCATTCTCTACAACTGTCATGTTTTAACCTAAGACTAATTCGGTCTCTAGCATGCTCAAAAAAATCCGGACAGAACAGGCCTGTTTGGAACCCTAATCTGGAATTTTAGCTTCACACCCACAATTTTTCACAACCAATCATTTCCAACACATACCAACTCCATCATACACCATAACAAACCATTGATCCATGACTAAACAATAATTTATATATTAAAACAGAAAATTCTCAATAAATAGGAAAATTTGCACATCTCAACCATAAGTCATGAAATAATCCACAACCTAACATATTCAACCTTTATAAACCTCCAATTCCACATTATTAAGGACAAAAGAGAATTTCCTTGACAACTTACCGTTGTAACTCCAAGAAGCAAGACAACTAGAGCTTGTTCTTCACAAATGGCTCCACACAACACCTTAAACTAGCTTAGCAACACACTTTTGTGGAGGATTTTGAAATTTAAACAGTTGGTTTGTGAGATTCAAGCAAGAAATTGAGGAAACTAGTTGAGAGCTTTCTTTTCTTTTCTTCTAGTAAGGGAGTCGGCCAAGAGGAGTAGAAACAATATGATTTTTGGGTCAAAATTGAGTATTAGTAAAGGTAAGAAATAATGGTCAAAGTCCAAGCTCGAATGAAAAAACGACACATGGCACCTTTTAAGTTTAACACTTATCCTTTTGTCTCTCCAATACAAATCCATATAGGCAACTACTAATTATCTTTTATCACCGAGTAAATTAATCCCGGTATACAAAACTTAACCTAATTGGTCGAATTTTACCGAACTTACCGCACTAGTGGGCACCCATATCCGGTATTCGCTCTTAATTTCTCAAAAATTAACCGATACTAGAAAAATCATTGAAAAACTATATTTACTCATAAAACTTATCTTAAAAATTTTCCTAATAAAGAAAATGCAAAAAAGCATGCAATTAAATAGAATAAAACCAAGAAAATAAGAAAATTACGGGTCCTCACACTCTCTCCCCCTTAAAGAAATTTCGTCCTCGAAATTTTCTTATCATTGGGATCCATCAAAATTCAATGTAACCAATGGACCATACCTTCTACGTTCTGAGATGAGTCAGGGCCCTGATGATGCTCCAGGGAATATACTCGAGCCGGTACCTTCACTCCAGTCCCTTCTCCTTTCGACTGTCTAGGGTTGGTCTTGGCTGGTTGCTGAGAGTTGGTCATGGTTGGTGGCGGAGTCCCTCTCCTTTCGCGCAGTCGAGCTGGACAGTTAGCAATTCTATGTTCGGCGCTCCCACAGCGCAGGCATTTTCCTTCTTTCTTCCAACAATTTGCCTCCGTGTGATTTGGCCCTCCGCAATATCCACAGAGATCTCGAGTAGCAGAGACCGATCCTCCCGGTGAGACACCACTGGCCACCCCCGGTTGTCGTACTCTCCCGTTTCCTTTTCCACTCTTAGGGGGTGTGCTCTTATCTTCCTGTTCCGAGCTGCTCCCAGGAAAGCCCCTTTTTTTGGTTTGGAAGTTTCTAACTTGTAACCTCGCAGTTTCAACTCGCTGGGCCTTCTCCACCGCATCACTAAAGGCATTAAGTTGGGCTACCGCCAGATCCTTCTGAATTTCAACATTTAATCCTTGGATGAATCGCCTTATCCGTCTTTGTTCGGTTACAATCAGTTCGGGCGCAAACTTAGACAATCGAGTGAATTGACTCTCATACTCGGCTACGGTCTGAGTTCCTTGACGAAGCCGAATAAATTCATCTTCCCTCTTTTCTTGGATTAGAGGAGGGAAAAACTTGGCATTAAATTCTCTCATAAAGTTCGCCCACGTTCTCGGGGTTTGTTCTCTTTCCCATTTCATTCGAATGACATTCCACCAGGAACGGGCGGCTCCCTCTAGTTGAAAGACAGCAAATGTCACCTGTCTCTCCTCAGTGTAGTGTAATGCAGCAAAAATATCGATCATCTTCTCCAGCCACCTCTCAGCCACGTCAGGATCAGGGCCTCCGAGAAATTTGGGTGGGAAGAACTTTTGAAATCTCTCAAGGGCTCTATCCTCGCCCTCTATATGATTAGCAGGGTTTCCAGGTTGAGGATTGGGATTTTGGCCCTGGTGTTCCACTATGTGGGCTAGCAGATCGGTCATGCGCTGAATAGCAGCGGCTACTTGGGCATTTGGGTCGGCCCTAGGTTCAGGTATTGGTTCCCGATTACCCCCTTCATTCGTGGGTTGCTTACGCCCGCGCCCACGACCTCGTCCACTACGAGAACCCTCCATTGGTCTATCCAATTTAGGGTCGAATCGTGAATATAACATTAAATAAACAAGTAACTAGAGGTACACACAGATCAAAAGCATAGATACATCACACAACGTTATCAAACAAATGACACGGTAACAGTCAGTTAACTACAAATAAAGAAAGCCATGAAGGTAGCGGGGTCATCCAAAAGGTACTATAGATAAACAAGGCCAAAAGTACAACAATAACGTGCGATAAGCTATCCTCTCTAGGGCTCAGTCCATAACCTGCATGAATAACACAATTTATATCTTAATAAAGGTTAGCCATGCTTACTTACACCCGAACAAACTACACAAACTTCCGTAGAATCACATTCCTAGGTCGCCAAAGTCGCTTCTAACCTAGGCACTCATTCATTATGTAGCCGGGCACAAGAACCTCAAATAAGATACTTCACAACTCGAGCCGGCCGGTCCCAAGCGTAAATCATCCATATTAAAGATTCCTACCCGACATACATACCTAACTTGCTCAAGTCCCATGATAAAGATCTTTACACTTATGACATGCACGGTTCATAGCTAATGCTCAAAAGAGCACTTATACCTTTGAACGCATTCACGAAAGCAGGACCATAACACCACTTGGCCCAATCTCACTCCGCATAGAGACCACGCGAAGTGGCTCTGATACCACCTGTGACAGCCCTACCTTACCCTAAGGCGAACCAAAGGATTCGGCGGACCGCCTGCCCAGCTCCCGCCAGGACAACAGAGTCGATACACACAAATCCAATAGTACGCGCGAGAATCCAACGAAAACGAACCACTGGAGACCACCAAAAGTTAAAACAGAGCTTACCAACCCATATGGAAGTACGGGACGTCGATTAAACACTTATACATATATTTACATTGGAGTCTTGAACAAATAAATCAAAATACAAGCCAAAGTATTCACACTACACAGTACAATTAGGGTTTCAGTTACAGAGGTGCTTAAGCAAATAACAACAGAAGTCCTACAACTAGCTCAACTCTTTTCTTCCAAAAATCTTGGTTTCAAAACATGGAACCATATAAGGAAAAGAAAATAACGGGAAGGGGGTGAGCTTATGCCCAATGAGGTATCAGACATATGGGAGTAAAATCATGGCCTTTCACATTTAACCAATCAGATACATATACCAGAGATAAAGGAAAGCAGATTAGACACAATGATTCAAAGGGAAGGATACCGGTGGCACTCAGGAGCCAGATTTCCATCTGCAGTACTTGATCCGAACCCGTTGACTCTCCGTCAACGTAAATAGAAGCTACATATCCGAAGACCCCACTTTACACCAATTTTTGAGAACCAACCACAAGTGAGGCTCGACTACTTGTCGTACGCCTTTCCAGGTTAAGTACTAGTATAAAAGAATAAAATATGAATTTTTGAGCAAAAAGATAACAGTTGGTCCTAGGGTTACAAACAACCCCCAAAACCCTTCATTTGTACTAAGATCAACTCAACTAAAGAAATCGCGTAGCCCTAAAATTTTGGGCAGCATGCCCTCTGTATTTACCTTTTTCCAGCCATGATGGCTTCATTGTTTTTCTCAATCAATCCCAAAATCACCCACACACTACCAAAAAAATAAGGCCCAATAGAACGTATAAGTGTATAGCCAAGCGAGGGACATGCGCGGAAATGAAGTTTATGTTCAAAACCAAAAGACAGTTTTGACGTTACTTAGCGGAAAGGTCACAACTAAAGCTACACTTATCGGTTTGGGGTGCAAGTTATACAATTTCGAAGCTAAGACAAGGAGCTAAAACTTTGATGAAGAACCCTCAGTCCAGTTTGTAGTGTATCTAAGTCAAAATTGCCATTCACAGAACCAGAATCTCACATTCGGGCTGGTTAACCGCCTTATGCGTAAATGACAATAACTCAGGCTACAGATGTCAAAACGAGGTGATTCCTGGGGCGTTAGAAATATAAGACATATACCTACATTCCTTATGAAGACCTCCAAGGCCAAATCATGCATTTTCATGGTCCAAAATGGAAAACTCAACGAAAATAGAAATCTGGGCGCGAAACAGGGTTGATGGATAGTCAAGGGTATTTCGGTCAGTTCACAAGCTACAGTACTAGGATCGAGCTGAACTTTTGTAGAAAACTAGTTTATACCATTGGCTACAACTTTCATGTTTTGGCCAAAATCTAATTCGGTAAGGATCAGGGTGAAAAGTCACGGTCAAATTTGGTGAAATGACAACCCTGTTCGCTGAACTCCTACCTAGGCTAGTCTGGGTATTTCCCACTTTTCACAAGCTACCAAGCTCAGATTGGGCTGACAATTTACAGGAGACTATAGAAAATCATTCTCTACAACTTTCATGTTTTAACCTAAGGCTAATTCGGTCTTTAGCATGGTCGAAAAAATCCGGACAGAACAGGCCTGTTTGGAGCCCTAATCTAGAATTTTAGCTTCAAACCCGCAATTTTTCACAACCAATCATTTCCAACACATACCACCTCCATCATACACCATAACAAACCATTGATCCATGACTAAACAATAATTTATATATTAAAACAGAAAATCCTCAATAAATAGGAAAATTTACAAATCTCAACCATAAGTCATGAAATAATCCACAACCTAACATATTCAACCTTTATAAACCTCCAATTCCACATTATTAAGGACAAAAGAGAATTTCCTTGAAATCTTACCTTTGTAACTCCAAGAAGCAAGACAACTAGAGCTTGTTCTTCACAAATGGCTCCACACAACACCTTAAACTAGCTTAGCAACTCACTTTTATGGAGAATTTTGAAATTTAAACGGTTGGTTTGTGAGATTCAAGCAAGAAATTGAGGAAACTAGTTGAGAGCTTTCTTTTCTTTTCTTCTAGTGAGGGAGTCGGTCAAGAGGAGTAGAAACAATATGATTTTTGGGTCAAAATTGAGTATTAGTAAAGGTAAGAAATAATGGTTAAAGTCCAAGCTCGAATGAAAAAACGACACATGCCACCTTTTAAGTTTAACACTTATCCTTTTGTCTCTCCAATACAAATCCATATAGGTAACTTCTAATTACCTCTTATCACATTAATCCCGGTATACAAAACTTAACCTAATTGGCCGAATTTTACCGAACTTACCGCACTAGTGGGCACCCACATCCGGTATTCGCTCTTAATTTCTCAAAAATTAACTGATACTAGAAAAATCATTGAAAAACTATATTTACTCATAAAACTTGTCTAGAAAATTTTCCTAATAAAGAAAATGCAGAAAAGCATGCACTTAAATAGAATAAAACCTAGAAAATAAGAAAATTATGGGTCCTCACAGTTTGTGCAAGGATTTTTTCCCTATTATGCAAAAAGAGTTTGAGATGAGTATGATAGGAGAATTAAACTTCTTCCTTGGGCTACAAGTGGTTCAAATTCAAGAAGACACGTTCATCAATCAAGTTAAATACACCAAGGAGCTGCTCAAAAGATTTGGAATAGAGGATTCAAAGCAAGTTGGAACACCAATGTGCACATCTACCAAGCTTGACAAGGATGAAGAAGGTGTAAATGTTAATGAAAAGAAGTATAGAGGTATGATAGACAGCTTACTTTATTTAACCGCAAGTAGACCTAATATTATGTTTGCTGTTTGCTTGTGTACCCGTTTCCAATCTTGTCCAAAAGAATCTCACTTGATTGCTGTGAAAAAAATCTTTAGATACTTGAAAGGAACCTTGAACTATGGTCTTTAGTATCTAAGATGTCGTAAATTTCCTCTATGTGGTTTCTCGGATATTAAAGTGGACTCGACCAAAGTGGAAGTACCTGTATTAGCTTTACCTAATGGGAAGGATAGTTTTAATGGTATATACAGATGCTTGAAAAGAAGGTTTGGGATGCGTATTGATGCAAAATGGTAAAGTGATTGCGTATGCCTCTAAGAAATTAAAGCCGCACGAGAGAAATTACCCAATTCATGATTTGGAATTAGCGGCTGTAGTATTTGCATTAAAGAAGTGGAGACATTACCTGTATGGAGTGACGTTTGAGGTTTTCACGGACCATAAGAGTCTTAAATATTTGTTTTCTCAAAAGGAGCTGAATTTGAGACAATGTAGATGGATCAAATTTTTGGAGGATTACGATTGCACGATAAAGTATCATCCAGGGAAATCCAATAAAGTGATGCTTTAAGTCGTCAAGTGCAAGTGCCAGGATTGATGATTAAAGAATTGCACTTGTTGGAAGAGATTAGTTGTTGGAATTCTCGTCTTGAACCGAGGAAAGTAATCCTTGGAAATATTGTCATGAAATCCACTTTGTTGGAACGCATCAAGGAAGCTCAGGAAAAAGACGTTGAAGTGGAAAAGTGGTTGGAGAAAGTTAATAAAGGAGAAAAGTCGGATTTTAATTTGGGAGTAAATGGTGTGTTGAGATTTCGAAATCGTACAGTGATGCCAAAGGACGAAGAGTTTAAGAAGGAAATCTTAGATAAAGCGCACTGTTCTAAGTATACGATACATCCTGGAGGGAATAAAATGTACCAAGATTTGAAGAGTTTGTACTGGTGGAAGAACATGAAAAAGAAAATTACCCAATTTATCCAAACTTGTTTAATTTGCCAGCAAATTAAAGCCGAGCATCAGAAACCATCAGGTCTTTTGCAACCTTTAGAGATACCCGAGTGGAAGTGAGAAAATATCACCATGGATTTTGTATCTGGATTGCCAAGGACACAAAGAGGTCATGATGCAGTTTGGGTAATAGTAGATAGATTGACCAAATCGGCTCACTTTTTGCCGATTAGTATGAAGTACCCATTGGAGAAATTAGCTAAATTATACTTGGATGAGATTATAAGGCTAAATGGTATACTAGTAAGTATTGTGTCCGATCGAGACCCTAGGTTTGTTTCATGGTTCTGGCAGAAAATGCAAGAAGTGTTGGGAAATAAATTGAATTCAAACTGATGGACAGTCTGAAAGGATGATTCAAACTCTTGAGGACATGTTGAGGACCTGTATTTTGGACTTCGGAGAGAGTTGAAGTAAGTATTTGACTTTGGTAGAATTTGCCTATAATAATAGTTTCCATTCATCCATTCAAATGGCTCCGTATGAAGCTCTATATGGACGAAAGTGTAGATCTCCGATTTGTTAGGATGAAGTAGGTGAACGAAAGATTTTAGACCCAACTACAATACCATGGATTGAGGAGGCGCGAGAGAAAGTGAAGTTAATGCACCAGAGAATTGAAACAGCACAGAGTCGTCAGAAGAGTTATGCCGACTATCGAAGGAAGAATTTAGAGTTTGCGGTAGGAGACCAAGTTTTCCTTAAGATTACATCTCTCAAAGCAAGTTCGATGGCAGGAAGAGGAAAGAAACTACAACCAAAATTTGTAGGACCTTATAAGATACTTCAACGCGTGAAAAACGTAGCTTATAAGTTGGAATTGCTCTGAAGTCTGTCTCGGATCCACAATGGTTTTCACGTGTCCATACTTAAGAAATATCATCCAGAACCGTCTCATGTTCTACAATCGGAGAATATTGAGATTGATGAGGCGCTAACTTATGAGGAAAGGTCAGTGAAGCTTTTAGATCGTAAAGTGAAAGAATTGAGGAATAAGCGAATCCCGTTGGTGAAAGTTCTTTGGAAGAACCACGGACTCGAAGAAGCAATTTGGGAAGTAGAAGAAGAGATTCGAGAAAAATATCCAGATCTATTTCAAGATCAAGGTACAAATTTCGAGAATGAAATTCTTTTAAGGAGGAGAGGATGTGAGGACTCATATTTTTATTCTTAGAATAATTATTTTTTTAATTATTTACCCTATAATTAGTTAATTATATTATCATTATATTTTTAAATTTCGCCTTATCGCGCGTGAATCGGAGGTTCACGTATTTCGCGTCGAATCGACTAAGTGGAGATTTAAGAAATTTATATTAGACTACTAAAAATGAATAATTATAGTGTTAAAGGAATTACATTTGAGGATTACTGCACTAGTGCAACAAACAAGAGAGAAAAGTGGTAGTACGGGACACTATTCACGCACTATTCCTAGTTGACTTTTATACAACTTTTGGCCACAAATTTCAACAAGCTTCCAAGGGAAGATTCATAAAACAAAAACCCTTCTCTCTCCTCTCCATAGTCTTGGCTGAAACCAGCAAAGGAAGAAGGAAGAAAAGCTTCACTTCATCTTGCTTCCAATTCACTTCTAAATTTGCACCCAACTTCAAAACTACTTGGAGATTAACTTTAGCTTGGAGGAGGACATCATCTACTGAAAATTTCTTGGCGGTTTTGTGGTGAAAATTTCTGGTTTCTTTAAGGGTAAAGAGGTAACCATCAACTCTTGCAATCTCTCTATTTTTCTTTAAGAATCAAGTTTAGATTTCATGGGTTTGATAACCCAAAGCATGAAATAGGTAGAGGACTTGAGGAAATCCATTTTATCTTGTT
The DNA here is from genome assembly GCF_003713205.1 of Coffea eugenioides. Classification (NCBI taxonomy): domain Eukaryota; kingdom Viridiplantae; phylum Streptophyta; class Magnoliopsida; order Gentianales; family Rubiaceae; genus Coffea; species Coffea eugenioides. The sequence goes on from NC_040043.1 coordinate 30,861,776, forward strand.
TTAACTCTAAACTAGCAGACTTGTTGATGCCTTTGGGTAGCTGCCATGAGGTCTAATTTGTTGATTGTAGTTGTTTACGTGTTATTAGAGATGAATACGGTTAGAAAGTGAAGGAAAAATTGAAGGAAAGTGGTGCACTAGAGCTGGCCGAAAATCTGTCCTTGTTGATCAGTGATTATTTCAAATTTTTTGTACTTGTTTTGCTGTGAAATTGATGGTTATATGTGTGATGCCCCCACTTCTCCCAAGGGCGAACCCAAGGGTATCAACGGAACGCCTGCCTAGCTCTCGTCAGGACTCACTACAAAACTCAAGCATAAATATAATCGATTGTTCTTAAAAGCTCAAACGGAGTATATTATATCCACCAATCCAACATACCAAAGTACAAGTCCAATACTTCATCTAAATTTTCATAATAATAATAACTTAAGTACAATCCTTATGTTTGCAATTCAAATCGTTCTTACAAAAGTATAATCCCCAAAATATCATGAGGTTTACATTCACTTCAACCACAAGTACATCATACCATAAAGTTCAAAAATCTTTCAAAATAACCATTACATTCCACAGAGAAAATCAATCACAACCCAGATAAAGGATAATCCACGGTACTCGAAAGCCTTGTGCTTGAGTAACTATCATTCTCGAGCCCTGCCTAAAACTAAAATATTTTTGGGGTGAGCTAAAGCTCAATGAGGTTTCAAAAGGGAAAATCAAGTATTTATAAATCAGTGCGTAATTGCTATTTTAAAATCACATGGACAAATAGGACTTTTGCTAGCAACTTTACTATGAGTACAGCTCATAAATCATTTAAAATTACTAATGTATATTTGGAATGAATGACCATGTAAATGTATTTTCATGAATTTTTATAGTCAAACAAATAGCGGCTCGTCCGACTAGAAGAACATTACAAGGATTGCTTCGTCTCAGAGCTTAATGTTCATGAGGAGTCTTACCCGACAAATGTCAACTAGGAGAGCAATAACAGTAGCAATAGTAAAGCAAACACAAAAGGATACAGTACTCGGTCCACTTCCCGTCCTTATAACTCCCATCGGTAGTTCCTTTGGTTGACTGGCCATCACCTTATCCCTCCAGCGGTAATACTCAAGTATACCAAAATACAGTGCCCAGGGTTATCAACCTATCCGACCGAGTCCGCTTCTGGCTCGAATAGGTGATAACGAAGGGGGGAAGTCCTTGTTCTGCCGATGTGATAAAGTACACATGGCCTACAGCATACACAAGTAACACATAAACAATGAAATATTGAACAGTTAAGTGATACAGCAACAGTTAGGTCGAGTGCGATAAAGTACACACTCGCCTAGGAATAATTATTTATCATTCAAGTGAACAAGATTCATCAAGTATTTGACCACTTAGGCATGTAAGAAGAACTTATCAAGTCACATCACGTATATATATATATATATATGCAATTATACAAACAGTGGTTATAAAAGTTCGAGAAGCAATTTTTTTTTTGTGCAAAACAGTTTGGAATCCCTCACCGTAATCCGGAGCAAAGCAAGAGCAACAGCAGGAAATTAAAAGAGCTTCTCGGTGTCCTCTAGATCACCTGAGATTAATCACAATCACGAATTACCTAGATGTTCGATCAAGGTGAATAAAAGAAAACCTCTTAGATACACACACTCAAGAGCCTCAAGCTCAAACAAATCGAAATAGGAAGTTTTCACTTAATCATTGGAATAATAACTAAAAGGAATTTAAAGTCCCATTTCCGAGTTAAATCGTGGCAAGTACCTAGATGCTCGATCAAGGTGAATAAAAGAAAACCTCTTAGATACACACACTCAAGAGCCTCAAGCTCAAACAAATCGAAATAGGAAGTTTTCACTTAATCATTGGAATAATAACTAAAAGGAATTTAAAGTCCCATTTTCGAGTTAAATCGTGGCAAGGACTATCAATTCCAAAAGAAGAGTAAAATGCTTAAATTTGGCACGAAAATCGAGAAAGGAGAAAAATGTGTTCGTACTAGAAAATCTTCAATAAAAGCCCAAGTGTAAGAATATAAGTGAAAAATCATGTTTTCTAAACTTACGAAGCCAAAGTCTTCTTACAATCACCCTTTTTTTTATAATAAATATGGAAGTTAAAGTTCTAACTTTCAAATTGGAAATTTAGTGAAATTCCTCAAGGATTTCTCTAGTTAAAATGCTCAAGGCCAAATTTTCAAGTGTTTCGGTTTATCGAAACCAACATTCAAAATAAAGTTCCAAATTATAAGTGAGAACCTTTTCACCATAAAAATAAATTTGGAATATCCCAAGAGTCTCAAAAGCGTTACCTAAGCTCTTAAAAGAGCAAGTAGGTTCAAATCGGAAAAATTTCAGTTTTACGCGTGGAAATTTGAAAAATCAGTCCGGAAGTCCAGAAAGTCCAAAAATGGAAAACTTGATACTGTTGGAAACCTCTTTGAAATTACTAAAAGTTCTTAGAAGACACTTTTCCATGATTCCAAACCGAAGGTATTCAAAAATTGGCTCAAATTTACTGTTTTGGGCACTCAAGACAGGTTTAAGTTGATTTTTGGCCAACTTTGAAAATTCGGCAAAATTCACTTGATTTGAACTAACCTCTAAAATTTGGAACTCTATCAGAGTTGCAATCCAGGTTTAACACAAAATAAACGGAACAAGAATCAGAGTTTTGAGCACCAAGATATGATAGCTCAAAGTTGCCAAAAGTTTCTTGTTAAACAAGGGTTTTCAAAACTTAAATCATGAAATTTGGAAGTTCAGTTGAGCATTGAAACGGCTTCGGAATAGTACCAAATTTGGTATGATTATAGTACCATATAAGGTCTATTCATCTACCAAATTTCATGGAGAAATAAGTACAGGAAGTCACTTAACTAAATCACTCAATTTCCCAAGATTTCAAGGCAAAGCTGCCTTGTGCATGGAAATTTCCTTTTCTAAACTTTTGACCAAGGAAAATGCCTAAAACATGTCCCATTTATGATGATCAAATCTAGTAAGGGTTCAAGGCATATTTGATAGGTGATTTACACCAAAAATTTCGAGTACAAGTCCCCAAACCAAGATTTGTTAAGGATTAATCCAAAATGAAGAATTCCATCACTAAGTCAGTCCCAAACTTTGGCCGTAACTCATTCAATTCAACTCAGAATTGAGCGTGGTTAGTGGCGTTGGAAAATAATTTCATAAAGCTAAAATTTTTCAGAAGAAACTATTTTCAAAATCCATCCACAACTAGCTCACATTGGAGCATCAAATTGTAGTTCATGTTCTGCCCTCTGGTAAACCAATGAAACAGGACAGCAAATTTCAAACGAATGGTTTGGCTCACCCATGTGGAACCAGAATGTGAATTTTATACCAATGGAAAACTGGGAATGTCTAGTTTCCAGTTCCAGAAACGGCACTCGATTTCGACATCGGAGTAAAGAGATATAGCCGATACAAAATGACTGCCTGGGCAATCCGGGAAAATTTTCCAGTTTTACTAAACTTTGGAAATCAACACATTTGACCAACCAAATCATGTTATTTTTCAATGAAACTTTTTACACAATCCCAAAAACATATATACATCATAAATAAGCCATTAAAACCATGAAAAATCACCCTAAAGGTCACGGACAACTTAAGGGCAGAATCGGAAATTTTTCATCTTCACTTCCCTTTGAGTTTCTACCAACTATACGACATTAATCCACTAGTTTAAGCAATAAACCAACATTAATACCATTAAAACATCACAAATCAGTTCATCCATCCAAGGTGGGAGTTCATAGAGCCCACTCAACAATTTTTCCATCATAAACAAGCTACCCACATGCATGTAAGAGCTTAAATGTGCACTAGAACTTCCATAAATCAAGATTTAGGTAGTTGATCGTTAATTACCTTTGATGATGACTTAAGCAGAAATTTTTGGCCTCTAAAAGCTGAGAAAAACTGTGAGAATCAAGCCTCTTTCCTAGCTTAGGTTGTTCACCAAGTGATTAGCAAGTTGCGTGTAAAATTTGAGGTGATTTGGTGGAGGATTAGTGAAGATTTGATGAAGGAAAATGAAGAGCTCTTGGTTGTTTTTGCCTTGGAGTTGCACATTGGAAATGGAGCTATGAGACGTCAATTGAGGTAAAGGTGTGGAGGGTTTTAATCTAGTGTGATGCTCTCATGAGAGCTTAAGAATGTGTGGCCCAAAATGCTCCAAAAGTCAACTAATGTACGCGCGCTTCGTGCTCGATTCCTCTTGGGTTTATTTCACTAGTACACTAAACCTCTAATACACTTTCACTCATACTATTATTATTCACTCTTAATGGTCTAAAAATAATGATTTAAAATCCCTCAATTAATCGCACGCGTAAAAACGCGTATTACCGATTGTGCGCGATAAAGTGGAATCTCTAAGAAATTCTTATAACGATAGTATCACTAACTAATACTTGAGCACTTAAACATTAAAATACCTATTTTAAGACTAATGTACAAGTCTCCAATTTTTTTAAGGTTATTGTACTCTCAGTTCGGCTACAGTTTCCAAACGCATACTCACTATTCTCACATAACGAGCTCTCGAGAAATAAATTTTGAAATCAAGTCATTTTAAAAATACACTTGAGCCATAATTCCATGTAATTGAAGTAATAAAAGTCAAAATAAAATATTCGGGATAAATGGCAAAAATAAATAATTAAATGAGCTAGACATAGGCATTTAAAATAAGAAAATTTGCGAGTCCTTACAATATGTTGTATGTTGAGTGTACAAAGTGTCGTCCAAAAATCATTTGATTTGGTTGAGCAAAACTTGAGTTTTTGAAATTTAAAGAAATCTGGAAATGGGTTCAGGGCAGCTGAACAGTGCTCCTTTGACCGAACATAACTCTTTGTATAAAAGTTGGAATTGAGTGAACTGCAGTGAATTGATAAAATCGGCTGTTCTGTTATGTTTTGTCTGCCTATTCCATTCGAATGGAAATGAGAAGCTGCAATTTGTGGCTTGAATTTGAACTACTTGTGAACTGATTTTGAAAATGTTTTCTTCTGATGAAATGAAGAATTTTGAACCTAGTTTTCAACGCCATTGACCATTCTAAATTTCAAGTTGTATAGAGTAAGATATGGTTTGATTTCCAAACTATGGCAAAGCTGGAAAACTGGAAAGCTTTTCCTTCTTGCTGGCCGACTGGTCTAGCTTGTTGTGGGATGTTTCACTTTGAAAATTTTGATATCCATCAACCATCAACTGCTTATTAAATGTTTATAGAGCCTTGGTTTCAAAATTGAATCGAATTGTGGCTGATTTCATTGTGCAAAACGTTTGAAAAGAAAGAAAGACAAGAGGACAGATTTGCTTTGAAATATTTTCCGAACTTTGGTTGTTTCGTTAACTATCTTTCCATGGGATTTTTTTGAGTGAAATTTGATAGAGGAGTAGTCGTCATATGGGAGTTTTAGTGTAACAAATTTGGTATAATTCTAACACCATTTCGATAACCAAATGATGTCCTAAAAACTGCTTGTCAAATCTGGAAATTTCACTGTTCCAGTGCTGAAAGTTACCGACTTTAGGCTGTGATATCTTGTTACTCAAAACTCTGAATTTAGTTTCGTTTGTCGTGTTTGAAACCTTGTTTGGAATCTTAGTGTGTTACGAATTTCAAAGGCTAGTTCGCTTTCTATGAATTTTGCCGAATTTCCCATTATTGCCAAAAAACAAGATTGAATCTGCCTTGCTTACTCAAATCAGCAACTTCAAGCTACAAAATGAATACCTTCCGTTTGGAATCATAGAAAAGCATCTTCCAGGAACTTTTAATACTTTGAACCTAGTTTCCGATAGTATAAAGTTTTCCATTTTTGGATGTGTCAAACTCAAGATTTGATTTTTCTAAGTTCATCGTGCAAAGCTGAAATTGTATAAGTTCTTAGGAAATGAAATTTTGGGAACTTGTCACTCTCTTTTGATATTGATAAACCGTTTTAAACTTGAATTCACGGATGAGACAAGTTTTTCTTGAGACTTTGAATCCTCACTTTTGAATCTTGATTTTGAGCGATTAAAGTGCTCTTTTAAGACATCGTCTTAATTCTAAACAAGTATACATTCTTTCTTGATAAATACGTGGTTATAAGTGATAGTAAATCATTATTTCTTCAGGCGCTCAAAAGGACCTTCAAGAGAGTCTCGGAGCGGATACTTAAAAACATATTTGCTCATTTGCTTACTTTTGACTTGGTAAGTGTCAAGTATATGAAGTGTTGTTACATGCTTAAGTGTTCATTGATTGAGTGTTGTGAAAGTGTCGAGTCGAGTGTGTACATTATCACACTCGTTCTCTTTTAAGTGAATTGTATGAAGTGAATTTTCTCAGTGAATAAAGTGAAGTGTTGCAAAAGTGAATTATGCTATGTTTGCATATGTCGATTAGAGTGAATCTCCTCGACTTATAGTGATAATAGTGGGGGACGCCCAAACTCATCGGCCGACCTTGCGACTCGAGCCAGTATGGGGTTAGTCGTGAAGCTCGGTAAGCCATGAGAAAAAAAAAGTGATAAGCTTGATCTATTTGAGAGATCTCGCTTGGCATACTCGAATAGTACCGCTTTATATAAAAGAAGTACGGCCCGGAGCAGAGGGTGTAACGGTGATCGGAAGTACGAAGTAAGTGGGGTTCTACGGACCTAAAACCTACCTGATTGACGGAGTGTCAACTCGTGGAGATATTGGATCGAGTATTGGCAAAGGAAGTGGAATATATCTCCTGAGAGCTCCTGTATCCTACTCAAGTGTGTTTTATGTTATTTTGAAAATTTCTTGAATGTTATCGCTTTATTTCTCGTATAAGTGTCATTGCTACTTGAACTACGTGATTGCATGTGTGTTTCTTGGTCTCACGAGCATTCGCTCACCCCATTAGCTTTGTTTTCCTTAACAGGGACCGAAATGGAAAGAATTGTAGAGAAGTGGACTTGATGGACTTGTAATTAGGGTTTTGAATGTATTTAACTAGACATCTTTTGGAAGCTGTGTATTTTGGGAAAGTTGATGTATTTTGAAACTTGTGATGTAAGATTGAATACTTATGTATGGAAGCGACCTCTTTTCTTTACCTCCATTTTTATTTTTAGTTGTTATTCTTTAAGTTTGAATTGAAATTGTATCGAGTCCTGGCGAGAGTTGAACAGACATCCCGCCGATACCCTCGGGTTGGCCCTTGGGAGAAGTGGGGACGTCACAGTTGGTATCAGAGCACTAGGTTTAGAGATCTATTTGGGAGATATATTAGAGACTTTACCTTTAAGAATAGGAATGAGATATCTTAGTTATACCTTGAGTGATGTTTGAGCGAGTTAGTGACTTTAAGTTTCTAACCTGAAAATTGTGATTATTTTGCAGGGATGGAGAATGAAAATGAAGGACATGCCGCTAATGGTAATGGTGATGCTAATGGCCATGTGGAGCCTCTTAGGCCTATTTACTATGGAGCCCTTGGTGGAGGAGCTCGTGTGCATTACTCGCCTTCTACTAGGTTTTCTCGATGTCCCTGTAGGGTGACGTACGCGTACCCTAATGACCTGGTACTGTCTCTTGACAATGAGCGTCGTCAGTTGGTGAATACCAACCGAGCTTTACTTCAGGAGGTTGAGGAATTGAGTATTATGGTAAACACTCAGAGTGCTAGAATTGTCGAGTTAGAGGGGACTGTGGTGGACGAGATGGCTAGGGCTGAGGCTACTCATGATGAGGTTCGGAGGGTTAGAGCTCGTTTGACTAGGATAGGCGAGGAGGTCCGAGATCAGGCTTCTGAGATCTTGGCAGATGCCACTATGATGATCGATGAGGTGATGGAGGTTGTGCAGAGTCCAGTTCAGGAGGGCACTGAGGAGGATTCGGAGGAGGACCCAGAGGAAGAAGTCCCGCCCGATAGTCCTATTGAGGATTAGGGTAGGAGTGACAGATCTTTTGACTTGTACAGCTAGGATTAGCTGGGGTGGTATTAGTTCTGAGGCCATTGTATTTTGCTTGACTGTGTGGCCTACTTTTGAGACACCTAAATCTACTTTTGACGTGCATGACTAATTGCACTTTTGTGGCACCTGTGTTCTACGTTTTTGTAAATGCCCCATGACTTGTTAATTGTATGAATCTTGAAGGGTTAATATATGCTAATTATCGTTACTTCCAATGTTTTTATGTTGTCCCTTCATTTAGTATTTTCTCACATAATTATTTTATTTTTGGCATTAGATATAACTGGGATTTGGATGGAAGAAGGAGTGGTAGAGGTCGTGGGCGTGGGACTAGACAAACCCAACCTCAAGAGGATGATCAGGGATCGGCAACTGGGCCACCCCAGGGACAAAAAAATATAGAGGGCAACCAAGTGGTTACTGCCATTAATCGGATGACTGATATCCTAAAACGATTAGCAGACCAACAGCGTCCAGGGCCATTTAACCAGCCTGGGGCCCAGGATAGAAGGAAAGATAGAGACTTAGAGAGGTTTCTAAAATTTAATCCGCCTAAGTTCATTGGAGAACCTGATCCCGAGTTAGCGGAGGGCTGGCTGGAAAGAATGACCAATATTTTCGCCGCCTTAGACTATACAGAAGAGAGGCAAGTGAACTTTGCTGCCTTTCAATTTGAGAACGTCGCACGTGCTTGGTAGGACGTGATAAGGGGAAAGTGGGAAAGAGCGCAGATCCCTTGGACTTGGAAAAACTTCACGAGGGAGTTCAATGAGAAGTTTCTTCCACCGCTGATCTAAGAGAAGCGGGAGGATGAATTTATAAAATTGAGGCAGGGAACCCTTAGCGTGGCTGAGTATGAGGGGAAATTCACTAAGCTTTCTAAGTACGCTCCAGAGTTGGTGGTTGATGAGGGAAAAAGGATTAGACGTTTTGTGCAAGGGGTTAAGGTGGAGATTCAGGAGGGATTGGTAGTAGCCCAAATCTCTACATTTATTGAAGCTCTGGAGAAAACACAAAGAGTTGAAAGTGCAAGCTTGCAAATCAGAGACTTCTACACTAAGAAAAGGAACAACCCTAGTTACATTCCTGGACAGGCTAGTAAAAGTGCCCCACCTCCCAAAATGGGAAGAGGAACGGGAGGAGTGAGGACCGCTGGAGCTCCAGAGGGGCTTTATCAAGAGAAGGTCGTAATGGACAAGGTCAAGCGAGAGGAGTACCTTCTAGTAGCCAGGCTGTAACTCCTCAAGTTAGAGCGCCTACTGGGGATCAAAGTTTAATCGCTAATTTGGTGTATAAGAATTGTGAGATCTGGGTTGGAGAACGAAAATTAATGGCCGATTTGATAGGCTTAACAATTAAGGGGTATGATGTTATCTTAGGAATGGACTGGTTAGTACGCTACCATGCTCAGTTGAATTGTAAGATGAAAATGGTAGAATTGTGTATTCCAGGAGAGGCGGCCTTAAAATTGGATGTAAAGGGTAGATTAGCCTCATCTGCTCTTATTTCGGGAATTCGAGCTAGAAAAATGTAGAGTAAGGAAGTTCATAAATATTTGGCTTTTCTTATAAATACTCCTAGCGTGAGATTGGAGGATATGCCTGTAGTAAAAGAGTATCCAGATGTGTTTCCTGAGGAACTAGAGTCTTTACTTCCGGAAAGGGAGATAGCCTTTAAGATTGATGTAACTCCGGGAATAGCACCTATCTTTAAGACACCGTATAGAATGGCTCCAACTGAATTGAAGGAGTTAAAATTGTAATTACAGGATTTGTTAGAGTGAGTTTTATAAAGGAGAGTGATTCATCGTGGGGAGCCCCGGTCTTGTTTGTTAAGAAGAAAGATGGAAGTTTAAAACTGTGTATCGATTACCGAGACTTGAACGATGTCACTATTAAGAACAAGTACCCTTTGCCTCATATTGATGAGTTATTTGACCAATTGCAAGGGGCGGTAGTATTATCAAAGTTAGATCTCAAGCAGGGTTATTATCAGTTGAGGATTTTGGAGAAAGACATACCTAAAACTGCCTTTAACTCGAGGTACGGACACTTTGAGTTTGCAGTAATGCTGTTTGGGTTAACGAATGCACCTGCAGCTTTTATGGATTTAATGTATCGAGTCTTTAAGCCTTATCTGGACCAGTTTGTGATGGTGTTCATTGATGATATACTAGTGTACTCTAAGATTGTGGAGGATCATGAGAAACATTTGAGAATTATTTTGTAAACTTTGAGGGAACATCAGTTGTATGCTAAGTTTAGCAAATATGAATTCTGGTTGAAAGAAGTGACTTTCTTAGATCATATAATTTCCAAAGACGGAATTAAAGTGGACCTGACCAAAGTGGAAGCAACCGGAAAACCCTAAAGTTCGGAGTTTTATAGGGTTAGCAAGGTATTATCGAAGGTTTATCCAAGATTTTCTAAGATTGTGAGACCCATGACTGAGTTGACTAAGAAAAGTGGGAAGTTTTATATGGAGCCATAAGTGTGAGGAAAGTTTTCAGGAGTTAAAGAGACGATTGACAAGAGCACCTGTATTAGATTTACCTAATGGGAAGGATAGTTTTGTGGTATATGCAGATGCTTCAAAAGAAGTTTTGGGATACGTATAGATGCAAAATAGTAAAGTGATTGCGTATGCCTCTAGGAAATTAAAGCCGCACGAGAGAAATTACCCAACTCATGATTTGGAAGTAGCGGCTGTAGTATTTGCATTAAAGAAGTGGAGACATTACCTGTATGGAGTGACATTTGAGGTTTTCACGGATCATAAGAGTCTTAAGTATTTGTTTTCTCAAAAAGAGCTGAATTTGAGACAACGTAGATGGATCGAATTTTTGGAGGATTACGATTGCACGATAAAGTATCATCCAAGGAAAGCCAATATAGTAGCTGATGCTTAGAGAAATGACTGTGACAATTGAAGAGGTAGCCAGTCTTCTTAACTTAGCTGTACATGGCACAACAGTGATGCTCCCATTTGCATTTGGTAGGGCTGAGTTTTGTCATTTCACTGGGTTAAAAGAGTTTACAGTTCAAGGATCTGATTAGAGTATAGATGTAAAGTTCCTATTTGATAGATTTACACTAAGAGATGGGTTCGAGAGGCAATTCGAGGACTTTTTGTTCACGTCTAAGGCAATATGGAAGTGCAAGAGGCCATGGGTATATGGACTCGTTATGGCTGGAATTTACTTTTTTCTAAGAAAGGATAAAAAGATTGCTTTCAAAATCACTAAACTCATGTTTGACCTCTTCCTTGGGATAAAAAATCAACAGTGTTCTATAGTGCCGACCGTATTAGTTGATTGATTTATTGCTTGTACCAATTGCCAGAGAGAGGCAAAATTCTTTCATGGTTCGAATCTATGAGGACTCATGTTTTTATTTTTAGAATAATTATTTTTATAATTATTTACCCTAGAATTAGTTAATTATATTATCGTTATATTTTTAAATTTCGCCTTATCACGCGTGAATCGGAGGTTTGTGTATTTCACGTCGAATCAACTAAGTGGAGATTTAAGAAATTTATATTAGACTACTAAGAGTGAATAATCATAGTTTTAAAGGAATTACATTTGAGGATTACTGCACTAGTGCAACAAACAAGGGAGAAAAGTGGTAGTACGGGACACTATTCGAGCACTATTCCTAGTTGACTTTTGTACAACTTTTGGCCACAAATTTCAACAAGCTTCCAAGGGAAGATTCATAAAACAAAAACCCTTCTCTCTCCTCTCCATAGTCTCGGCCGAAACCAGCAAAGGAAGAAGGAAGAAAAGCTTCACTTCATCTTGCTTTATCTTGCTTCCATTTCATTTCTAAATTTGCATCCAACTTCAAAACTACTTGCAGATTAACTTTAGCTTGGAGGAGGACATCATCTAGTGGAAATTTCTTGGAGGTTTTGTGGTGAAAATTTCTGGTTTCTTCAAGGGTAAAGAGGTAACCATCAACTCTTGCAATCTCTCTATTTTTCTTCAAGAATCAAGCTTATATTTCATGGGTTTGATAACCCAAAGCATGAAATAGATAGAGGACTTGAGGAAATCCATTTTATCGGATTTTATTGAGTGTTGTGAAAGTTTTTCATTGATTGATTGATTGAGTGTTTTCATTGATTGATTGAATGTTGTAAAAGTGTACATTCTTTCCAAATGTGCAACTAACTTTGGATTTTAAAACTCTGAAATTTAGCAAGTATGATGAAACCAAAAATCCTAAGGTATATTTTAAAATGTTTGCTAACAAATTTGGCAAACCTATGTATGATGAAAACTTGTCAATGTGATTATTTCCTGAAAGTTTGGAGGGTGATACTCTAAATTGGTATTCTAATTTGAAACCTGAAGAGATGGAGATTTGGTTGGACTTGTCTATAGTTTTTGTGAGGTAGTATGAGTATAACTACGAGTTTGCACCTACATGAACAACACTCGAAAGAACCAAGAATAAACCCTCAGAGGATTACAAGACATATGCAAAATGATGGGGGAAATTTGCTGCTAAGGTGGAGCCCCCCTATGATTGAAGAGGAGATTGTTCACACATTTATTACGACCCATGATCCACCGTATTTTAAAAAGATTTTTCACATGACTGATAGTTCATTTACGGCTATCGTCAATAAATTTGCTGAGTTTGTGAAAGAAGAAAAATTGTTAATGTATCGGCTGTGAAAGTACAGTTGGAAACCCTACAGAACCAAAATAATCCTGAAAGAAACCTCAATTTAAGAAAAAAGAAGGAGAAACCGCTTTTGTGTAGAACTAGGGCTCTCTTCTAGACCAAAATTCAAATCCACCTTACATACTCACCTCCTTATCCATACTACCCAAACTCCCGACTCGTTTATCACACCACTGTCAGTCCTCCTCGTCCCTGACCAAACTACACAAGTACATCTGCACCTTTTCAAATTTGTCAACCTACATTTTAAGGTTGACCTCGTTCCCTCTACAATCCAAGAGCTGCTCTCTCAAATAATCCAACCCAAAATTATTCCCAAATTAGTGGATCCCAAATTCAAAATCAATTTCAAACCTTCACTAATTTAAGACGACCCGTTGACAAACTGTACGAACAACTCAAGACTGCTGGCAAAATTGGGGTTGTGCCTTCCAAGATTTATCTTAGGGGTGTTCCTACTAGTTATGATTTCCAGGCCATTTGCGCTTATCATTCTGGGAGTCCCGATCACTCAACCCCCAATTGTTGGGTATTGAAACATAAAGTTCAAAACATGATTGATGCAGGAGATATAGTTTTAGAAGAAGAGCTAAACAAGGGCCAAACGTCAGTAAAAATCCTCTCCCTGTGCATAAAAATATTCTTGGAGCTATCACCCTTGATAAAGAGTTTGAAGAACCTACTCAATATATTGTAGATGAGACCGAAATAATTAGAATAGCTGAAAAGCTGTTCGTACTAGAAGAGAAACCCTCTGAAGTTGGGGACATTAGAGAACCTTTCATCATAGACTTGCCACCTTTTGAACCTGTTATATTTGAATTTTCAATACAATCGCCTGTTCACAATTTCCAAGAAATGTCGTTGAACTATAGCGAGCCCACCTTGTTGATTGGAGATAAGGAGATGTCAAAAGAGAAGATGATTTCTGTGACAAGATCTGGAAAAGTCATCGGCGATTTTGAAATTCATATTCAATCAAAAACTGTCATCGGCGATTCTGAAATTCATATTCAATCAAAAACTAAGGAGAACATCCCATCGCCGAGACCGACTGTGATTGAGAAGGAGGCGTTAGATTTTCTGAAAATGCTGAAGAAGAGCGAGCATCGGATTATAGAGCAATTGAGTGAAATACCTACCCAAATCTCTATCTTGGATTTGCTTTTGACTTTTGAGCTGCATAGAGAGGCATTGCTCATGGTCTTGAGTGGAACTCAAATACTAAAAAATATTTTAGTTGACAAGTTTGCTCACATCGTGGAGAATGTTTTGGCTTCTAATCATATAACTTTTTCTGACGATGCTTTGACTCCGAAGGGCATTGAACATAACAAGGCATTGTACGCCTCAGTACGATGTAATGAAAAGTTGCTACCCAGAGTTCTAATTAACAATGGATCCATTTGAACATCTGCCCATGGAATATAGTTGCAAAGTTTGGATTTCGTGATGCTAGACTTCGCCCATCAGCGACTGTAGTAAGAGGATTTGATGGTGCAAAGAGAGAGTCAACAGATGAAGTTGACCTAGTGTTAGAGATAGGACCTCAGTTTCAAGATGCCTGTCAAGTCATGGATTTTTCAAGTGTCTACAGCGTCCTGTTTGGGTAACCTTGGATTCACACTTCTAATTTTGCTCTATTTTCGCTCCACCAGATGCTGAAAATATATTGTAAACGATCAACTAATCACCGTGTTCCTTGAAAATGATTACACCATGATCGTCAACTCTGGCTCAAACGAAGAAAGTAGTAGAAAGGGCCTCAATTCTCTTCATCATGTTGTCGATATCGTGTCAGTCAAATGGATTTTCAAAGAAAAGATAGATGCACCTAAAACTAGCATCATCATGGCCAAGAAGATAATTCGAGAAGGGTATGAGATAGGAAAAGGATTTGTGCAGAATCTACAAGAGATTTTGGAAAAATAGAACTTTCAGTGCAAAAAAACACATTTGGGTTAGGATTCGACTGACCGCTAAAGATAAAAGGAAAATGCAAGCTCGCAAAAGGGCAGAAAAGGAAGGAAAGCTAATTGTCATGAGTATCCCACCATTGTACTACATTTTTTCTTGTTCGTCAGGGATAATTCTATCTAAGTTAGAGGAGGAAAATCCGATCAATGAATTTGAGGATAGTCTATCCCGGTTGTTCATTGGAACTACTTATGAGGATGAACCGTCAAAGAGACTAGAATTCCCAACAATTTTCGAAGGAGCTATGCAAAATTGGATTGCTGATTATCTTCCCTCTCGAAGGGAATTTCAATAAACTTAAGGGATTGTCTTTGATTGAAAACCGAGTTTAGACAAAATTTTAGACAAGAACTACTTTTATTTTTTAGTTATTTGTTTCTTTTCAATATTATGTTAATATGTGTTTTGTTTAAGTGAGTCCCATTCTCATTGCACAATTGTGACGGCCCCACCTTCTCCTAGGATGTATCCTAAAAGATAGCGGACCGTCTGCCTGACTCTCGTCAGGACTCACTCACTCACATTAACTTCAGAGATACATTACCATTGAACAACTAAACATTCACTCTTAAGTACAACTCCAATCAGCTTAAAACATAAATTTGTCTGATAAAAGAAACAAAATACATGTTCTAAACATCTATTCTTAATATTACATCAACTCAAAACGAAAGATTCAACCATCTCAAAATACAAAGGGAACCATGACTACACTATATACCCACAGTGATGGATCTTCCCAAAATAACTTTCTAATTCAATTCAATCACTCTTCAATCTCCAACTCCTGTAAGGAAAACAAAGCTAAAAGGGCTGAGCTAAAGCTCAATGAGGTTTGCCGAGCAAGTAACATTTAATAAACACTTAAATCAGTACAATTAAGCAAGTAGTGCACATTTCATTGTACAATCATTTTCATTAAGCAATTGAGGAAACACTTCACTGAACAATCACTTTTTAAAAGGATACGGTGCAAGCATTAGAGCCACTTCAATACACTACACACTCCACCGATCTCCTCCTTATAGCCTCCAAAACAATAAACACTTCCCTCACTTAGATGGTCATATCAATATCAGTAATCTGCTACTTCGTGGTAATACTCTAGCATACCGAAACACTTACCCAAAGTTATCGTCCTACCCGACCAAGCCCTTTGCTGGCTCGAATAGTCCATTGAACAGAGGGTTTTGGGGCCCAGTTCAGCCAGTGTGATAAAGTACATACACTGCTTATAGTCATGCACACTTACAATATCACTTGATCAATTATCAACCTTCAATCTCAAACTAAATCAAGTGCGATAAAGTACACTCCCGACTTAGAAGGCGATGGACAATTGAGATACACTTTACAATGATTCATTTAGCAATAATTCATAGTAAGCACATTTGCCACATAATTGCACTTAGGTACACATAAACAGTTAAACACATAAATTCGAAAAACACTCACCAAATAGCCAAATAAATTACTCTCGAGTCTCAGGTTTGTTTCCTGGCTCGCAACTACTTCCTGAGACAAGTTCATAATTCCAAGTAAATATATAATTTGTAGATGATCATTTATTATTCTTTTATTTAAACTATTAAAATCAAGTTTGACCTTAAAATACAAAATAACGTTCTCAATATTTATTCATCATTTTATTTTCGAAACTTATTGATTTTATTATTTGTTACCTTATGCATTAACCGTATTAAAGTCACGTTTTAGTTCAGAACAAGGTATAACATATCCAATATTTATTGATCTTTTTAACCAAGAGATATACATTTTTTTCAAGAATATAAGCTGTAAATATTCACATTAGGACTAAACCACTTTTCTACTCCATATTCTAAGTTTTAAAGTAAATAAACTTTTTATCCTAACCTTTCGCTTAAGGTGATTATCTCAAAATTCAGCAATATTACCTCTACTCACGGCAAGGAACTTCATCTTCCACTTACCTAAAACACTATGTACTTTGACATACATTTGGTCTAGCATGAATTAGAACAAGGAACATCTAACTGCAGCAGATAGTTTGACCAAACCATGCACCAAGTCTGTCAACAACTACAACATTAGTTCACTAAATTTTCCAGCTATGTGACAGTGTGATAAACAACACTTCCTTCCATAATTTCTTCCATTTCAACTCCACTTCATCGTACAAAAGATAATTCTCACGCCACAGAGTAGCCTTAACCAGCATACATAAAGTTTACAGTTAAAACTTTGAAGGAGAAACTGATGAGAACTTATTTCTCTCTTTCGGCCATGATGGATAGAGTTTCGGACAGCATTCAGATTTTAAGCAAGGATTTCACCATTAGCTACTTCATTACATACTCAAATCTAAGATGCATGCTAAGACCAGATTATTATACCATGAATTAAGTCTCAACGTGGGTGTTTGGAACCAAAAATCTATGAGGAAAACTGGAAAACTTTCTGATTCTCTCTCTCGGTCATCCTAGCAGAAACTTCCAACTATTGCTTGAAAAGTTCTCACTCTAGTTATCAGCCCTGCTCTAAGTTCTCAGGTAAGACAAGAAAATAGCATATAGTTTGAGCTTCTAGCAGAAGATTACTCCATACTTTCGGTTAACAAACTGCATGATCAGTTTTTTTTCTCTCGGATGGAGCTGAAAGGTAACCACTCCCTAATCAAGTTTTCCCTTCAACCAAACCGAATTTTTCTCAGCTAAATTCCAGCATACCACAGTAATATCCAAGTGTATTAGTTGTTCAGAAGGTTATTGCAGTCACGTACTTCTTTCTTTCCTCCTAAAGTTTGAAAAAAATTGCAGATCGCACGTTTGGTTTCCTACTCATAGCTTCGTCCCTCTAACTCTTGCACCAGCTCTCCCTTTTTTTCTCACGTTTGGCTCCCGGTGTTGAGTCTACCAGCTGAAGAAATGAAGCGAGCCAGTGCCTCTCTCTCACTCTCACTCTCTCGGTTGCAGACTGGAGGCAAAGAGAAATCAGAAATGTTTTCTTTTTCTCTCACTCGATTGTGTTTTGAGGTGAATGGGTGTGTCCAAATTTCTCTCTCAGCTTTGCTCCTAGTGCGTGGTTGGTAAGAAAAGAGCATTGAACATATTTTCCCTCACTCGTGGCTGGTCATTCCGGATTTCACCTCATTCGGTCACTGCATACTCAGCAGTTTGGATAGCAGATTCATTCAGGACAGCTGTCCAAATGAGAGCTACCCACCGCCCCAAGTCAGCAGCCAAACTCCACTTATTTCCTCTCCACCGTTTGGTCTAGTCGCTAGTTTTGGTAGATATTTTCATTTGATCGTTCTTCAGCCACGTCAACTAATGCACCTTACTTCCTTAGGCTGCATGGTAGTTTAACCAAAATCCCAAGGTTGGTTTGGTATTTTAGTTGTAGTTTAATTACTCTCTAAGGCCTGAAATTTTTATGATTTTATGCATGAACTCCTAACTTCATTTGTATTTTCGGGGAAAAATTTCTTACATTGATCTAATCGATTTTGACATATTTAACTTTAAGAAAAACTTATTAGACCTGTACTTACCGAACTTCCAGTATATATTACATGTCTAGTAATATTTGCAAATAACATGGATTACGATATGCACGCCATAATTTATTTAATGCGTAAAATTTTTCTATACCATTCTAGGATATTTCCTAAATTCTCAATTTTATAGGGATTCAATTAGACATTTAATTTAATCGTTTATTCGTTATATATAATATTTCTAATATCAAAGTAATTAAAATGTAATAAATTCAGGGCATACACATAATTTTCTCAGGTTCTCACAACAATTCTGATGGGGACGCGTTTTTAACTAACGTTTTACTTTGCGAAATAGTTGTCCTTGTTTAATGTCTATTTGCTCTTTTAAATTCAATGAAATGAAAGATCTCTATTCATCTTTCTATTATTTTCTACTTGTTCATTGTGTGTGTTTACTTTATTTTCAGATGGCCAAAAGTAAAATTTTTTGACCTTTCAGATATCACCATTATGCAATTCAATGATTGCAATCTCGATATCTCTCATGAATTTGAAATTACGGAATTTGAAATTCAAAACCAGAGCGACAGCAAGAAAGAACATGAGTCTATTTCAAAGATTCTTGAACAACATGAAGAAAAAATCAAATCGAACTTAAAAGAGACAGAAATCGTTAATATTGGCACTAAGATGAAGGTTAAAGAAATCAAAATCAGTGTTCATTTGAATAAGACACAGAGAAAGGAAATGATTGAATTCTTAACTATGTTTCAAGATGTATTTGCATGGTCGTATGATGATATGCCCGACATTTCTACAGATAGTGGTCCATAGATTGCCAACTGATCCAAACTTTTTACCAGTAAAGCAAAAGTCTCACAAATTCAAACCAGATATAAGTTTCAAAATAAAGGAGCAGCTTGAGAAACAGCGCAATGCTAAAATTATCATGGTATCTCAATATCCCATTTAGCTTTCAAATCCAGCACCTATTTCAAAAAAGAACGGAGAAATGCGAGTCTGTGTTGATTATAGAGATCTCAACAAGGACAATCTGAAAGATAATTTTTCTTTGCCAAACATTCACATTCTTTTGGACAATACTGCTAAACATGAGATTGAATTCTTTGGTGACTGTTTCGCTGGATATCATCAGATTCTAATGACAGAAGAAAATAGAGAGAAAATTGTTTTTATCACTCCTTGGGGAACATTCTGCTATCGAGTGATGCCTTTTGATTTGAAAAATATTGGAGCCACCTATCAACAGACCATGACTATTTTATTCCACGATATGATTCATAAGGATATGGAGATTTTTGTGGATGATATTATAATTAAGTCTAAAAAGTTGAAAATTATTTGGTCGATTTGAAAAAACTGCTTGAAAGGCTGAGAAAATACGATTTAAAGTTAAACCCCTCCAAACTAGAGAGGAAGGAGCCCTCAGTTTGATGTTCTCCACGAAAGCTGCCAGAGTACGCGAGGATGTCATGGGAATGGCATCCGAAGCGGAGGAAAAGCACCCATCTGTTCTACCCCCACATTTTCTCCTTCACTGCCAGGTCAAGGGTGGGCGATCGAGGGGACCCAGACTTTAGATCTCCTCTCTATGGCGGGAGGTTTCTTTCATATCAAGAGTGTGTTGGGGAGGCAAGTGGCTCACTCCTGCTCGGGAACTTTCTTGATTATGATTTTGATACATATCGGCCGTCGGAGTTGGCTGCTGGCACAACAGGGTAGTGCCTCGCTACCCCCTCGCTTCGCTTTCCCCCCTAGGAGGTGCGCCTAAGTCAATCCCTTATATCGGCCTGCTGTCTTATGCGGATGAGCAGCCCCCATCAGGCAGGCAGCCACAGGTCACAGTCGGTTCAATAAGGTAGGAAAGATGATGGGGGCAGCTTCCTTTTCAATCAATCTTCGGCCGCCGATCTCCCTTGCTTGAACTGACAGCTGCCCCATGGAGGGCGGAGTGGAAGCAGAACCGAAAAAAGGCATCCATTCAAGAGATGATTGACCGAGCAGCGCTCTATTCGATCGAAACCCAGTTCGATAACACATGGGGTTATAAACGTCCATTCTCTCGAAGACCCCTTCCTTAGACAAGTTCCTCCAATTAGCCAGGAGCTACCAAGGCGAGAGGATCCAGTGCTCGCTGTAGAAGAGAGCCCATCCATGAATAACGAGAAAATACTAAGCTTTTATGTAAATGAAAGCCCTTCCCACATGCCACCCAACGAGAAGACAGAGATGGATATAGATAGTGGAAGGTCTGTTCGTTCTCCTTGGTCGGTGTTTGCCACAAGTCTCCCCTTTTTTGATTTTGGTCGGTGTTTGCCACAAGTTCTTCTTGGTCGGTGTTTGCCACGACTATGGATGACCGCCCGTAGGGGGTTTACTGCACAAGGCCCCTGCAGACGTAGCGAGACTAGAAGTCAGGTGGGTGGCAGCATCCCCTTATATAAGGGTAAGGCAATCAACCAAGCAAGGCAAAAGTGGAGACCGAACACCGCCAGGTTGTCGAGGACACGTCTAAAGAAGAGAAGGCCTCTATGGCTATTTTCGAATCCACAGCAATCTTGGGTAGGGCTCCTGAATGGGTGGGAGAAGGGGGGGCAATCGGGAGCCGGCTTTGATTGTGAAGGGAGGCACTGTACAAACTTTATGTAAGAACATACAGCGTTCCCATTATAAGCAATTAACTAGGAGGAGAACACCGCACGATGCGCGGTGTAATTTTCAAGCTTGCTCAGAAACATTCAGTTATTCAAATTAAAAAATTAATTATAAAAAGTTACATAAAGATGTATCAAAATCTTTGCAATAGTTTCAAAAAGGACATCAAATATACCAATTTTATTTTGTAACAAAACGATTGCTTCAGAGTTCAACTATTGTTTTACCGAATGAAATAAAAAAAGTAAAGTTCACGACATTGACAATGTGAGGACCCGAAAATTTTCTTATTTATCAAATATTACAAGTTTACTTAAATATTTATTTACTCATTTTCTCCGAATTATTTATTTGGACCATTTACAGATCCATTTATATGGAACAACGCCTCTTTTATATTTTAAAGCGTTTTGTTGGAAAATTCAATGTTCAAAAATTCGTTTAGTTCGGAATAACAAGTACACGTTTTTCGTGATTATACTTGAATCGGGAGTGTATTGATATTGGAGAATTAAGAATGATCAATAGTAAATAAAGAAAAGTTAATTGAGGAATTAAAGGTGAATGAGTTCTAAGTAAGTGTATACCGCTTGTGCGTCGATAATTTTCCGAAAGATTCGCTGATACAAATTTATTGGAGATTTGAGGAAGTAATACAAGACTCATGTGAAGACTCACAAAATTCATCTATTTTAAACTCCTAATTCAAGCTCATTTAATTTTTTATTTGGCCAATTGCTCTGAATATTATTTTCGAACCTTTTTACACCTAATTATATGGATTTATAGCTTAGTTATATTTTTAAAGTGACTTGTTTCAAAATTTAATTTTTGGAAGCTCGTTAAGTGAAAATAGTGAATACGCGATTGGAATCAATAATCGAATTGAGGATACAATAAGCTTGAAAAATTAGAGGCTTGCACAATGGTCTTAAAATAGGTGTTTTGATGCCTAAGTATTCAAGTGATAGCTAGTGATACTATCGTTATAAGAATTTCTTAGAGATTTCGTGTTATCGCGCTTAAATTGGAAATACGTGTTTTCACACGCGCGATTTAATTGAGGGACTTTAGACCCTTAGTCTGGGAGAATTAAGATTGAATAATATTAATATGAATAGAAGTGCATTAGAGGTTTAGTGCACTAGTGAAATAAATTCGAGAGAAATCGAACACAAAACGCGCGCGTACGCGTACTATTCCTAGTTGACTTTTGAAACAACTTTTGGCCAAATTCTAAAGCTTCTCACAGAAGCTTACCATCAGCATTAGCTCTTCATTTCCTGCTCCAAGACAGCCGGCCACCATCCCAAAGAAGAACAACTCAAGTTCTTCAAATTTTCTTCACCTAAACTTGCTCCAAATCTTCACCATTTCACCTCAAATTTCAACCACACTTAGCTAATCACTTGGAGACCACATTAAGCTACAAAAGGGGGCTGCTTTCCACCATTTTCTTGAGCTAAGAGAGGGCCGAAATTCTGCCCTTGTTCACTAACACAAGTAAGTGACGATCAACCCTCAAATTCTTGGCCTATGGAAGTTGATTTACACTTATGAGCTTAGATATTCATGTGGGTGGCTTGTTATTGTTGGAAAATTTTGAATGTGGGCTCTATGAACTCCCACTCTTAGATTGATGGCAGTTGTGGTGTTTGATGATGGATTTAATGTTGGTTTAGTGCTCAAATTGGTAGATTAATGGTGCATAGCTAGTATAAACTTCAAGGAGTGCATGGATGTAAAGTTTCCAATTCTACCCCTGTTATGATCGTGCCTCTTTTTGTGGAATTTTGAGGTTTTAATGGCTTGTATATGATGTTTATATGTTGTATAGATGGTGTACAAAGTTTCATCAAAAAATATTGAGGTTTGGTTGGTCAAATGGATTAATCTCGCAAAGCTAGCAAACCTGGAAAAATTTCCCCGTAATGCTCAGACAGCCTTCTTGTTTTGGTCCATAACTCTGTCCTCCGACATCGAAATCAAGTGCCGTCAGTGGAATTTGAAACTAGACTAGACATTCCCATATTTCCAACGGTATAAAATTCACCGCCTAATTCCACCCGAGTATCCCGTACCAATCATTTAAAGATGACTGTCCTGTTTCTCTGTTTTCCTGGAACGAAGTTCAGAAGCTGCAACTTGAGTCTCGAATTTGAGCTAGTTGTGTGCTGAATTTCAAAACGATTTCTTCTGTGAAATTATAGTCTTGTGAATTTATTTTCCAACGCCACCAACCATCTCAATTCTGAGTTGAATTGAGTGATTTGTGATCAAAATACGGAACCTGCCCTGTTCTTGAAAATCCTAAATTTTGGGCAGAATTGATGCTAGACTTGGTGTGGACTTGCCAATTGAATTTCTTGGAGTTAAAACACTTACCAAATGTACCATGAATGTTCCTTAGGCTTTGCCTACACAAATGAACCATGTTTGAAGGATTTTCCTTGGCCAAATTTTGGAAATGGAAAACAAAAAGCTCAAGGCAGTTTTGCCTTAGGATTTTTTGAAACTTTTGTTGTTTGGTTGATTACCTTCCCGATGGTATTTTTCGATGAAATTTGATAAAGGGATACCCTTTATATAGGAGTATTATATTACGGAATTTGGTACCAATCCGAGTCCATTTCGCTGCTCGACTAAATTACCAAAGTTCATGACTCGAGTTTGGAAAACCCTTGTTTCACAAGGGAATTTTGGTAACTTTGAGTTGCCATATCGTAGTGCTCAAAACTCCGTTTCTCGTTCCGATTATTTTTTTATAAACTTGGATTGCAATTCTAATAGATTTCCTAATTTCAAAGGTTAGTTCCAATCAAGTGAATTTTGCCGAATTTTCAAAGTTCGCCAAAAACCAACTTAAATCTGCCTTATGAACCAAAACAGCGACTTTGAGCTCATTTTTGAATGTTTTCCATTTGGAATCTTAGAAAAGTGTATTGTATGAACTTTTAGTACCTTGGAAGAGGTTTCCAACGGTACCAAGTTTTCCAATTTTTGACTTGTAAAGCGTGAGATACGATTTTTCTAATGTATCGTTTCAAAACTGAAATTTTTCGAATTCCAAGGAAATAGAGTTTTTCAAGTATTCCTTATTCCTTCGACATTACTTGAATGTTTTATACTTGATTTCCAAGATGAAAACTAAATTTCTCTTGTACTTTGAAACCCCACTTGAGAGCCTCGATTTAGGATAATTTAGGCTCGTTTCACGAAACTTTCTAAGGTTGTACTATGGTACAATCTTCTTTAATAGTAGGGGTTTGTGAATGATAATCTATTATTATTTGCTCAGGCGCACACGAGGACCTTCAAGAGGATTCCACATTGAACGCCTACAGCTCCGAGAGACATTTCTTCCTCATTACTTATATTGGTGAGTGTCAAGTGTATGAATACTTGATACAAATTTAACTGTTATGATTGTTTGGAGATTTTGAAAATAGAGGCGAGTGTGTACTTTACCGCACTCGTTCTTATTTGAAATAAATGACTCATGATTCAAATGTACTAAATGAATGATGAATGACTTAATTGAATGAAATGAGATGATTGAATGAAATGAAATAGTATGTTATGGCTGCATACGTCGTTGGAGTGAATCTCCTCGACTCTCAAATGTAAATGAGGGACGCCCAAACTCATAGGCCAACCTTGGACTCGAGCCGGCATGGGCTTGGTCGGGAACCTTGGCGAGCCATGAGATAATGAAGCTCGACCTAATGAGAGGTCTTGCTTGGCATACTCGTGGAGTATCGTCTTATAAATGTTTTGTGGGCCCAGGAGGTGCACGATGGACGGAGGGAGGTAAGTGGTGATCTACGGAATGAAAATACCGACCCGGTTGACGGAGTGTCATCGCGGGAAGGTATACGAATGACATCGGCAGAGCAAGTGGAACTTAGCTCCTGAGAGCTACTATATCCTTGAATTATTTCTGTTTACTTTTCCCGCTCAAATTGTTATTTATTGCAATTTTATTGATCTATTTGTTAAATTGGGATTGTTACTTGAACAATGTGCTTGTATGTGTGTTCTTGGCCTCACGAGCGTTTTGCTCACCCTATAGATTTGTTTTCCTTAACAGGAGTGGAAATGGGTTGAGGCATGGAAAGAACTCTTTTGTGATATTTTGTAATAGGGCCCCAGTGTTAGTAGCCAAGTATTGTGGCTACGAAAAATTTTGGTATTTGGGATGTATTTTGGAAACCCATTGTAAGGTTTGAATAATGGTTGTGTTGTTAAGTTTGAAAATTTCCGCACTATTTGCAATTACTTTATCTGGTTGAAATTTAGTGTTGTATTAAGCTTGAATGGAAAATTGCGTGAGTCCTGGCGAGAGTTGGGCAGGCGTTCCGCGGATACCCTTTGGTTCGCCTTAGGGAGAAGTGGGGGCGTCACAATTGGTATCAGAGCTTAGGCTTCAGATCGCTGTAGTGTGTCCTAGGCTTAAAAGTTTAGGATGCTGGACTGTGGAACTGGTTGGAAAGTTAAGTGACCGCTTGTGGGAATGAAATTTGGAACCTAGATTTGAATTAATGGACAACCGGGAGTCTCGATCTTGTAGGAGATATGTGGAATAGTATGAGATGACCAAATACAGTTTATTTCGTATTCTTGGACCCATTTAAGTTTTAATTTTTATTGTAAGTTATGGAAGGTAACGGTGGTAATGAACCGCCTCGGGGATGCTTTCCGATGATCCGTTATTGAGAAAGGCCTAAGGAAAATTCATTGGAGATATAATCTAACTTGCTGAACTAGGACCCCATGTGATTGCCAGAGGGTTTACTCGTATCCAAATAACGGAATGATACGAGGGTCAATGACCGGAGATGGCTATCCGAGGAAACAGTGATAGTTCGAGAGGATAATCGAGAACTGAAGACAATTGTGAAAGCCCAGACTACTAGAATTCTAAAGTGGAGATTGAGATACTTAAGGAGCGAGGAAGGCAAAGGCTCATTGTGAGAAGTTTTAAAAAGCTAAGACCCGACTTGTTAGGGTAGTGCCCGAAATTAAAGACAGGATTGATAAGTCGATGGCTGGGTGTGTTACCTTGGTTGAACAAGTGGAGAATGATAAGATATTCGATAAGGGACATGAGATCTAAAACTCCTAGTACTGGAAATGAAAATGATCCTATGGAGGTAGTGAAGGTTTTTGGCTCCGCCAATCACTAAGCTAGTGATTTAAACTATTTTAATAGTTTTTGCCAAAGATAGACGGGGTGGCGCTCGCTTAAAGGCCATTGCATTTTGTATCTTATTTCACTATGTTTCCTACCTTTTGAGGCAATTAAACGTTATTCATGGCATGCTAGACGTTACTGCTTCATGATTTCAAATCCATGATTGGGTTGTACCCATTTGCGATTATTTTGGTGTCTTCTCTTTTATTCTTGTATTTGTTTGGCGTGATAAAGGTATCACTTTTCAAATTTCGTTTATGTGCACTCACTTTATGTCATGCCTTTAAATATGTTAAATTTATGGGTGACCAAAAGAGTGAAAAGGATCGAAGGTGAGGGGTTAAGCAACCCCAAGCTCAAGGGGACGATTATAGAACGACTGCCGGATTGAATCAAAACCCTAGAAATAAATGAAAATAATCGCGTAGTTATTGCTATTAACCAGACGATTGATGCCCTAGCACGATTAGTGGAGCGCTAAAGCCCTAAACCAATCAACCAACCTAAACACCAAGAAAGGTGTGAGGAATTGAGCAATTCTTGACGTTCGTCCATCTAAGCACATGGAAAATCTAACCTCGAAATAGTGAGATTGATTTGAGAGGATACAATAAGGCACTAGTGAGAACAAGAGGTTATGATTTCTTCTCGAATGATCTTGTAGATAAGTATTGAAGAGTGAACTGAGACATGGAATCTTTATATTAAGGAATAAGGCCCCCTTACCTTGTTGAATTTGTAATTATTGATAGTAATCTCATGGAGACTTAAGAGCTCGCCCATGTTAAGCAGAGAATGATTAAGGATTGTATTCCGAGGTAACGTATGAGAAAAAGAATGAAAGAGTATTATGGCTCGAGCTTCCATTGTGAATAGCTACTTATTTGATCCTTTGATTTACCTGGCAGACTAGCATTTGACTTGAACCAACCGGTAAGATGACAAATTTGGAAGAAATGCGCAAGGAAGTGGACCTCCTTCAAAAGGAGGTAGAGTTTCAAAAGAAATTGGCTGACTACTGGGAAGGGCGGTGGAAACAAGAATATGTTGAGAAAATTGAGTTGCTATATAAGAACGTAGAACTGGAAATGAAATACAAAGAAACTTCTCAAGCTGGTCAGGCCATGACTTCTCGTACGACTTGTGGATATTGTGGTAAGCTCAACCACACGGAGAATGAATGTTGGAAGAAATCGGGAAAGTGCTTGTGTTGTGGTAGCACCGAACATCAGATTTCAAGTTGCCCCAGTGCCCCTAACAAAAGGAAGATATACTCAACATCCAATTAGTTTCGCCCGAAGCAATTGAATGTCTGATGAGAGTAATTAATACTAATAACTGTAAAGAGGACCCAAGTAGTAAAGGTTTCACAAGTCGAGATGGTTTGACTTCACTCGAGGGATAGAGGTTGTAACTTTACCCTAGACTAGACTGGCACTTTTGGAGATTTAATCTTTTGTATAAGGGAAAGTCTTTTGTTATTTTGTATCTTGGTAACTTGGCACGTTTTGCTATAACCTTGTTGTTTCCCTTTCCCTTTTGAAATGGTTTGATAAACCTATCCCAACTTGATGTACCTATTATGATCCTTATGACATATGAAACTTTACTCCGCTTTTGATTGGTTTTATGACTTACATGTATGTTCAAATCTTGCCCCACACTTTAGATTTATTATAAGACGCGAACGGTGTTAGACATAGTCGGGATTGTGCTTGAGAATATAGACCACCCTGAGGTCTTGGAGGTGACCAGGGATCGTGACCAAATCGAGAGCTTGGTGTTGAAGTTGGGATCCAATTTTTGATTGCCAATTTGATATATTAATACTGTGAGACTTGGGTTAGTGAAAGGAAATCTTTGGTAGATTTGATGAGCATAATGATTGAGGGATCGGATATCACATTTGGAATGGAAGCTTGAGGCTATAAATATATATAGATTATCGAGACTTGAACGATGTGACCATTGAGAACAAATACTCCATTGTCTCACATTGCCGGGGATTTAGACCAATGGCAAGGAGCCGTGATATTATTCAAGTTGAATTTAAAGTAGAGCTATTACCAGTTGAGGACCCTAGAAACTGATGTGTTTAAAATCACTTCCAATTCAAGATAGGGACACTTTGAACTTTCAATTACACCGTTGGATTGACCAATGCACTACCAGCAATTATGACCTGAATGCATCGGGGTTTTAAATCGTAATTAGATTAATCTGTGGTAGCATTTATTGATGATATATCGGTATACTCTAAAGTTTGAGGAGATCATGAAAGATACTCGATGATGTTTAATGCACCAAGTTGTTTTACAAACCTCAATGGAAGTTGTTTAAGAGGAAACGACTAGAAAATCCTACCGAAATTTGGAGTTCTTGGAGGTAGTCGAACCTTTCCTTTGGTTTGATCAAGGAATTTTCTAAGAGTGCAAGACTTGGCAGGTTATTTGGGATTTTAAATGTGAGGAAGAATTTTAAATGTGAAAGGTGTTTAACCGATGCACTTGTGTTAGTCCTACCGGGCGGAGGAGGTAGTTTTGTGATTTACCCAGATGTTTTAAAGGATAGATTAGAATGTATACTAATGATATAGGATGAAATGATTGTGTATGTCTCTAGAAAGTTAATATATCACGAGAGAAAGTAACGAACTCATGATTTGGAATTAGTGGCGGTAATAGTAGCATTAAGAGTGAAGACGTTACCTATGTGAGGTAGACATAAGGCCGATTATGTTGGCCTATGATCTGGGAATTAAAATATCTAATGAGAAAAAAGCAAGGTTTGATTGCTAGTTGAATGAATAGAAATGGTGCAGCATGGGTTGGAAAGCGTAAGTTAGTGATTGATCTGGTAGACTAAACCATTACGAGAATGATATTGTCTTAGGTGTGAATTTCGAGGACGAAATTCCCTTTAAGGTGGGGAGGATGTGAGGACCCAAAAATTTTCTTATTTATCAAATATTACAAGTTCACTTAAATATTTATTTACTTATTTTCTCCGAATTATTTATTTCGACCATTTACAGATCCATTTATATGGAACAACGCCTCTTTTATATTTTAAAGCGTTTTGTTGGAAAATTCAATTTTTAAAAATTCGTTTAGTTCAGAATAACGAGTACACATTTTTCGAGGCTATATTTGAATCGGGAGTGTATTAATATTCGAAAATTAAGAATGATCAATAGTAGATAAAGAAAAGTTAATTGAGGAATTAAAGGTGAATAAGTTCTAAGTAAGTGTATACCGCTTGCGCGTCGATAATTTTTCGAAAGACGCGCTGATACAAATTTATTGGAGATTTGAGAAAGTAATACAAGACTCATGTGAAGACTCACAAAATTCATTTATTTTAAACTCCTAATTCAAGCTCATTTAATTTTTTTATTTGGCCAATTGCCCTGAATATTATTTTCTAACCTTTTTAGACCTAATTATATGGATTTATAGTTTAGTTATATTTTTAAAGTGACTTGTTTCAAAATTTAATTTTTGGAAACTTGTTAAGCGAAAATAGTGAATACGCGATTGGAGTCAATAATCAATTCGAGAATACAATAAACTTGGAAAATTAGAGGCTTGCACAATGGTCTTAAAATAGGTGTTTTGATGCCTAAGTATTCATGTAATAGCTAGTGGTACTATCGTTATAAGAATTTCTTAGAGATTTCGCGTTATCGCGCTTAAATTGGAAATACGCGTTTTCACACGCGCAATTTAATTGAGGGACTTTAGACCCTTATTTTGGGACAATTAAGATTGAATAATATTAATATGAATAGAAGTACATTAGAGGTTTAGTGCACTAGTGAAATAAACTCGAGAGGAATCGAGCCCAAAATGCGCTCGTACACGCGCGAGAGAGAGTTGACTTTCGGGTGAATTGTGGCCAAACATTTAAGCTTACTTTAGAAGCTTTATTTCAGCACTACACTCTCTCTCTTTCCCTCTCACTTTGGCCGAACCATCAGCTACAAAAACAACTCAAAGTTTCTCAATTTTTCATCTCCAAATCTTGCACAAACCTTCACCAAATTCAACCAAAATTGAACTACACTTAGCTTAATACTTGGAGATCACATTAAGCTACAAAGGAGAGCTGCAAACCACGGTTTTCTTGACCAAGGGAAGGACCGAAATTTCAGCTTAGCTCATCAACAAACGTAAGTGACGATCAACCCTTGAAATCTTGGTTTATGGAAGTTGATTTACACTTATGAGCTTAGATATTCATGTGGGTGGCTTGTTATTGTTGGAAAATTTTGAATGTGGGCTCTATGAACTCCCACTCTTGGATTGATGGCTGATGTGATACTTGATGATGGATTTAATGTTGGTTTAGTGCTCAAATTGGTAGATTAATGGTGCATAGCTAGTATAAACTTCAAGGAGTGCATGGATGTAAAGTTTTCAATTCTGCCCCTATTATGATCGTGCCTCTTTCTGCGAAATTTTGAGATTTTAGTGGTTTGTATATGATGTTTATATGTTGTATAGATGGTGTATAAAGTTTCATCAAAAAATATTGAGGTTTGGTTGGTCAAATGGATTAATCTCGCAAAGCTAGCAAACCTGGAAAAATTTTCCCCGTAATGCTCAGACAGTCATTTTTTTTTCTCCATAACTCTGTGCTCCGACGTCGAAATCAAGTACCGTCAGAGGCATTTGAAACTAGACATTCCCAGTTTTCTAACGGTATAAAATGCACCCCCTAATTCCACCCGAGTATCCCATACCAACCATTGAAAGATGACTGTCCTGTTTCTCTGTTTTCCTAGAACGAAGTTCAAAAGCTACAACTTGAGACTCGAATTTGAGCTAGTTGTGTGCTGAATCTCAAAACGATTTCTTCTGTGAAATTATATTTTTATGAAGTTATTTTCCAACGCCACCAACCCTGCTCAATTCTGAGTTGAATTGAGTAATTTGAGATCAAAATACGGAACCTGCCCTGTTCTTGAAAACCCTAAATTTTGGGTAGAATTGATGCTAGACTTGGTGTGGACTTGCCAATTGAATTTCTTGGAGTTAAAACACTTACCAAATGTACCATGAATGTTCCTTAGGCTTTTCCTACACAAATGAACCATGTTTGAAGGATTTTCCTTGACCAAATGTTTGGAATGAAAAACAAAAAGCTCAAGGCAGTTTTGACTTAGGATTTTTCGAAACTTTGGTTGTTTGGTTG